>NC_057810.1:439341950-439706689 GCF_018294505.1 Triticum aestivum | reverse complement strand
CTACTATATATCGATGGTGCATGTAGGCGGGAATTAAACGAAGATGGTCTTATTGGTTTCAGGGATATAGAGGAAGAGTGGGATAGGGGGGGGGGGTAGCTAGAAGGAGATTGTTAAGTGTGAGTGTATGTTTTACCCATGCAGGCGGAAGTTATGTGCACACAAGAAGAGAATGATTCGATGTGGGGTTAGGGCTGAGGGTAATTAACTATGTATGGAGACTTAGGAGACCTTGAAGGTGCATGTGCGAGAGGTATACATGTATACGTGGGATGTGTGTGTGTGTGTGCACATGATCGAGATAAAGGAAAGAAGATATAAGTCATAAGATCAATGACATGGGAGAGACGGATCGGTATGACAATATGCATGCATGTGAGAGTGCAGGGAAGAAGGCCCGATAATTGAGCATGTGTTTTTGTCTTTAAGAGATAGTGGCGTGGGCTGGAGCATGCATTTATGGCGAGCAGAGGGAGCGAGACACAATGATTGTGCAAAAGAGATCAACCTATAGATGCATGTATGGGGAGACATATATAGTGTGCGTGATCGGAAGCAAGAGTGCGTGCAAGAAAGTAATGTTGACGGAGAAACTATAGATAGATAGAGAGATAGAGAAGCTAGCTAGAGGAACATCGGCTAGTTTGAGTGTTGGAGATGACCGCCGAGTGGTTCTGAGGGTGAAGTTATGTGTGTGAGAGAGAAAGATAAAAAGAGGGCACATGACTGCATGTAGAGAGGAACATATATAGTGTGCGTGATAGGAAGCAAGAGTGAGGGCGAGAAAGAAGGTTGATGGAGAAACAAATAAATAGAAAGATAAATATGCTAGCTAGTGTGTGTGTTAGACATAAGAGTCGAGTGGATCGGAAGGCTGAGTTATGTGTGTGGGTGTGAGAGAGATAGAGAGAGGGTGCATGTGAGTCACATACAAACAAATATCAGAGAGAAATGAGATCCCGAGAGACGGAGTTTTATGTCTACGTGAGAGAAAGATATTTCACAATGAGAGTGATAGCTAGAGAGACATATGAGGGAACGTGAGATATCTCTAGGGAGAGAGAGAGTGTGTGTGAGAGCAACATACAAGAGAATGGTGGAGAGATATGACACCATGGGAAACAGAGTTTGTGTTTGTGTGTGAGAAAGAGATATTTAAGAGGAAGATTCATAGCTTCTCATACCTAAGGAGCGCAAGACATCTCTGTTTGAGAGGGGGGTGGGGGGTGCGAGTGGAACATAGGGGAATAGTAGAGAGAAATGAGACCCCGAGAGACGAAGTTTGTGTTCGTGTGAGAGAAAGAGATTTCACATGGAGAATCATAGTTAGAGACACATAGCAGGGAGCGAGATATACTTAGAGAGAGATAGAGTGATGAAGGTTGAGGGAGAGAGTACCGTTAGTGTGTTACGAAAATAAAAGATCATTGTCGACATACAGGTAGCACGAGAGATACCCGAGAGACGATGAACGCGTATAGGTCTAGAGAGATACTCCTATATAAGCATGAGTGATAGCTATCTATACCCCTTTATAGTGTGCGAATAACTTTGAAAGATGGTCGTTGGATGAAGCCAATCCGACGGTGCATAGATGGAAAATCCGAGCACTACTAGTCGTTGGATATCATCTACATTGCACCAGATTTTGCCACATGTACAATCTAGAAGACTCCATGGTTGAACTTAAGCATCATGCATAAACCTCAAAACACAAGCACTTCTCCTTAGTTCTAGAATCTTCCGCATCATAATTGCCCAAATTTTTTATACATGAATTGCCATTATTTATTTTTACTTTATGCTTTACAATGCACAACTCCATGAATCTTAAAATAGATTAGCTTTTTTATTAAAACTAAATGATTTTGAATGAGATGAAATATAAGAATTAAACGAACATCTACATCATGCATATATGACTCAAAGCCTACATGCTATATATAATGTGGTCTTTATTCATAATTTGGTTGCCAAATCTCATGCTTGCAATGCACGTGTACCTTACTAGTATGAGATGAATATCTGGATTAAAGGGGATTCAAATATTTAAACTAGAGATCACGACATCAATAATATCATAACGAAAATTGGTGTATCAAACATGCATATTCATTTGAATTTGGGGACACGTGTCATGTTATGTAGTTTATCAATATTAGTGATCCATAGATTCTTTAATTAGAGACAATTTATGGTTTATATGCAATTAATGTCTAAACGGGATTACACTATATGTTGTGTTTGTGAAACACATTATACATGTTTGAGAAGTAAAAAAGCCCACATGAAACACACATTAATTGGAGACAGTTAGCGAGGAATGCATACATTGGATTTCAACATAAAGTGGTTTCAAATTTTTGAAAATCCAAATTAAGATGGATCCAGCCTTATGAATGTGAGATCATGCCATTTGTATACCATATTTATGTATAAAGGGTGTTGTGCTCTTGAAAGTATATATAAAAAATGATGTATATAGAATTTTATTCCAATCGAAAATGGATCCTGCCCGAACAAAAATAGAATACAAACTGTATTCGAATTGATTTGGCACGGTAAACATGCACTCTTGCTCTACAAAAATTTGAACGAAGTGGGGAAAGTCGCAGTAACCGCCCGAAACGAAAATCTGCGACATGGAAATTGCTGCCTATCCCTGACATGCAAAGCCTATCGGCTCGATTTCTATAGGTTTCGATAGGGGTAGGTTTGTAATTTCACTCAAACGTGACATAACCGTCTCTCACCCGGATTCATACATGGTGGGCGCCAAAACACAGTGTCTCCTCACCCGAAATCGACTCCCTCCCCGATTCATACACGATGGGTGCCAAAACAAACTCTTGTCAGCAAATATTTGATGTATGCGAGATTACCGTCCTATCCCCAACCGACTAATATTGCTGTGATGTAGGAAATTTTAAACGGGGGCTAAGTTTGTAAAGTTCCTCGTATTTGAGACAAGCACGCCTTGAAGACATGGTTCCCCCCTTACTCTCTCCCTCCATTTCCCCATTCGTACTCCGTGGGTGCCAAAACACCCTCTCCACCCCAGCCTCCTCCGTCCGCCACCCCATCCACCGCCGTCCTCCTCCACCATGCCGGAGCTGATACCTCGACGCCGTCGTTGATTACAAGAGATCGACCTCTCTCATCCACGGCTTCGGACAGGGATCCTTGCATCCCGTCCTCTCGCTTCATCCCCATCATCGTCCGCCTTGCCGGCGCCGCCCCTACGACCGTCTTGTCCACCGCGCCGGGATATTCCCCCGCCGCCACCGTCTACCCTCCTAGATCTACTTCCACACTGCCGATAGCCATCGCTACCGCAGCACCGTCAAATTATTAGCAGATGCATACACGGCGTTGCACCAGAGGCGGTACTCTTTCCTATCCACTCAACTTATTTATCGCAACAAGAAAATAGATCGCCAATGCTTTACTATATTTCATGTCCATCACTTACTTGTTAGTTGAAAGCAAACATTGGTTGCGAAGTTGCCTTTGTCCGGTTTGCACCTTCAGATCCACCATGGTATGCTCAACACTATCTCGCAATGCTTATGGTTTTCCCTTTTATATTCCACACTAGTTATATGACAGTAGACTAAATTTGAAAATTGGGTCAGTCGATTTTTGAGAGCTCGCGGAGTTCGCCGGTGCGAAGGAAGGGTCTCGGGTGGGGACGGTGGTTGTGGGGGGGGGGGCAGTGGCCTGGCGGTGGTGGGGCCTTGCCGAACAAATAAAACTCGACGCGGGTGGGGGTGTGGGTGGCGGAGGAACACATGCGGTGGGGGACAGTTCAGGGGAATGCGGAGGGGGGGGGGGTTCGGGGCCGGTGGTTCAGCTGGCAGCCCGTGCGGTGTTCTGTATGGGAAGAATCAAAGACGAGGAAGAAGAAGGGTTAGGAGACGTAGGATCTTCATTCAACCGCGTGAATTGGTCGACTGACCCAAATGACAAAAGTCACGCGACTTGCATTTAGACATTCCCATATATTCACTACTATTATCATAGCTGCTTCAAGACGTATGTGCAAGCAGTGATCCTCAACCCATCAAGCTAAGCAACGTGCCACTCATAATTCCAAACTTAGATGCTCAAATAAGAATCGTGATGTTGACATGTACTAAAACTGAGAATGTTTATTGGTCAGCTAATGTTCCTACTTTACTTTTGAAAAGCACGTGTGCCACATATCGAGGGACAGTAGGGAGTTGCGTTCTTTATGTGCTCTGGTTCATCATGTGTGGTGTAACGCCCCGGACACACCCGCCGGTGGTTGTTACTCCTGGCTGGATCTTGACTGGCCCCACAGATCAATACTAGGCTTTTATGCGCACTTGTTCCTCACTCGTGCGCACCCGGGAGCAACTTCCTGGTCGGTCACCCATCCCGAAACTACTCCAAGTTGAGCACGCTTAACTTTAGAGTTCTATCCGAATGGGCTCCTGGAAAAGAAGGACTTCCTTATTGATATGAGTAGTCTATCATCCCTAATAAGCCAGGCTATAACATGTGGCCAACCAACATTTTATTATCCAAAATCTGCTTGCTCTTCTTTAGCATGCTCCTCTTCTATTCTTCCTTTGTAAGTACTCTCTCCGTACCTAAATATAAGTCTTTGTAGAGATTCCTCCATGGACTACATACGTAGCAAAATGAGTGAATCTACACATCTATATACATCTGTATGTGATCCATAGTGGAATATCTACAAAGATTTGTATTTAGGAACAGGGAGAGTATAATAGTTGTACAGTATGTTCTTTGTAGTGAAGAGGAGCAGGGACATTTGCAGTGTACAGGTCTCTTCGGTCGCTTGTCATGGACGCTTTCAACTCTTCATGTTGGTCTTCATATCGATTGTCATGGACGCTTTCAACTCTTCGTATTTGATCATATGTGTCGCCTTTGAGAGTTAGACTGATAGTAACAGTACTGCGCCATTAGTTGTAGGGAGCCGGTATGCGAAGCCTTTCTAGCCGTACCAGCAATACTAGCACATATATTCCAGCAAGTTCCACTTTCCTGATTTTACTCCTGATGCTTAGGGTTTTCCCATTATATCTACACCACAATCTACGTAGGTGCTTTATGTCCTACTAGCGGCTGCCCACCCTTTAAAGCTAAATAACACACCAATCATATGTCCTAAGGTTCTTCAAATACGAATGTGATATGATACAGACATTATCTAACAGACACACATTTAATTGGTTAGCTAATGCTCCCAATTGAGTTTCCAAATGCATGTGGCCACGAAGAGAGAGACATCATGGAATTGCATTTCTTTGGGTGCTCTGATTCATCGTGGGTGGGCAACCAACATTGTATAGAAAGTAGGAGAATCTCAATAATATTCTTCCCCTTATATTCTTTAACATGTTCCTCTACTGTTCCTCTTTAGTAAGCACAATATGTTCCTTGTCAGGAAGGGGAGCAGGCACATCTGCAGTCGACAGCTCTATTGGGCTGGTTCTGCTCACACACTTCAAGTTGGTGTGACATAATACCCCGGAAATGGTGGGAGCCGCATGGTCTTTGATAGACTAAACTGATAGTAACAATTGTGCACCTTCAGATGAATAGAGCTGGCCTGTAGGTGATCGATAGGCTGCATATTAGTAGTGGCAAAACCCTATGTTTTCTAGCCAGTTCCGCTTTCCCGATTTATTTATGGTGGTTATGGTGTACCCCTATTATCTACACTACAATTTGCCTAATGGCTCTGCCCTCTTGTTATCATGGTTTGGCAATAAACTTTCTATACGGTATATTATGAACCTATCATCTGCCAACTATCCTTACATCTGGGGCTCCCAACAGGGAGTCTATTTTTTGTGTAGTTGTGCCAGATTATATTAATGTACTCACCATATTACAGCACACACGGGCTCTCAGCAGAATCCAGTGATTGCACACAAGGGTTTCCAAGGAGCCTCTATGATATTACAATATCCTCTGCATTACAAAGATAATTGCACTCCTATTTGTGTTTTCATGCTTTACAGATATTGTTCGTAATCACAATGAATATAAGAATGCGCACATCAGAAGAATATTGCGGAACTGTTCAATGGGTAACAAACTGGGCATGAAGGGATTGAGGTCCATTGTGGATGCAATGAAACCCACATGCTCCCGTACCTATAGATTCGTATTCAGAATATGATCCTAATGACTATTCTGAGCTCAAGGAGTCAAAGGCAGATGGCCTATCCTGTTCACCCGATAAGGTGCATGTTCTAATTTGGCAAGGTTTTATTGGTTGCACATATCTTGCATAAGGTGTCTTCCATTTATTTTGCTTCGTTGCACCGCCATCTACTTAGATTACTCATGATATATGTGAAGATGCCATGTGCATCCATTATCAACACATATTCCATTTGTCCTCATACCATGTTTTTCCATTCAAATGTTGTTATTGTGTTTCAGACATCCAAAAGGAAGAGGGTGATTGCAGAACCCGAAGGAGTACAAGCAAAGTCCTTGAAAAATGTGGTGCTACCGGAGAAATCACATAGTACCTGACGTATATTGGCGATAGAACCAGCGCCGCAAAACCTGGGATATCACAACTATGTTGGTCGCTGCTTTGCTCTTATGAGTACCTACTGTCCTATCGCTGTCCTTAAATTCATACCTGGTGGATTATGTGACATCATTGTGCATTATAGCTTTCTTATCCACTGTTTGCTCCAAATTATCAAATCTATATTAATGCTTAAATTAATGTAGAATAAACCTAATGCCTGAAGAAATTTAGTTCTGCATTGTTCTTGTAAGTATCTGTTGTCCTTATATTTGTCAGCTAGTTCTTCATGTACACTTTCCAGCTTATTTTCCCTTGTCCTCCATTTTTCTACGCATCCGATCTACATTTACTCTTGCCAAAATATTGAATAAAACCAATGTTACTGAAGAATTTTAGCTCCGCATTGCTCTTGTCAGTGCCTTCTGCCTGTATGTTGTATTTACATTTGTACTCTGCATCTTAAGTTAAATATTGTTCGTATATTTTCACATCTATATTTACTCTTAATAAAATGTAGAATAGGCAATATTCTTGAAGAAGAGTGTGCAGTAAACTTCTTGAATTGCCCCCCCATCAATATGGACATGGACTTTACAGAGCATGTATTCACTACTAATGTAAGCTTGTCCTCCTCGAGCCTTCAAACTTTGTTGTGTATATTTGGATAGCTATGAGTGAAAATGCTGTCTATTTTAGTCATCTGCATCAAACTGCTTATTCAAAGTTTATAAAGTAGAAGTACATAAACATAAGTTTGTCCTTCTCAATTACAGTCTTTATTGTACAACCTAGATCCTTATTCGTACCATGTAAATTAAACTAAACATAGCAAGTTATCTTCTTTAGCACTATGTGTATGCTTGTGTTCTTGATCTGTAATCTAGTGTTGTGGTGAAACTACCAACAACAGCACAATGCCATATCCTGCTATGTCCCAACTATGAACAATGCCATATTATATTAATGTTATTTAAATCGTGTCTCATTATTTACCAACCTGAAATGGTATAAATTGACAGTACACTCACCATTCAAGCTTATACATGAAGGAAATATGCCCTAGAGGCAATAATAAAGTTGTTATTTATATTTCCTTATATCATGATAAATGTTTATAATTCATGCTAGAATTGTATTAACCGGAAACTTAGTACCTGTGTGAATACATAGACAAACAGAGTGTCACTAGTATGCCTCTACTTGACTAGCTCGTTGAATCAAAGATGGTTAAGTTTCCTAGCCATAGACATGAGTTGTCATTTGATTAATGGGATCACATCATTAGAGAATGATGTGATTGACTTGACCCATTCCTTTAGCTTAGCACTTGATCGTTTAGTATGTTGCTATTGCTTTCTTCATGACTTATACATGTTCCTATGACTATGAAATTATGCAACTCCCGAATACCAGAGGAACACTTTGTGTGCTACCAAATGTCACAACATAACTGGGTGGTTATAAAGGTGCTCTACAGGTGTCTCCGATGGTGTTTGTTGAGTTGGCATAGACTGAGATTAGGATTTACCACCCCAATTGTCGGAGGGGTATCTCTGGGCTCTCTCGGTAATGCACATCACTACAAGCCTTGCAAGCAATGTGACTAATGATTTAGTTACAAGATGATGCATTACAGAACGAGTAAAGAGACTTGCCGGTAATGATATTGAACTAGGTATTGAGATACCGACGATCGAATCTCAGGAAAGTACCATACCGATGACAAAGGGAACAACGTATGTTGTTTTGATCGATAAAGATCTTCGTAGAATATGTGGGAGCCAATATGAGCATCCAGGTTCCGCTATTGGTTATTTACTCGAGACGTGTCTCAGTCATGTCTACATAGTTCTCGAACCCATAGGGTCCGCACGCTTAACATTTGGTGACGATCGGTATTATGAGTTTATGTGTTTTGATGTACTGAACATAGTTCGGAGTCCCGGATAAGATCACGGACATGACGAGGAGTCTTGAAATGGTCGAGACATAAAGATTGATATATTGGACGACTATATTCGGACACCGGATTTCGGAGAAAACTGGAGTGCCGGGGGGTTACACTACAAAAAAATACACTGCCATGATGATACGTGTTTGTCACAGTAGGTCGCGTTTTTTGTCATGCATGTACATCCATGAAAAATTTATGACAGAATCAAGATAGTCATACATGTGCTGTCGTAGAAGTGTTCCATGACATTACCAAAATTATCATCACGGAAGTGTCCACTTCCATGATGGTAAATCGCGTGTCACAGAAGTGCTTTCGTCAAGGGTGACCGACACGTGGCATCCACCATAACCGAACGACGTTAAGCTATCGGGTCGGATTTTGGATCCGATAACCCGTTAACAGCCCCGACCAATGGGGATTTTCCACATGTAAAATCATCATTGGCTGGAGGAGACACGTGTCAGGTCCGCGCTAGCACAGGTGTCACTCATCCAATGGGCGAGACGCGCCAATGATATGTTGACACGTGGACCGGCCCATCAAGTTTGAATGGGCCGGCCCAACTAAAGGCCCACAAGATTTTGCGGACCATAATGGGCCGGCCTAGCTAAAGGCCCACGAGATTTTGCAGGCCATAATGGGCTGGCCCAGCTAACAGCCCACAAGATTTCGCGGGCCATAATGGACCGGCCCAGGTAAAGTCCCATAAGATTTTTGTTTGCCATAATGGGCTAGCCCAGGTAAAGGCTCACAAGATTCTTGCGGATCATAATGGGCCGGCCCGGCTAAAGGCCTACGAAATTTCGCCGACACTAACGGGCCGGCCCAGCTGTAGGCCCACAAGAATTTGAGGTCCCTAGTAGGCCGGCCCATTAACTGGCTGCCATGTTTTGGGCCAAATGTCGGCCCATATTTGATCCGGTCCATTAATGGCCTGCCATGTTCCGGGCCTAATAGTGGCCCATATGAGATCCGGCCCGTTAAAAGCCTACGACGTTCTGGGCCAAATTACGGCCCAGATCAGGTATGGCCCTTTAAGAGGCTATGGGCTCAATTATGGCCCATATCAGATTCGGCCCGTCAACTGGACACTATGCTTTTGGGCCCACTTGCTAGAGGCCCACTTAGTAATTCGCCCTAACATTAGTTTTGGCCTCTTAAGGACCCATTTAATATTTCGGCCCTATATTAATTTCGGCCTGTTAAATGCCCGTCATATAGTTGGGCCTAACTACGGCCCGGTTTGCATCTGGCCTGCTCGCAGCCGATATCTGATTGGGCCAAAGAAGGACCGAGACAATTTTGGCCTGTTAAAAGCCCGTGATTTGATTTGCACAATCATGGGCCGGGGTTCATTTCGGGCTGCTGCCGGCCCGTTAGCTATTCGGCACGTTTCAGGCCCAACCTACATCGTGATTGCATGACGGCCCGATTATGTACCGTAATTTTACAGTTTGGCCGGTTTACTGCAAAGACAATAAAATAACTGCAGCATCATGAATAAGAAAAAACCTAAACTATACAATAAAGAAATTACAACATATTACATCCACTGGGCATCAAAGTTCACCACTATAATAATAAAACACAAGTAGACAGCAGATTACATACACTGGGCATCAAAGATCGCCACCAGTGCAAATAAACATGCCGACAAAATAATATACAAAACCGACAACACTTCAATAGAGTTCAAGAAAGGTTAGCCCTGCTGGGGAGCTGCAGCGCAAGCAGCTGAGCAAGATGATGAGACTGCGCTTGTTCAACACTTAAATCTTCCTCACTCTAAAAGATAAACAAGCAGACAGATGACAGGTTTTGCACATAAAAGTATCAGTGCTGACAATTCATCACATTTCTTACTGACGAATAAAGTGACACAGTTTAAAATTGCATTAACACAATATGGTATTGTTCAGGTCAAGACATGGCAGGAAATGACATTGTGAAGGAGTTGGCAGCTTCACGACACCACTGGATTACAGATCAAGAACTCATAAGTATCAATGGTTAGTGTGTTGTCAATTTATCCCATTTCATATTGGCAAATAAAGAGACGGTTTAAATAATACTCCCTCCGTCCGGAATTACTTGTCATCAAAATGGATGTGTCTAGAAATAAAATACATCTAGATACATCCATTTCAATGACAAGTAGTTTCGGGCGAAGGGAGTAGTAGAATGATATGACATTGTTCATAGTTAAGACATTGCAGAATATGACATTGTGCTGTAGTGGGTAGGTTCACCACACCACTGGATTATGGATGAAGAACAGAAGCATACATGCAGTGCAAAAGAAGATCACTTTCTCTGTATACTTTAATGTACATGGTATGAATAAGGAACTTGGTTGTACAACTGAAAACTTAAATTGAGAAAGGACAAACTTTTGTTTATGAACTACTCCCTCCGTTCTAAAATAGATGACCCAACTTTATACTAACTTTAGTACAAAATTGGGTCATCTAATTTGGAACGGAGGGAGTACATAATAAACTTTAAACATGCAATTTGATGCAAACACCAAAAATAAACAGCTGTTGCAGTCATGCCTAACCAAATATATACAACAAAGTTTGAAGGCTTGAGATGGACAAACTTACATTATTGGTGAAGACATGCTCTATAAAGGCCTTGTCCATGCTGATGGGGGGCCAATTCAAGAAGTTTACCATAGAATCTTCTTCATAAGCATTGCCTTTATTCTACATTTTGTTAAGAGTAAATATAGATGTGATAATATACGAAAAGATGGAGAATATTTAAGATAAGATGAAGAGTGATGCTACATAACCAAGTAGCTATAAATGTAAGTGCAGCGATACAGGCAAAAGGTACAGCCAAGAGCAATGCACATCTAAACTTCTTCAGTACCAACCTTATGGTACGAGTAAATATAGATCTGATGTGTAGAAAATGGAGGGCAAAGGAAAATAAGCTGCAGAGTGATGGTACATGAACAACTACCTGTCATTATAAGTACACTGATAAAGGACAGCATGTACTTACAAGAACAATGCAGAGCTAAAAAACATTGGCATTGGATACTGAAGAATTTGGAGCGAACAATTGATAAGCAAGCTATCATGCATACTGCTGTCACATAATGAACCAGGTATGTATGCAAGTATAGTGATACAGGACAATAGGTACTAACAAGAGCAAAGCAGCAGGCAGCATATTTGCGATATCCTGTCGTTCTTTTCAAACCGGAATTCTTCTTCGAGCAGATTTCCTGCAAACAAGATCCGTAAGGCACATGCGGAAAAGTAGAAGTTCAAATTGTCATGTGATTTCATAGACAGTACCTCATCCTGGGAACGAGACCAATGCATAACAATGTTTTTCTATTCAATGTCTTCTAAATTTAGTATAGGAGACTTCACCGGAAATTTGTTTATAGATTTGCCACCAAAGTGTGATTTCCTCAGGTAACACCGATGCTGCTGCAATGCTTCCTTGAAAAGCACAAGCAAGCTTTCCTCGTCATGACTATCCAGATTGACCCTCGCCTAGTTACAACAATGTAATGTAAATCATTGATGTGTTCAATCAACACAAAACAGGAAAATAATAACCATGAATAATAGCACTTACACGTAAGTTGGACAGGAAGATGTGAAAATGGTGTTTGTCTTCACAATAATCTTCCCATGATGGGAATATATGCACGTAGTCCCTAACAACATTGAAAGCATTGTCTTTTAAACTGGGAATAAATGGAATGGGGTTCCAATCTGCAGGAATTGGCCGTCTCTGCAGTTGGGATAGGTCTTTGGCCGGTGGACTTGCTGTACTTTTTGCTGGAGTGGGATTTTTCTGTGGTACAGCTGGTGCTATGGCAAATGAAATCGGTATACCTTTTGCTGGAGTGCAGGTCCTGTGTGGTGGGGCTAGTGGTGTGGCCAGTGAAGTATGGGTACAGTCTGCTAGAGTCGGTCCTACATTTTGTGTCACAACTCTATCAAATATGGTAAAGAAGAGCAAGCAAATTTTGGATAATAAAATGTTGGTTGCGCAGTGCCCACACATGATGAACCAGAGCGCATTAAGAATGCAACTCCCAGCTGTCTCTCGACCATTTCAGGCGGTTGGATGAAGATCCTACGTCTCCTAACCCGTCTTCTTCCTCGTCTGTGATTCTTCCCATACAGAACACCGCATGGGCCGCCGACCGGACCACCGGCCCCCACCGCCTGTGTTCCTCCGCCACCCCAACCCCACCCGCGTCGAGTTTTCTTCGTTCGGCGAGGCCCCACAACCACCCGAGCCCCTTGGATCGCACCGGAGAACTCCGGCGAGCTCTGAAAAATCGACTGACCCAATTTTGAAATTTAGTCGACTGTGATTTAACTAGTGTGGAATATAAAAGGGGAAACCCATAAGCATTGGGAGTATAGTGTTGAGCGTGCCATGGCGGATCTGAAGGTGCCAACCGGACAAAGGCAACTTCGCAACCAAGACAAGAAATCAGAGTAAAGCAGTGGCGATCTATTTTCTTGCCGCGATAAATAAGTTGAGCAGATATGAAAGAGTACCGCCTCTGGTGCGGCGCCGTGTACGCATCTGGTGAGAATTTGATGGTGTTGCGGTAGCGATGGCTGTCGGCGGCGTGGAAGCAGATCTAGGAGGGTAGACGGTAGCGGCAGGGCGCGGTGGACGAGACGGTCGTAGGAGCAGCACCGGCAAGGTGGAGCGGGGATGAACCGAGAGGACGGGATGCAAGGATCCCGGTCTGAAGGCGTGGATGAGAGAGGTCGATCTCTTGTAATGGACGGCGGCGTCGGGGTATCAGCTCCGGCATGGTGGAGGAGGACGGCGGTGGATGGGGTGGCGGACGGCGGCGGACGGAGGAGGGTGGGGTGGAGAGGGTGTTTTGGCGCCCACGGAGTATGAATGGGGAAAAGGGAGGTAGAGAGGAAGGGGGGACCATGTATGTCACGCCCAATATGTGACCCTATCCAAAAGGAACTCGAAGGTCCCACCAAGGATAGACTCTCATATTGGAACACTTTTGCAAGGTGGATATCATTACATCAACATTACATAATAGATGGGGATACATACAAGAGGCATACAATGCCACACGAATACAACATCACCATACATCAGAGCTTCATCCGACTACGGATGAATCACAAACAGAAACTCAAACGACATCCACCCTGCTAGCCCAGGCTGCCGACCTGGAACCTATCCCCTGATCGAAGAAGCAGAAGAACTCAAAGCAAGCACGCATCGCTCTCGCGTCATGATCATCGCATAACCTGTACCTGCAACTGTTGTTGTAGTAATCTGTGAGCCACGAGGACTCAGCAATCCCATTACCATGGGTATTAAGACTAGCAAAGCTTAAAAGGAAAGGAAGGGGTAAAGTGGTGAGGCTGCAGCAGCGACTAAGCATGATATGGTGGCTAACATACGCAAATGAGAGTGAGAAGAGAACAAGCGGAACGGTCGTCAACTAGTAATGATCAAGAGGTGATCCTGAACACCTACTTACGTCAAACATAACCCAGAAACCATGTTCACTTCCCGGACTCCGCCGAGAAGAGACCATCACGGCTACACATGCGGTTGATGCATTTTAATTCGGATCTGGTGTCAAGTTATCTACAACCGGACATTAACAAATTCCCATCTGCCTATAACCGCAGGCACGGCTTTCAAAAGATTATACCCTGCAGGGGTGTCCCAACTTAGCCCATGACAAGCTCTCGCGATCAACGAAGGAATAGACCTTCTCCCAGGAAGACCCGATCAGACTCGGAATCCCGGTTTACAAGACATTTCGACAATGGTAAAACAAGACCAGCAAAGCCGCCCGATGCGCCGACAATCCCGATAGGAGCTGCACATATCTCGTTCTCAGGGCAACACCGGATGAGACTAGCTACGAGTAAAACCAAACCTCAAGTTGCCCCGAGGTGGCCCCGCAGGCAGCTCAGTTCGGACCAACACTTAGACAAGCACTGGCCCGGGGGGGGGGGGGCTAAAATAAAGATGACCCTCGGGTTGGCCGACCCAAGGGAAAGGGTAGGTGGTGGTGAGGCAAATGGTAAAACCAAGGTTGGGCCTTGCTGGAGGAGTTTTATTCAAAGCGAACTGTCAAGGGGGTCCCGTAAATCACCCGACCGCGTAAGGAACGCAAAATCCGGGAACATAACACCGGTATGACGGAAACTAAGGCGGCAAGAGTGGAACAAAACACCAGGCAAAAAGTCTGAGTCTTCCACCCTTTACCAAATATATAGATGCATGAAAATAATATAAGAGATATTGTGATATCCCAACCAAAATCCTGTCCACCATGGAGAAATCTTCAACTTCACCTGTAACTAGCAACGCTATAAGAGGGGCTGAGCAAAAGCGGTAACATAGCCAAACAGTGGTTTGCATAGGAAAGGTGTCAAAGGTTAGAGGTTCATGGCAATATGGGATGGCTTGATGAACAAGTGATAGGTAGCGCAGCATGGCAATAGAACGAAGCAACTAGCATAGCAATGATAGTAGTGAGATCCAGGGTAGCGGTCATCTTGCCTGAAATCCCGCAAGGAAGAAGAACGAGTCCATGAAGAAGACGAACGGATGAAGCCGAACCACACATAGACGAACAAATCCTCACGATCGCAATGAAACAGGAACTATCGAAAAGAAGCACACAACATGGTAAACACACAACACATGAACAAGGCATGATGCACAACAAGCATGATGCATGACAAGGCTATATGAAGCTACTCATGGCAAGAGTTGATGCAAACAAGAACATCACATCAAGGCAAGTTTAAATGAGGCCGGGAACAACATATAACACTTCCGGTGAGTCCTCATATGCAAATTTCGAAATTGGTCCAGATCTGAATAAACCTTATGTTGAAGTAGTTAAACAACAAGTTAAGATGCACCAATATGATCTACACGAAATTCTAGTCAAGTTACATATAAAGTTCATTAGATTAGGAGCTACGGCCTAGAAGATATGAGCAAAACAAGTTAAACATGGCATTGATGCAAAATGCACCCAAACATCAAGCAAACACTCCAAAGCAAGAATGCAACATGATAATATGAAACTATATGCAAAATCAATCAAGTTTCATATAGAGCACACTCAAAACGGAGCAACGGTGCAACACACACACACTACACAAGTTATAACAACAATCTGACCAAAACAGCAACTAGGCATATTGCAAGCATCAAAACAACATGCTACAACATCTCAACATAATAACAAAAGGCATGGGCAAGATGTACACGTAAAACATAACAAAACATGAACACTGAGCTATCTCCAGAAATCACTGGAACATGCTCAAACACACATGGAAAGATTGCAAGTAATAACAGTTTTAGACTTAAGCAGAAATAACATCAGGTTGCAATGTTTAGAGCTATCAAACAATATGTTACAGGAACTTATCATGGCAAACAAAGGCATGGAATGAATCTACTAATTGCATAGATAAAAAATCCCTTACTGACCATGAGCCAAAAAGTATCAAAAAATATAATGGCACCCATGTAAACATGGCAAGTTATATTACAGATTCAAACATGGCAGAAACAACAATAAGTAGGCATGTTGGTGAGCTTGTACCACTCACCACAGAGCAATACATGGCATGGCAAGGCAACCAACAGTAAGAAGACATGTTTGTGAAGCTAAGCATGGCAAGAGCAAGTACATAGGGTGCATGGATCACTAGAAAAGCACATGGCCAAAACTGAACTTAATGTTAACAGGCTGACAGCAACATTATGAAGCAACTTTAGAGCAAGATATGAACAAGCTACAGCAAGCTATAAATTCAACTAGGGGCATGAATGGATAGAGCATGACATGTAGAACAAAACATATTTAGTGATCATCTCCAGATTATGCATAGAATGATTAGTAGCAGCAGGTTTATATAGCATCATGAAATAACAGATTCAGCTTAGCAAAACAGCAACAGCGTGTACACTACTAAACAAGCTCGATTCACTCACCACAAGTCATTGCATGACAAGATAAGCATAACATCATCAAGAAGACATGTTTATGTAACCAACCAAGTCAAGAGCAAGTCCATAGCATGCAAGGATCAACTATAGCAAGCTTGGCCAAATTGAATAACAAGTAAACAATCTGCCAGGAAACATTTTGAAGCAAAAGTAGATCACTCAAATGACAGGCTAGACTACTCCATAATTGCAAACAAGGGCATTAATGGATAGACAATAACCATATGTTCAAAACATCCTTACTGAAGTATCTCAAAATATGCATGGATCTCTCTGTAGCATTATGTTTACATGGCGTGAAAATAACAGCAGACAGGGACTAAAATCAGCAACATCAAGTACCCTACTTAGCAAGCTCGATGCACTCAGCACACAAATCACAAAAATACATGGATAGTACCTATGGAAAGATGGCATGGAATAGATCAAAACACATGTAGACATCAACCTCATAGGATGCACACATCAATCATGGCAAAAATGACAAATGAGCAAGTTATAACAGTTTCAGCAGATTAACATCAACATGCACTCTTCCAACAGCATTTAGGGCATCAAGATGAGCTCAAATGAAAATGATGCAATGGAATGAAATGATCTACTCGTTGAGCCGAACAATTTGACATATTACACGCACGAAACGGAGCTACGGATGCAGAGGTACAGCAGGTCAAACATGGCATGATAATGTATGAAATCTGGGACTTAGTCAAAACGAGGGCAACCTCAAATCTGGATCTGGATCGGGCGAGCGCGCGGATCGAGGTCGGGGAAGACGGGGCGGCCGACGACGAGGGAGCGCACCAGCGCGGCGGCGGTGCAGCTCGCCGGCGGGGTCATACGCGGAGGCGGGCGAGGCGGCGGACGGGCGCGGCTTCGGGCGGCGGGGAGCTCCGGGCTCGGGGCACGCGGTGGAGGTGAGCTCCGGCGAGGGGTGGCCGGACCGGGCGAGGAGGCGGCGGGGGAGGCGCCGGCGAGCGCCGGGGGCAGCGCGGGCCCCGGGGAGGAAGGCGCCGGCGGCGGGTGGAGGGCGCGAGGCGCGCGCGCGGCGGCGCGGCCACGCCGGCGGCGCGCAGGGCGGCGAGCAGCAGGAGGCCGGGCGTCGGTGGGCGGCGCGCGGCCGGACGGGCGGCGGCGGGCGGCGGCGCGGGGAGGGAGAGGACTAGGGTTTGGAGTGCGGAAATGATCCGGGATTTCGGGGGAGAGGGCATATTTATGGTAGAGGGAGCTAGGAGAGTCCAAATGAGGAGCGGTTTTCGTCCACGCGATCGTGATCGAACGACCGAGAGCATGGAGGGGAGTTAGATGGGTTTTGGGCCACTTTGGAAGGGGTGTTGGGCTGCAACAAAAGAAGGCTTCTGCGGTTACCCGGTTAACCGTTGGAGTATCAAACGACCTCCAAATGGCACGAAACTTGACAGGCGGTCTACCGGTGCTATACCAAGGCCGCTTGGCAAACCTCGGTCCATTCCGAGAACATTTAACACCCACACATGAAAAGAGAGAAGAGGGAGACGCCGGAGGACATAGGAGCGCCGGATTGCAAAACAGACAACGGGGAAAATGCTCGGATGCATGAGACGAACACGTATGCAAAATTAAATGCACATGATGACATGATAAAATGCAACACGCAAGCAAATGACATGGCAACGGCGGCGAATAACTGGCAGACACCTGGCGCATCGGATCCGGGGCGTTACAATGTAGTCAGGGCGCGTTTGTCTCAAATGCGAGGAAATTTACAAACTTAGCCCCCGTTTCAAATTTCCACTACATCACATCAACATTAGTCGTTTGGGGATAGGACAGTAATCTTGCATACACCGAATATTTGCCGACGAGAGTTTGTTTTTGCGCCCACCGGGTATGAATATGAATCGGGGAGGGAGTCAATTTCGGCTGAGGGCACACTGTGTTTTGGCGCCCACCGTGTATGAATCCGGGTGAGAGGCGGTTACGTCACGTTTGGGTGAAATTACAAACCTACCCCTATCAAAACCTATAGAAATCCAGCAGATATGCTTGGCGCGGCAGGGATAGGCAGTAGTGATTTCCATCTCACAGATTTTGGTTTCGGGCGGTTACTGCGACTTTCCCCGCTTCGTTCAAATTTTGCATAGTGCACGTTTACCGTGCCAACTCAATTCGAATCCCGTTTGTATTCTACTATTTTTTTTGGGCGGGATCCATTTTCAATTGGAATTACATTCTATATACATCAATTTTTTTACATATATACTTTCAAAAGCACAACAAAGAATTCTGCTCCTTTATATGTATAATATGATTTACAAATACAACGATCTCGAAATCTTAAGGTTGAATTCGAAAAAATTTAACCAAATTATGTTCTACTAAAATGTATGGATCAGTAATATCTACATATTAAATAACATAGATGTGCTTGAATTCATATGAGTATGCATGTTTGATAGATCAATTTTGGTTCGAGTATGGATTACATGTATCATCATCTCGAATTCAAATATTTGAATCCCATTTTTGTTCACTCCTTTCACGCCCATCTCTCTCGCATGCATGTTCCTTCAGGTAGCCATCACTCTCTTTTCTCCACCTCACCCGCACGCTCACTTCATGTTTCTCCTATCCTCGCAAACATGGTCTCTCGACGTCTCCCTTGAGAAGTGTCACACTCTCCCTATCATTATACATTACACGGTTTTCATTATCTCTCACGTCTCTACTATTCTCTGGTATCACTCGGTACCTAAGCTTTCTTTTTCACCGCCACACACACAGTCTCCACTCGTCTTTCACTTTGTGTTTCTCTCTATGGGATTCTCTCACACACCCTATATGTCTCTACATATGACTCATACCACTAAAATTACTCTCTCTCTCCTGTAGACACAACATTTGTTGCGGTCTCCTTTTCGTCTCCATCCTAGACTGACACTGATCATACAACCCCAACTACCGTCTCCTCTCTCTCTCGCTCACAGACACACACACACAACTCCTGCTTCCAGCCCCCTTCCCGACTACTGTCTCTCTCTCACACACACAAAACTCTCGCTTTCGCACCCCGACTCGTATTTCTCTCACAAGCATTTATCGACTAGCTAGCCTCTAGATAGGTTTATACACCCGCACACTCACGCTTCCACCATCGCATACATGTCTCTCTCTCTCCTTGTATCTATGTAGCTTTTTCTTCTCTTCTTGAGACACGCCCTCTCGATCGTGCACACACACACTATCGCCTCATTTTAAGCTGATACCTATCGCACACACACTACTTGTGTCTTTGTCACACATGCACTCCGTCCTCCTCCACTCTCCCTCTCTCTCACACACACATGGGCTTTTGCAACAACTAGCAAGATGCCATGCGTTGCACGGAACATCAAGATGCATTTGTATGAGTAGTTTATCTTGTGGGGGAAAAGGATGAATGAGGGAAGACCTTATTTGCAAATGTGGAGAGGGGTGTGTGTATCTTTTTGCAAAATTGCCATAGTTTCCTTCCTACCCGTCAGATATAGATCGGACGGCCTATATTGCAGGATGGCAGGCACACGATCATCACCGACAATGCCTTTTATAAGAGTAGGGATAAAAAATAGAGTTGGTGATGATGGTGGGCCTACCATCCTGCAATGTAGGTCGTCCGATTTATATCTGACGGATAGGAAGGAAAATATGGCAATTTACCCACACTCTTCACCACATTTGCAGATAAGGCCTTCCCTCGTTCATCATTTTCTCCCACGAGATTTTGATGTTCCGTGCAACGCACGGGCATCTTGCTAGTAAGAGTAGAAATTAGACATATACCACTTCTCGAATCTTGAAACCAACAACATGCCTCCCTTATCTCATCAAAACCGCCAAAGGAATATATTTTGAGTGAAACATAACATATTTTTAGTGATATACGTATTTCAAAACTAGACTTTTTTTCTATCAATTCGGTGAATATGTATTAATCTACTTTGATCGTGTGGCAACGCATTGGCACATTGCTAGTAGTTATTATAATTTTTTGGACACCAGACAAACGGTGGAGTACATATACAAAGAGAAGAGGCGCACGCACGTAGTCGGCCTCTCGCTGTCTCGCACACATGAGTGTTACGTAAAGGCGACGTTAACAAATAAACCCTAAAACCCTAGGTGCATGATTGCTGCATTCGCGGGTACCAGGTACGTGGTGGAGCACCTTTGTAGGAGTTGATGGTCGGGACCACAGGTGAACGGCTTGGAGCGCGGTGGCTCGCCAGTTGCCACAGACCGAGTAGCCACGTTTAAAATATCATTTTTTTAGCGTGGTTAAGAGTTTTGATTTTAAATGGCACGTTATAAGTAGTAAGTAGTTTTTAGAATGATTGGTATGGAGCGAAAGTGGAATTCATAGTACTACGTACCTCCTTGGCGTATGGTTGTATGGGTTTATGTTACGAGATGTTGAACCTGGTAGTTCTAGGGCAAATACTATGGTTTAGATTTAGATGATGGTTTTCAGTAATCGGAAGGGGAAACCCTTCTTTGATTAAAAAAAACTACTACCTCCATTCTGGTTTACTAGTCCCCATCGTACTTTGGGTCAAAGTTTGGCCACGAATTTTACTTGTAAAATGTGAATGGAAAACGAGATTTTGTTATACCCGAACAAAAAAGGACTAAGGGAGTGATTGCTCTGACACGGACGTGTCCTCTCATAGCGCAGGCATTGAACCGGTGCACCGGCCAAGAGGGTCGCACTCGCTGCAGGCTCGGCTGAGCACGCCTCCTCGCCGCGTGCAACCAGCTTAAGATTGCCCCGCCTGCCTTCATTGAATCCGTGCGTGTGCCGGCAACACGTCCTTCCGCGAGCCGGCAGGCATTTTAGAACACAAAAAATGACTAAAATATAATTAATTTACGCATGGTCTTGACTTGTTGTGCTCGCACTGGTAGCAGGAACTAGTAGAGGTTTTTCTTTATTTATAACTCTCCTCACATTTTTTTTGGCTTTGAAGTGAATCATGGTTGTGGACATTATGTATGAATGTGCAGATATCTGTGAACATGAGTTTTATGTGGAAGTTGGACTTGGAATGTCGGGCTTGCGCGTGAACTATACCATGTCCAATGCTTCGTTTGTTATTGTTTGGAAAGTAATTGTTGTTATTACATGACCCGAAAAAAACATTTTGTGCCACATCAGTAGATGCACAGACATCACAATAGGCATGCTGACTGGATAAACATTTGAACCTAGCTATTATGAAGGAAATTTTGTATTGACAACAATTTTAGATAGCAGGAGACGCCTAGCCTGCTCTGCCTCTGCTAGCTTATTTCTGGCTTCTTCCATCTCTTCTTTGGCTTGGGTGAAGAGAGCATCTGATTGCTCTTTTTGCTTCTTCAGGAACTCAGCTACATTCTCAAGGGCTGCTGCATGCTTTCTTTCAGCCTTTACTAATGCCACGAGGATACGAACAACTGACGACTCCACCTGGCTTGTGTGTAATCCAGCATCATCTTGGAATTTGCACCTTGTGTCTAATCCAGCATCATTAGGGAACTGGCACCTTGTGTGTAATCCAGCCTCATTTTGGAAACATGATCTCGAGGTTGACCATACTTCCCTCCTCGCAGGAACTGCATCCTGACATGAAGTTACTTCTTTTTTAGATCAATACTTAGAGAAACCTAGATCCATTTAGTAGAAGCCAGATAAACAGAACTCGGAGAAGTGCATTCAAAAGGAAAAGAAATATAAAAACAGACTACACGATGAGAACACCCACTTCCTACATCAAGTTAAAAACGAAAGCATTAGGATGATTAAGACTCTTCTTATTACACATCGAAGAACACCACGCTTAAGAGAAACAGAAACTACAACATATACACATCGAAGAACACGCGGCTAAATGAAAGTAATTGAATGGGTGTACTTACCAAAGCTTGTTTTACAGATTCGATGCAGCTCCTCTTTAACTTGCCACGCTCCTTGAAGATGTCCCAAATATCCCGTGTTTGGTCTTCATTGCTCCTCTACATGTTCACACTCATGGTTTCAAAATCTCAACATGGCAAGAAAAATACTACTAGTAATACTCGCGCCTCTTGTGGGCAACATTAAAGCACTCGTCTGCCATGTTAGAGCATCTCCAACAGAATCGCAACGCCCGGCGCTTTAAAAAAGCGTTTACAGTGCTGAGATCGAGAAGTAGATACTAGAGAGTAGAGGATAGTTCTCAACATAGATAGATACAAAAAAGATAATTCAACTACTCCTCATCGTCCGACTGCTCCTCGGTGAAGTCCTCCTCCGACGTCTGACTGTAGGCGTGAAGATACCGATCGTCGTCGGATTCCCAGGGCGACGCTGCTCCTAGCCTCATGTTGAATTGAGCGTCCGCTTTTTGCCTACGGTTGTCCTTGCAATAGGCGGCTCTCTCCACCCTCCTCTTATCCCTCTCCGCCCTCCTTTGCGCGTAGAAATCGTGCTCGTTGATGATGTCCTGCGGGAAGTGTTGGCGCCACAGCGCAATGGCTTCCTCGTCCATCTCGACAATACCGAGACTGTGCTCCCGCCTCCGGTTGTCGCGATGATCCTCGTCGGTGCTAAGCTCCGGCAGATGCGCGAGCTCCTGCGCCCGCTCCCGCGTCGGCACGTTGGGGAAGTTCAATGTTCTATGAGGCCACCGGAGGCGCTACGCCACCGCATGTATGCGCGGGCGGCCTTGGTGGCGGTGTCGAAATTGCCGAGGCCGAGGCGCATCCCGCGAAACTGGATCTCGGCGGAGAAGCCGCCGGAGGGGCGCGCGCGGACGCCGTGATATCCCCAAGTTTCCAGGCAACGCGGCGGCATGGTGGCGCGACAGCAGCGAGGCGAAAAAGAGCGGAGAGAGAGCGGTGGCGAGGCACTGAGTGGTGGCAAGGCACAGAGCAGTGGGAGGGCGTTGGATTTTATAAAGCGCGCCGGACGCCGCGCGCCAAAACTAGCGCACGCCCGGCCGCTTTTTCCCGCGCGCGCGATCCTTTCCCGACGTCTCTGCTATCTCTACTCTCTTCTCTACGGTTATATTTATTTTATATTTAATGTTTAATATTTATCTCTACTTCCTTTACTGTCTACTTTTTTTTTCTCTATGCTTTTTTTCTTGCAATATAGGCCGTCTGATTTATATCTGACAGATAGGAAGGAAACAAATGGGCATTTTGCAAAATGATACCCATACCCCTCTCCAGATTTGCAAATAAGGCCTTCCCTCGTTCATCCTTTTCTCCCACAAGATAAACTACTCATACAAATGCATCTTGATGCGTGCAATGCATGGGCATCTTGCTAGTTCTAAAAACCTTTCCATCATTTGCCACACTGCTGGTTGTAGATGAAAAACCTACCCAAGCACAGCGTGATACAGGAGCGACGCACAATTACAAGCTGATATTCTGTTGGACAATGGAGGCTATAACCAATTACTTTTATGGGAACAATAGCACCCAGGAAAATTGAAGGGTAGGTATGAACAAAATTGGAACTACACATGTACTGCTAAGTGATTCAATACACACATTACCAATCGAGGAGGAGAACGATGGTCGCCGCGACCTCTGTGAGTCATGGTCGGCAATGGGAGTCAGGTCATTGTCCACGACGGTGGTACTTCTGCGCTTGGCGTCGGCTTCCGGGAAGCAGATCCGAGACCGTGGAAGACGGTGCCGGGGAAGAGGCTCCACCTACGACGACGACGGTGGGCCGGCTCTAGTGCGGTGTACAAGGTTGTCGATGAGGCAGATGCGCTGCGGTGGACGAGTGCGCCGATGTAAAGGGGAGGAGCATGAAGGCCGCGGTGCCATGGAGAAGTCTATTTTGCGGTGGGATAGAAAATGGGGAGTATTCAGGTGTACTACTCTGGGTGCCGGGGTGGGGCTGGCTGGGTAGGGTGAACCTGAAGTTACGAAAACAGCCCCCTACCAAGCGTCGTACGTAGGCCTGTTCCGAAGGCTATGATGGTAACTTCCCACTGCTCGAATCAGGGTCGCGGGAGATTTTCCCGCCGACCTCAAAATTTTGTGACACTGGACTCCCCATGTGGCGTGTTGAGTGATTCGGCTAAGCAACTAGCGAGTAGTAGTAGTAAACTCTGCATATTAGGTTTGACCGAAGTCAAACTTCCTAAAGTTTGACCAAGTTTATATAAAAATATAAACATTTACCATAACAAATATGTATGATGTGGAAGTACATTCAATAATGAATCTAATGGTATTTATTTGTTATTGTATATGTTAATATTTTTTGTTATAAGCTTTCTGAGAGTTTACAAAACTTGACTTTGACCAATGCTAATACGTGGACTTAAATAAAAACGGAGGGAGTACACATTTGTTTTCTTAGTTTGTAGTGAACTAATCATTTGTTGAAATTGTGAAATAAATATATTAGGCTATTGACTTCGAATGTAATGGTCTATACAATTCAATAGTTACAATCATTGTCGAATCCCAAGATGTATATAAGGTCTATAGTACTTCACAACATGCTCAAACTGACATAATCCCAGTCAAATGAGAATCTAAATGCATTTCATAGTTATTACTTTGTAGGATGCAACAAAAAGAACCAAAACTCTACATCAGCCATTATAGAAGCAACATTTTGACATATCCCATTGTGTGAATGAAACATGCAGAGAGAGCTTTTGAAGATGGAGCAGATAGGGCGGGAAAGATTGTATGTATGTGGACGAGAGAGTAGGAGACAAACCTAACGAGACACACACACACACACACAAACACACACACACACATAGAGAGAGAGAGAGAGAGAGAGGAAGTTAGGTCTGTGAGAAAGATGGAGACATGTAATATACATGATTCTGTATACGTGGAAGGAGAAGAGACAACATGTTTGATGAGAGAGCTGGAAAAACATGGACGAGAGGGGAAGGATCTCATGGGTTGAGGGATTGACAATTTTGTGCAGGGGAGAGAGGGATTGGTAATTTTGTGCAAGAGAGAGAGAGAGGGTGGGGGGAGGAGTCAGTCAGCCGTCGTCACATCACCCTGCTTCCAAATGATCCCACATTCTCTAGCGCGGTGTGGTCGCCGTCTTTGATCTGCTCGATGCCCTCTTTGAAGATTTAGGTGTTGTGCATGTTGGGGTGCAAAGAAGCACAAGCGAGAGTGGTCGCCGTATAACCTTGGATGGGGATGAATTGTGTGCTCGGGGGAGTGTGTGTGTTGTGTTGTGTTGCGTGCGCGCGCGTGTGTGTGTGTCAGATATTGAGCGAAAACAAACCTAAGGAGAGAAATGGGTATTCACAAAGAGATTACGCGGGCCCTTAGGTGGGCAGGGCCCGAGTGAGGGTGTCAAAATGTGCGCGTTGATGCATATGTTGCATGCGATCGTGCGAGGGACGGACGAATTGAGAGAGATGGTTGTTGTGTTACGGATGCTCCTCTCTCTCTCTCTCTCACACACACACACGCAAGTGAACTAGAAGACCGTTCTCTCATGTATACACAACGTATCGGCATCTGTCTATGTCTCACTCATGCATGATCGTTTGCACATTCACACCTCTCTATGTCTGTATCACACGCACACCGTCACCACATTGCCCTTCCGCCACAACACACATATGGACACATACACACGTTCTCTTTTAGTCACACACACAAAATAACTATTAAAAAAACTAGGGCGCACCTAAAACGTCCAAATCCAAATAAACACAAACTGGAGCTAAATTCAAATATATGGAAATATTGCAGCGTCAAGAACTTTCCCAAGAAAAAAAAGTTGAGTAATATTCGAGGATTGTTTTCACACACACAAAAAGGTTCGGTGGATGTCCTTCGAGAGCGACATGGTGACGCACCGTTTGATCGACCGCGCGGCCGTGGTTCACGCGCTTGCACAGGATTCCGTATCGTGGTTGTGGTACTAACTTCAAAAAAAAAGCGCTGCCTAAGTCTAATGTTTACGTGTACTAGTACGGTTTTCTTTTAAGTTTGACCAACCACATATAAAACTAAAGTATCCCATACGCGCACTCATCAATATGCCGCCGCCGCCGTTGCGCATGCCGGCGCCCGCCTGCTCCGGCCAACAATTTCTCGCCCATCACCGCCGTGTTGCCGCCATCCCTATGCCATGAAGCCGAAGGCTCGCCCGCTCATGTCGTTTGTAGTCCCTCCTCGCCATGCCGCCGTGTTGCCAAGCACGCGAGCAGCTGGTGGAGCCGCGTCTATGCACGCAACGTACAAAGAGGAGGACGAGCGCGTGCTCCAGCACACCGACGAGGAGGAACTACCGTGTCATTGTCGTCTCCGCCCGCGCGGAGGAGGCGCGCACGGTGGTTGTCGCGGCGGAAGCCGGTCGCGTGCGCGTCGAGCCCGCAAACCGGGTGCGGACGCGGAATCTACCTTCGAGACCTTGAATGCCACGTGGATCCTGCAATCTGAAGGAGCAATTTGGGTCAGTCGACTCATGTGAGCCGTTTGATGCAACATGGATGGCTAGAAGGGCTTCTTCCACCTCTTCTGTCGTCTTCTTCCTTCGCTCCGTCGAACTTCTTTCACAAATCGACTGACCCAAATTATACTACTAGTATGAACGTATTAAGTACAGTGGGAACACGAAGGTACGAGCAGTAGTACCAACTGCAAGAAGAACAATAGTAAGACATAGTACTAGTACTACTCTACGTACTAAACAGTTCAAATAACGAGGTTCTGCTGGGGCCTCAGCACAACCCACCCTTGAAAATAATGTAAGCAACTGGTCAGCTTGACATTGCAGTAGAACCAGCATGAGCGACGACACTGCCACCTACTCGGAGTCCGAGTCCACGTCCTCGACTTCGTCCTCGTCCCTCTTCCTCTTCCTCTTCGCCGACGCTTCTTTGCTTGAACCGGACACTGGGCTCTACTTCTTCATCCAACCCATGTAGATATTTAAACAAAGGTAGGCATCCATTGCTGCGTACAGGATGTGATCTTCATCTAATGTCTTCGACTCCCATGCATGATGAAACTCGATGAGGTTTCTTCAGTTTAGCGTACGAAGGATCAATCATGGTTGCTGCCAGGGTCAACATTGAAGGTTGAGAGGAGGACACCAGGCTTGCCTTCTGGAGATCGAAGGGCTGGCCTACAACGAGACCTATCCGACGCAGGACTTCTTTGTCGTTCTTAAAGCCTACAGTAACGAATTTCACTCTTTTGTCCTTGAGGAAGTTCTTAAAATCCTGGCACTCAACGTCGGCATGGCATATGTGGTAGACCAAGCAAACGTTATGTATGCAAACTTGGATCATGGCGGGCTTCTTCCTCTCTTCGTCCTTTAGATCCTTCTCTCGTCCCACGACTGTGGTGTACTCAACATCTAGGCCAGAGACCCACTCATCCGTTGAACTGTTGAACATGTGTAGGAAGCGAGCAAGCCATGCTTTCACCTTCGCGGATCCACGTGTGTAGATGACGATGAACTGATCGCCGGTGATGGCTCTAACCTGGTACTCAGCGGTGACCATGGAGATTTGGGAGGCCATGGATTTTGGAGGAGGGTTAGGAGACGTTGAATTGTTGTACCCCGCAAAAACTTGGAGCGAACTAATGTGAAAGGACGGGACGACTGGGAGCGAACTGTTGTGAGGTAGAAGACGGGGACGAGTAGGGCGTGCGAACGGCGTGGGGTTGCTGGCTTTCCCGGTGGATAAACGGCTGCAAGCCCCCAAAGAGTTCTCGAGAACTATGCGGAACCCACTAGATGTCATGTCTACTAGACCTATATCGTAGGCCTGACGGCATAGCTTCTGCCTGTTCGCACGCCATGCCGGTGCGTGGATGAACTTCACTTAATTCCGTCAACCGTCGCGCCTCCCATGACCTTCGCCTCCCTCGTGCGGTCGCGCCCTTTGAGACTTCGACCGGCTAAAAATGAGCAATTTTTTTTGCCTACTCCGCATGCATGATACTCCCTCTGGTCCTTTTTACTCCCGTCAACCGTTTGCAAAGTGTTTGACCAAATATATACTTTTTTAAACACCACCTTATATTAATTAACCAGCCACACCAGTACACTCATTCGATACAATATTCACCACACAGGGCGGTACGTTATTTACAAGAATACCATCTAATCTATTGTCAAAGCTATACTTAGCAATTAAGTGTGCCACCTTATTGGCCGAACGGCTAATCTTTGAAAATTGAAGATTGTTGATCAACTTCGAGATGCTCAACGCTTTCATCTTCAGGTCACGCATAGCTGACCTGTCATAGTCCCCCGATGCAAGAGACGCTACCACAAAAGTGCAATCAGTCTCTAAAATTACAGGATTATGAAGAGAAATACCTATGTAGAGACCGGCAATGCAAGCCCTAAGCTCCGCTTCCTCCACGCTTTGACAGGCATCAATGAAATCCCACGACCAAATTTGTACTAAAAATATCAATATCTACAATACTGATTATAATGAGTATAAGAACTACGTTTTATAATCAGTGTAAAAATATTGATTTGACATTGTGAATGTTGATACTCTCTCCGTCTAGGTGAGTAAGTCATCTTAGGTTGTGCACCGTGACCAAGGAGGAGGGGAAAACGAGAGACATTAATGTTTATTTGCTAATTAAATAGTATTGCATGCAATGAACTAACCACTGCATGTCATGTTTGATAGTCTCAGGTCATTAAAAGCATGCATGCCCTAATCTCTTATTGGGTGATATGTCCAGAAACAAGAAACGAGGTAGAAGTTAATGCACCGCGCCTACGTGTTTTGGGATTATTTGGTTTTCGTAAGATGACTTACACACCTAGCTATTAGAGTACCACTACCTCCCTTCTAGTTTAAAGGGCTCGACTCAAAAATTTCACCTACTCTTAGCAAGATAGTAGAGGCGGTGGAATAGTTTTTGAAGTCTGCAAAAGTACTCAACTAATGCTGTCGTTCTTCATAAAAAATGTGTTTACCAATGCATGCATGAACACTAGTTAGTCTAACCCCCCTCTCTTCTTTAATTCTTTGCCACATCAGCATGTTTGCTATTCCCGTGTACCAGCTAAGATACCACCATGATGGCCAACCTTAATCATCGCATGCAATAATTCAGTGCACCTTGAAATATGAACATGCGTGGGGCGTGTATGTTTTTAATGACTTGAGACTATACCTAGCCCGGCATGCAAGATGACTTATTATGCACCGTTCCCCATACATGCAGGAAGCCCGTTCGTCTCCAAATCTTTTCCTCTCCATGTGTGGAAACAATATGCCTGCCAAACTCTCCTTCTCCATCCGGCGGTCCCACCACTCCACCCCGTGTGAAAAAATCTGCATGCATGACTCTCCTCCCCCCACACTCGTCCAATCCGCTGTGACCAGCAATATTTCCACCCCTTCGCTCCCCCGTAATTTACTCCAACAAATATGCCCACGTAGCTTTTACTTAACTTTAGGTGCATTGGGTCACTGACATACGGGCCCAGCAGTGTACTGGCCCACATGTTAGTGACGTAACTGGACCTGCAGTTAAGTCAGTGCAGCTCAGTCCATATCTTACGTAGGTGTGCCATTGCTCGCTATAAATACTGCGCCTCCCACGACATCGCTATCTCCTCCCCCTCATGTTCACGTTCATTGCTATCTCCTCCCCCTCCCTCTCACGTCGACCACCATGGCATCTCCCCTCCCAAGCCCTAGGATCCCCTCGCTGCATCGCGCGGACGGTCACGCGTCGCCTTTCGGTTCCTCGCCACCACTAGTCGAGGAGGACGCGTCGGTGTTCCGCTCCTCGCTGCTACGCGACGCGTCGCCGTTCCGTTCCTCGCCTCCACTAGTCGAGGAGGACGCATCGGTGTTCCGCTCCTCGCCGCGAAGCGACGCGTCACCGTTCCGTTCCTCGCCGCCACTAGTCGAGGAGGACGCGTCGGCGTTCCGCTCCTCGCCGCGACACGTCGAGGTGGACACGTCGACATTCTCAATCTCGCTGGCACGCGTGTCGGAGGACGCGTCGGCTCCCCGCTACGAGGAGAACGCCGCGCCGCCCGCCGAGCCCTCCCAGCCTTGAGGAGCTTTGGAAAGAAATGGATGTCGCCTTGTGGGAGGCTTTGCCTCCAGCAGAGCACGCCAAAATAGAGGCGGAGAAGAAGGCTGAGGAAGAGAAGCGCACAGCGCAACAAGCTTTCTGGGAGATCTATGTCGTGTCCGAGAGAGTCAAGCTATTGGTTCTTTGGCAGAAGGCTCGTGCGAGGGTCGTGAGGGTGGCGGAGGACGCCCGTGCCGACGCCCTGAGTGCAGTCTGGCCCAAGCGCCTCATCTACGCTTGGCGGTACGTGGACCGGGTGCACGCTTCCAGCCAGGAGGAGTACCTGTTAGCGCCAGATCACCACACCGGTGAGATCGCGCTCGCCCGCTGGCAAGCCGCCAATCATCACCTCGCGAGTTGCGAGGCTGAGGAAGAGGCGTTGTGTCGGTGTGCTGGGAAACAGCCGCGCACCAGGGCACTCGTGGCGCACCTAAAGTGCTCATGCGAGCGTCGTGGCTTTTAGGAGGAGTATAATTTTTGTTTTGTAAGGTGATCTCATTAGTTTTGGGACGCAAATGATAAATCCCGAACATTCAGGAATTTTTAGCGTCCTTAATTAAGTATGTAAAAGGGAAAGTTTGGAAACTGTGTATTATTACGCATTTTGCAAGTACGTGCATATAGCACAAACTTTACTATATACTATTGGACTACACGTCTCTCTCGATATATGCTTGCAGATAGTGCTACTCCCTCCGTCCAGTTCAATAAGTCATCTTTGGTTGTGCACGGTGACCAAGAAGGAGGGAAGACTTGTACACCTAGACAGAGGGAGTACTACTATTACTTATGTACGTGCAAATGCATGTTTGAACATTATGATGTGGTTTTTGTAAAAGTGGAAAAACAGCACTAGTCAAGCTTGTGAAACGATTCAATGCAAAACAAATGCAAAAATGCTCGTTTGATTGTTTACTCTGTGCACCGTGACCAAGGAGGAGGAGAAAACGAGAGTTAATGTTTATTTGCTAATTAATAGTATTGCATGCAATGAACTAACCACTGCATGTCGTGTTTGATATCTCAAGTCATTAAAAGCATGCACACTCTTTATCTCTTATTGGTTGATATGTCAAGAAACAAGAAACGAGGTAGAAGTTAATGCACCGCGCCTAAGTGTTTTCGGATTATTTGGTTTTCGTAAGATGACTTACACACCTAGATGCACCGCGCCTAAGTGTTTTTAGTAACATTTTATCAGTTAAATCTTTGGTCAAAATTTAGCACAAATTACAATGGTGAGGAATAAACCAGGACGGAGTAGTAGTTTAGAAGGCCAAATAAATGACTGGGCGCCTTATTGTTACTCTCCACTTTGACTAATCTTGTGGGAAAAGCTGGGGAAGCCACCAAAAGAACTGGCCCTAGGAGTAGTAGCTACGGATCGGGCGTGGGAGATGAACCGGGGAAATTAAATGCAGAGAGCTGAAATGCAAAAAAGACGGAGGGATGTGATGGTTGCTTGTCCGTTTATTTTACCAGGCCATTTATTACTGGGAGTGGTTGGGTTTTGTGATATGACGGCTTTACTGCCACGCCACGAGCGGGGTGAGAGGTGAGACTCCCGTGCAGCGACGCCCTCTACACTTGTACTACATCGGTCGTGGTTTATTAGTCCCCCATTGAATTGGACTGAAGATTTAACTGACAAAATGTTAGTGCATGTCAACAAAAACTATATCGTTGGATTCGTATTTGAACATAGTTTTGAATGATATAATTTTAGGTGACATGCATCAGTATTTATCGTACTATAAATAATGTTAGTTCAATTTTTGGTCGTACTAATCTATAGTAGTAAGGTGCCCGTGCGTTGCACCGAAGAGTGAAATGCATTGATCGGGGAGTTGTTTATTTTGACAAAGGATGTGGGGGTCATCTCATGTGTAACGGGTATCGATAGGTTTCTTCGGATATTATCTCATCTCTAGAGCTCACAAACATCCGGGTGAAATAGATAAAAAGGTATCTTTTGCAAACAAAAGCGTTCAACTATTCAACCTGCATCCAAAACTTGTGAAGAAATAACACTTACTGTGCTTTGCAAGAAATGATCTTTAAGAATTAGTTTTTGAGTATCGATTGTTATACATGTTGGCTACAGATGACATGGCACTTTCTTATAGTCAACAGTTGGCTATACTATTAAGTAATATTAACCATGCCCTTATACACCTAGACAGAGGGATAAAATCAGGATGACTTGTGTCACATCCCTAGCTTCTGGTAATGCTCTAGGTTAGCCTCATGTGTGCATCATGTTTAAATTCTGAAATTTGAACTGAGGGAATTTTGGAAGCCTCAAAAACTTAAATAAAAGAGGGGCAAAGAACCCTGGAAAATGCATTCAATGTTTTCAAAATGGCCTTAAATAATGTTGGTTATATTTTGGCAAGGGTTTTGCACCAAACCAAAAATAATGAACATTTTTGAGGAATATTTTGAGCATTGAATTTAAATCATTACTTTATTTGCATTTGGAACTATATTCCTAACTTATATAGAATATATTTCCAAATACCCTGAAACATTTTTATGTGCTTTTGGAAAAGTCCATTAAGCAGCATAAATATTTTCAGAGGAGTTTTTGGCATTGTTTGAATTATTTTAAATTCAAAACAGTGGCAAAATAAATTAAATAAAATAAAACAGAACTGAAATATAAAAAAAAAAGAGAAACCTACCTGGCCCAGCTCCTCCAGCCACTTACCTGGCGCCACCACCGGCCCAACGCGGCCCAGCCCACCTCCTCCCCCTTGTCCTCTTCCTCCTCTGCCAAGAGGACGAACAGAGGCGAGGCGTGGCGCGCGCCGACGCTGCCTCGGCCACCTCCTGCTTCCCCTGGCCACCTCCTGCTTCCCCTGGCCGCGTGGATGAATGCCCCGATGTCGTCCCGATCCGCCCGACATCTCTCACTTTTCCCCTGCTCCCTCTCTCGCCGTTTCCCACCTCACCGAACACGCTCGCCGCCGCCGACGAGCTCCCTCGTGGCCACCGGCCACCCCTAGCCTCGCCGATGCGCTCAAAGGCTCCGCCTCGACCCCCTCCTTCCTCCCCACCGATCCACGGCCCTCCGGAAGCCCTGCATCGCCGCCCATGTCGCCGTTCCCCTCCTCGGCCACCGGAGATCGTCGCCGTCGATTCGCTGCACTCCGGCCGCCCCCGAGCCCACTAACCCTCCCTACAGCTCCGCGGTGAGCCTCCGTGCAGAACCCCTCTCTCTCCCCTCGCGTTTGCGAGCTCTAGGCCATAGCTCCGCCGCGGCCGAACTCCGGCCGCCGCTGACCTCGTCACCGCCGTCACTACAGCTGCTTGAGCTCGTCTCGGAGCGTGTCACCGCACTCAGGAAGCCACCAGGAGCCTAACGCATATCCTAACTCGCCCTCCCATGCACCACAGCGCCAACCCCGCACTCACCGAACTCCGGCGCCGCCGCGAGCTCCGTTCCGGCGAGCCCCGGCATTCCCGTAGCCTCCCACCTACCCCATCAGATGCGGGAGAGCCCAGGCTACGCCCCGGTGCCCTCAGCCGCCGCCTCCGTCGCCTTTAACGCAATTCCGGCGTGCCCCCGCCGTGCTCTGTGGTCGTCGCCGGCTAATCTCCGGCCAGCTGACGTGGCTGGCTTAATTAGCCACTAACCACCTCATCGTGTCACAGACAGCCGGGCCCCACTGCCTAACTAACCGGCTAACTAAAATAGGTTAGGTTTAATCTAACTGCAGTGGCCCCACGCGTCAGCTTTGACCGCGCTGACGTGGCCTTTGACCCGGCCCCACCTGTCATTGACACTAACTAGCCCTGTGCCACTGACGTGTGGCCCCCACACGTCAGGTTTGACCTGGACCCGCCCTGTTGACCTAATGACGTCAGGATAAGGTCATGCTGACGCAATAATTCCTTTCTGGAATTAAAATAAATTAGGAAATAATTTATAAATTTCAGAAAATGCCCTAAACTTCAATAAATCATAGAAAATTAACCGTAACTCCAAATTAAATAATTTATATATGAAAAATTATCAGAAAAATTCAAGGAATCCATCTGTACCATTTTCATGCATGTTAGAACAACTTATAGCTGCTGTTTAGCACAAATCAATTAAATGGCATTTGAATAATCACATATGGAGTTTGAATTTGAATCTTGTATTCAAACCAACTTCATTTAATCTGTTGCTAGTTGCATTAGCCCAAAACACATTCATTTTGCCATGTCATGATCATGCATCATATTGTGCATTGCATTGATTGTGTTCCCTTCTGTGTTGCCGGTATTTGTCCCCTCTCGATAGACGTGATACCGATGATGTGATCGTTGACACTGATGAAGACTCAATGTTATCTTCAGAAGTGCCAGGCAAGCAAAACCCCCTTGTTCATTCCGATAAAATCCCACTCTCTCACTCCTGCTCTCTTTTACTGCATTAGGACAACAACGATTCATCTGTTACTTGCTGCGGTAGCTGAACCCCTTTATCCTCTGCATGACCTGTCATTCCACAGTAAATAGATGAAACCCACTAGCATGAGTAGGAGTTGTTTGAGCCCTGTTGTGCCTACTCATTCATGTTTGTTTGTCATGCCTGCTACTGCTTAGAGTTGAGTCAGGTCTGATTCATCGGGGATGAATCAGAGGCGTGTGAACATGTCCTACTGTGTGTGAGCTAAGTGTGTGAACACGATTTGGTAAAGGTAGCGGTGAGAGGCCATGTAGGAGTACATGGTGGGTTGTCTCATTGCAGCCGTCCTCAGGAACTGAGTTCTATGTTTGTGATCCATGATTCAGCTACTACCACGCATTGGGCCCGAAACCAATGGACCCTCTCGGCTTCTTGATCACCCTTGTCCTCTGTCCAGGAGTTGCAAGTAGTTTCTGGTGTTTGTAGTATGCTGGAGGCCGTGCGCAGCGCTGACCGTAGGGGTGGGCTGTGATGCGGTAGGCACGTGGCACGGTGTACCGGGCGCCCGTTTGGTGTCTCGGGAACCCTGTTCACATCGTTTGGGGCTGTGAGCGAAACTCCGGCCGGATCTCCTCATGGATGGAACCCGAATAGGCGATAAACCTGGACTAGAGACTTGAGTGTTTGGGCAGGCCGTGGCCGACACCCACGTTGGGCTTCCGCTTGAAGGTTGCCGAGTACATGTCGTGTAAACGGCGGTAAGTGGTGAGAGCGTATGTGAAGAAGTACACCCCTGCAGGGTTAATATGATCTATTCGAATAGCCGTGTCCGCGGAAAAGGACTTCTGGGTTGCTTATATCAGTTCATAGACAAGTGAAAGTGGATACTCTAAAATACGCAAGATAAGCGTGAGTGCTATGGATGGCGTTCTCGTAGGGAGACGGGAGCGGATCCATAGTGGTGTATTGATATGGTGAATATGTGGACTCGTGTGCGCCACCTCAAAAGTGTTACTTGCAGTCGTAGTTTAGGATAGCCACCGAGTCAAAGCTGGCTTGCTGCAGATAAACCCCACCACCCCTTTGTTGATAATGATGCATATGTAGATAGTTCTGATGTAAGTCTTGCTGGGTACATTTGTACTCACGTTTGCCTATTTTATGTTTTGCAGAGAGACTTTGGTCTCACTAGTATTTCCACGTGGACTTCGACGTTTAGCTTGATACCTCAGCTACGATCTTGTGCCCTCGGCAGGATCTGATAGATAGTCAGGCTTCTCAGCCTTTTTCATTTATAGATGTCCATACTCAGACATGATAGCTTCCGCTTGTGCTTTGACTTGTATGCTCTGAGTGCTGGGTCATGAGACCCATGTTTGTAATATCTCGCTCCTCGGAGCCTATTGAATAAACTACTTGAGTCGTAGAGTCATTTTGTGATGCCATGTTGTATTGCACATATCGAGCATATTGTGTGTATGTTATTGAAATGCTTGGTATGTGTGGGATCTGACCATCTAGTTGTTTATCTTTAGTAGCCTCTCTTACCGGGAAATGTCTCCTAGTGTTTCCACTGAGCCATGGTAGCTTGCTACTGCTCCGGAACACTTAGGCTGGCCGGCATGTGTCCTTCTTCGTTCCTGTGTCTGTCCCTTCGGGGAAATGTCACGCGATGAATACCGGAGTCCTGTTAGCCTGCTACAGCCCGGTTCACCGGAGTCCTGCTAGCCCAGTGCTACAGCCTGGGTTCACTCGCTGATGACCGACACGTTCGATGCTGGGTCATGGATGCCTGTCCCTGTAAGTTTGTGCCACTTTGGGTTTACGACTAGCCATGTCAGCCCGGGCTCCTTATCATATGGATGCTAGCGACACTGTCATATACGTGTGCCAAAAGGCGCAAACGGTCCCGGGCAAAGGTAAGGCGACACCCGTGGGAATACCGTGCGTGAGGCTGCAAAGTGATATGAGGTGTTACATGCTAGATCGATGTGGCATTGAGTCGGGGTCCTGACAGCGTTGGTATCAGAGCTTGACTGCCTGTAGGATTACCAAGCCAAACTGGTCGAAGTTGAGTATAGAAATTCTTTAGTTATGTAAGGGAATTGATTGTGGGATGGAACGTAAGGCTCTTTTTACTCCTTATGCCTTCTGATCTGAGTCATCTTATCTTTTCTACGGGGATTAAGAACTAGGCTATCTCTTCTTTCTATCAGGATCACGTGTTACTAATCCGTAGACTTATAGATTGTTGGACTTAAGCCTCGTTTCAGTTCCTACTACTTCTATATGTTAATTATTGATCTCGAGACCTTGATATTGTGCTTCTGAGTGGTTATGCCACCATTTTTGTGAATGTCTCTAATCTTTTCTGAGCATTTACAGCCGTTATGCTGTCCGAGTCATCCCAGGTTTCTAAGTAGTCTGATGCAATTGCAAATCCTTTCTTCCCGTTTCAATGTTCCCATGGGCCAGATTAACCACACTAATCAGTGAGTTGAGGTACTCCGTTACCTTGACATATATGTTGGAGATACTATTATGACCCTAGGTGTCTCAGGGGATCATCTAGTAGCCTAGCCATGATTTATGTTCCAGTGTGATGACTCTGGCCGTCATTATCGAAAGCATCCCGTGATGCCGTTTAGTTAGTAGGTATTCTATTCCTTGGGTTTTGAACCCGAGATTCACCCTACTTACCTCGTGTTGATAGTGTTGCTAGTTCCTTTAGGATATTAGTAACCTTTGCGATAGTCCTTGAAGTCCGTGGTATCTTCTTCTTCCAAATACCATGAACTACTTATGGCAGAAGTTCCTCGTTGAACTGAAATATCACAACAAGATTATTCTTGAGGAGTTCTCCATTTATATATTGTGGCTCTGCCAGCTCAACCTTTCTGCATGGGTTATCCGAAAGAATTATGTTGAACTTTGTTCGGCATACCAACCCATGTATCCACAACTCAGAAAGTTATATGTTCCTTTGAGTTGTCCCTCTTTAGTTGTCTACTGACCTTCGTCTATCAATTGATAGTCAAGAGTATGCATGCATTCGTTTATCGATGCCTATTACCCTTGTGGTCCGTCAAGCCATTCTGTCCTGAATGACTTGGAGAAACAAACTCCAGTACCTCTTCCATATACAGGATTGGGTCAAAGAAGTTGTGCTCTGCAGATCAAATTGCTAACCCGCTTTTGCTTTGTTCTACCTTGGAGTATTACATATTTTATATCGAGATTGTTATAAGAATTGCACACCATCCTATGTACTCTTGGTACAGTGATACTTCTTGCCATCATTGTTCATTCCTCGGTTCCTGTGTTATTGTAACCGGAATGCCGACAAATGAATCATGGCGTGTGAAATCAATACTCCTAGCAACCTTGTTGCTGGGTAGTTAAAGGACAATAATTTCATTCTTAGTGTGTTGGTTATTGAATCATCATTCTAAGATTGATCGTGCTACCTAGTCCATTCTCCTGGTTCACTCCTCGATCGATGAGTTAGGATCATTTCAAATCTTTGCTCTATTGATCATATCGTCTTGCCCTGAAAAGCAAGATTGTTCTCGAGCTTAGTAACATACCGGTGGTTCGTGATTTTCTGAATATCTTCTCAGAAGTATTACCAGGTTGTCACCTGACCGCTATGTTGAGTTCGTGATCAAGTTGGTTTATTCTCGTGAACCACCCTTCTCCAAGAATCTGTGTTGGATATCCCTGAGCTAGTTGGTTAAGCTAGACAACAACTTGGAGAGTTGGAAGATAAAATCTTGCCTGACTTAGTTCGTTCCAAAGGGATATTCTTGTGTAGTGTGTGTTGAAGAAAGATGATATCTTCATCGATTGGTCCCTGTGATCAGTTGTTGGACCTATTGTCTTATCAATCCTTTGATTTGAGTGTGGGCCATCGTCAAGTCAAATCAGTACCAACGATGCTCGTAATGTTGTCTTATTCGTGGTTGATCCCTCGAGCATACACCATTACATCTTTGGTCTGACCAATGCTATCACCGTGTTCACTTAACTATGGAATTCCTTTTAAAAGGAAACCTAGATGAATTGTTGTTGAGCCCATTGACAACATCCTTGTCTTCTCCATAATTTTGCTGAACATTAAGCTAGTGTTGGAAACTTTTGAAAGCACTTGTTCATGCTAGCTCATGAAGCATATGTTCGGATGTAAGAAGTGACTTCCTCTAGTTCATGTGCATTTGATGCAAGTTGCCGCCGTGGACTCGAGAAAGTCAATGTTGCTTCCTCTGGAATCATCCCAAGTCAGTCATGCACACGTGCGAAGTATTCTGTGGTCTGGAGACTTGCAACCTTCATTCCATATGTGTATCCTAGCACACCAAGCCACTGATTGATTTGTTCAAGGAGAAGGAGTTTCTTCATAAGAGCTAATCCGGACTTATGTAAGGACTTCGATACCCTCGTTGATGGTTCCCCCTCCTGAACTCGGTAGTGTTTTATTGTAAGACTACCATGTGGGCATGCTTGTCTGGGACAACGTGTTCACATGTTTGTAGCAGAACCAGCTCATGTTTTGGAGCTTGCTATCGTAGTTCATCTCCCGAGAATCCCGCAACGTCATCTCGTCGATTTGTGTTGCAAACTTCCGTTTTTCTTCCTAGACTCGATGAGTCTGGAATATCCTGACACCAACCAGATCTGAATCTCAGGCAGATATGATGGTTGGAATATTTCCCAAGAATTATAATATTGGTCGCGCGATAACCGGTAAAGTGGATGTCGTGGCCAACACACCCAGCCGGAAGACCTGTTATTATAATATCTTGATTGATGAAGTTGGCCACCCCCCCCCATAGGGATTTCGTAGGGTTTACTCCCTAGTTGCCCCTATGGATTTTTGTGTTCCCGAAGTCCGACCTTTACTTGATGTTCTAGATACCAAACCATTTCAATGAATGGGACACGCTAGCACATCAAGGAGAACATTAGAAGCGGAGTGCTAAATGTCTCTCGGTCGATCATCCAGATTTTATTTCCTTGGCCCCGCCAAGGGTGAAATCTAAGAAGGTGTTATCTTCCTTTGGCATCTGCATCCTCCATCACCATTCATTATGGTAGTATGTTGTGTTGTCAGCATCCTTGACACGGATGTTGGTAAAACCTTGATGATTATGGAATTGCTCAAGTTCTTGAGAGCACGCACAAGCGCTAGGTGTTATCATCGGCACTAGCTGGGTTTGCTCTCAGTTCCCTCGGCATTGCTATGACCTTCTCAAACAGTGAATTCACTCTCTATTGTTGGGTTCTTCCCCAGTTACCAGAATCATTCCCATCATTTGCATTTTGTTTCTAGCTTGCACCGCCAATGTGCCATTCTACCATGGGTCTCTTCCATTTCCGGTGGTAAGCAAATTCATCCATTACGTTGTCTTCAACAAGGTAATCCACATCATCCAAGTCCGAGTATGCCATTCTACCGACCCCCTCCAAACGATCGGTCGAGAATTGCCTTAGGTTGGTTTAAAGAGTCTCAATGATCTCTGAATCAAAGGTAATTATTTTTGCCACTTAAGGGGATATTTCTATGAGTCACCTTCCCTAAGGTGCATCGTTATGGTATCATGGCAATTCAACTCCTCGCTACGTTGACAACCGTTCACCACCTTCTTAGGTGTGGAATCGTTGTCTACCTAGTGAACCTTCGTCATCCGTTTCTTTCCACCCCTCTTGAAGAGTATCTCGTGTCTCAACCCGAGAGATGGTTCTATGTCTCATTCCGTGAGTTAATCCTGAGTTGTTCGACCTTCGAGAAGAACGATTCTTTTAGGGTCTTTCCTTTCCTCTCGTTGTCATGTTAGTTGGAGTTCTCAGAACAAGACGACAAGACAAAGATGGTGTTCAAATCAACGTTCATTTGAAGTACAACCTGGATCGTGAAGATTGTGCTAGTTTGCATTCCCCTTTCACCTTACCCTACACTTGAATCTCGAGACGAGATTCTTGTTTAATGGGGGTGAGTTGTCACATCCCTAGCTTCTGGTAATGCTCTAGGTTAGCCTCATGTGTGCATCATGTTTAAATTCTGAAATTTGAACTGAGGGAATTTTGGAAGCCTCAAAAACTTAAATAAAAGAGGGGCAAAGAACCCTGGAAAATGCATTCAATGTTTTCAAAATGGCCTTAAATAATGTTGGTTATATTTTGGCAAGGGTTTTGCACCAAACCAAAAATAATGAACATTTTTGAGGAATATTTTGAGCATTGAATTTAAATCATTACTTTATTTGCATTTGGAACTATATTCCTAACTTATATAGAATATATTTCCAAATACCCTGAAACATTTTTATGTGCTTTTGGAAAAGTCCATTAAGCAGCATAAATATTTTCAGAGGAGTTTTTGGCATTGTTTGAATTATTTTAAATTCAAAACAGTGGCAAAATAAATAAAATAAAATAAAACAGAACTGAAATATAAAAAAAGAGAGAAACCTACCTGGCCCAGCTCCTCCAGCCACTTACCTGGCGCCACCACCGGCCCAGCGCGGCCCAGCCCACCTCCTCCCCCTTGTCCTCTTCCTCCTCTGCCAGGAGGACGAATAGAGGCGAGGCGTGGCGCGCGCCGACGCTGCCTCGGCCACCTCCTGCTTCTCCTGGCCACCTCCTGCTTCCCCTGGCCGCGTGGATGAATGCCCCGGTGTCGTCCCGATCCGCCCGACATCTCTCACTTTTCCCCTGCTCCCTCTCTCGCCGTTTCCCACCTCACCGAACACGCTTGCCGCCGCCGACGAGCTCCCTCGTGGCCACCGGCCACCCCTAGCCTCGCCGATGCACTCAAAGGCTCCGCCTCGACCCCCTCCTTCCTCCCCACCGATCCACGGCCCTCCGGAAGCCCTGCATCGCCGCCCACGTCGCTGTTCCCCTCCTCGGCCACCGGAGATCGTCGCCGTCGATTCGCTGCACTACGGCCGCCCCCGAGCCCACTAACCCTCCCTACAGCTCCGCGGTGAGCCTCCGCGCAGAACCCCTCTCTCTCCCCTCGCGTTTGCGAGCTCTAGGCCATAGCTCCGCCGCGGCCGAACTCCAGCCGCCGCTGACCTCGTCACCGCCGTCACTACAGCCGCTTGAGCTCGTCTCGGAGCGTGTCACCGCACTCAGGAAGCCACCAGGAGCCTAACGCATATCCTAACTCGCCCTCCCGTGCACCACAGCGCCAACCCCGCACTCACCGAACTCCGGCGCCGCCGCGAGCTCCGTTCCGGCGAGCCCCGGCGTTCCCGTAGCCTCCCACCTACCCCATCAGATGCGGGAGAGCCCGGGCTACGCCCCGGTGCCCTCAGCCGCCGCCTCCGTCGCCTTTAACGCAAGTCCGGCGTGCCCCCGCCGTGCTCTGTGGTCGTCGCCGGCTAATCTCCGGCCAGCTAACGTGGCCGGCTTAATTAGCCACTAACCACCTCATCGTGTCACAGACAGCCGGGCCCCACCGCCTAACTAACCGGCTAACTAAAATAGATTAGGTTTAATCTAACTGCAGTGGCCCCACGCATCAGCTTTGACCGCGCTGACGTGGCCTTTGACCCGGCCCCACCTGTCATTGACACTAACTAGCCCTGTGCCACTGACGTGTGGCCCCCACACGTCAGGTTTGACCTGGACCCGCCCTGTTGACCTGATGACGTCAGGATAAGGTCATGCTGACGCAATAATTCCTTTCTGGAATTAAAATAAATTAGGAAATAATTTATAAATTTCAGAAAATGCCCTAAACTTCAATAAATCATAGAAAATTAACCGTAACTCCAAATTAAATAATTTATATATGAAAAATTATCAGAAAAATTCAAGGAATCCATCTGTACCATTTTCATGCATGTTAGAACAACTTATAGCTGCTGTTTAGCACAAATCAATTAAATGGCATTTGAATAATCACATATGGAGTTTGAATTTGAATCTTGTATTCAAACCAACTTCATTTAATCTGTTGCTAGTTGCATTAGCCCAAAACACATTCATTTTGCCATGTCATGATCATGCATCATATTATGCATTGCATTGATTGTGTTCCCTTCTGTGTTGCCGGTATTTGTCCCCTCTCGATAGACGTGATACCGATGATGTGATCGTTGACACTGATGAAGACTCAATGTTATCTTCAGAAGTGCCAGGCAAGCAAAACCCCCTTGTTCATTCCGATAAAATCCCACTCTCTCGCTCCTGCTCTCTTTTACTGCATTAGGACAACAACGATTCATCTGTTACTTGCTGCGGTAGCTGAACCCCTTTATCCTCTGCATGACCTGTCATTCCACAGTAAATAGATGAAACCCACTAGCATGAGTAGGAGTTGTTTGAGCCCTGTTGTGCCTACTCATTCATGTTTGTTTGTCATGCCTGCTACTGCTTAGAGTTGAGTCAGGTCTGATTCATCGGGGATGAATCAGAGGCGTGTGAACATGTCCTACTGTGTGTGAGCTAAGTGTGTGAACACGATTTGGTAAAGGTAGCGGTGAGAGGCCATGTAGGAGTACATGGTGGGTTGTCTCATTGCAGCCGTCCTCAGGAACTGAGTTCTGTGTTTGTGATCCATGATTCAGCTACTACCACGCATTGGGCCCGAAACCAATGGACCCTCTCGGCTTCTTGATCACCCTTGTCCTCTGTCCAGGAGTTGCAAGTAGTTTCTGGTGTTTGTAGTATGCTGGAGGCCGTGTGCAGTGCTGACCGTAGGGGTGGGCTGTGATGCGGTAGGCACGTGGCACGGTGTACCGGGCGCCCATTTGGTGTCTCGGGAACCCTGTTCACATCGTTTGGGGCTGTGAGCGAAACTCTGGCCGGATCTCCTCATGGATGGAACCCGAATAGGCGATAAACCTGGACTAGAGACTTGAGTGTTTGGGCAGGCCGTGGCCGACACCCACGTTGGGCTTCCGCTTGAAGGTTGCCGAGTACATGTCGTGTAAACGGCGGTAAGTGGTGAGAGCGTGTGTGAAGAAGTACACCCCTGCAGGGTTAATATGATCTATTCGAATAGCCGTGTCCGCGGAAAAGGACTTCTGGGTTGCTTATATCAGTTCATAGACAAGTGAAAGTGGATACTCTAAAATACGCAAGATAAGCGTGAGTGCTATGGATGGCGTTCTCGTAGGGAGACGGGAGCGGATCCATAGTGGTGTATTGATATGGTGAATATGTAGACTCGTGTGCGCCACCTCAAAAGTGTTACTTGCAGTCGTAGTTTAGGATAGCCACCGAGTCAAAGCTGGCTTGCTGCAGATAAACCCCACCACCCCTTTGTTGATAATGATGCATATGTAGATAGTTCTGATGTAAGTCTTGCTGGGTACATTTGTACTCACGTTTGCCTATTTTATGTTTTGCAGAGAGACTTCGGTCTCACTAGTATTTCCACGTGGACTTCGACGTTTAGCTTGATACCTCAGCTACGATCTTGTGCCCTCGGCAGGATCTGATAGATAGCCAGGCTTCTCAGCCTTTTTCATTTATAGATGTCCGTACTCAGACATGATAGCTTCCGCTTGTGCTTTGACTTGTATGCTCTGAGTGTTGGGTCATGAGACCCATGTTTGTAATATCTCGCTCCTCGGAGCCTATTGAATAAACTACTTGAGTCGTAGAGTCATTTTGTGATGCCATGTTGTATTGCACATATCGAGCATATTGTGTGTATGTTATTGAAATGCTTGGTATGTGTGGGATCTGACCATCTAGTTGTTTATCTTTAGTAGCCTCTCTTACCGGGAAATGTCTCCTAGTGTTTCCACTGAGCCATGGTAGCTTGCTACTGCTCCGGAACACTTAGGCTGGCCGGCATGTGTCCTTCTTCGTTCCTGTGTCTGTCCCTTCGGGGAAATGTCACGCGATGAATACCGGAGTCCTGTTAGCCTGCTACAGCCCGGTTCACCGGAGTCCTGCTAGCCCAGTGCTACAGCCTGGGTTCACTCGCTGATGACCGACACGTTTGATGCTGGGTCATGGATGCCTGTCCCTGTAAGTTTGTGCCACTTTGGGTTTACGACTAGCCATGTCAGCCCGGGCTCCTTATCATATGGATGCTAGCGACACTGTCATATACGTGTGCCAAAAGGCGCAAACGGTCCCGGGCAAAGGTAAGGCGACACCCGTGGGAATACCGTGCGTGAGGCCGCAAAGTGATATGAGGTGTTACATGCTAGATCGATGTGGCATTGAGTCGGGGTCCTGACAACTTGCAAGGGGGCAGAGGAGATGTAAGAAATGGTTCATCGTAAGTCTTTCACCAGTACTGTAGTAAAAATTCATACATGGAAGATTCTAGACTAAACCATAAACGGATACACTTTTGTTCATGCGTGATACTCCAATAGGGCAAGATCCTGCATGGAAGTCTCCACATGCTTAGATAGCGGATTACATTGAGCAAAGACTAATGATCAACATTTAACTTGATAATGCGTATTTTTTTTGGAAGAACCGGATGCTCCTCCCCGGTTCCATTATCAAATGAAACCCAAAGTGTCTTACATCAGCTCACTGAGAGGAGCAGTTCAAAGGAAGGACTGCGGCGAAAGCCACTCAAGTTTAACGACAAGCTTACAGAATCAAAAGCGGCAAAGACACATGCCATAAGCGCCCACACACACACTACATGTTTTCTAAGTGCACTTGATAATGCGTATGTCCAGGTGAACCTCCTTGGAGTCCCCGTGCACCGAGTCGGTGGGTAAAGGATAGAACGGATGCCATGGGTTTTCCAAGTCCACATTGGCGGGATAGTCCCAGCTCCTTAGATTCCAAGTCTGTCCGATGAGGCCGGTTTTGCCGCCCACGTGACCCGGAGGGGTAGTAACATTGACCTTGCACCCGTACATCTGCCTCGTGTCAGTGTCAGCATCAGCGGCGACGCCCCTGACGCACGCTACAAAGACGGGGCGGCAGCCTACGCGGGCCTCGCCGGTGCCCATGATCAAGAGGAAGACGCTGCCGTCCTCCTCCGAGACTAGCAGGCGGCGGTGATCCTCCAGCGACTCCGGCATGGTGAACCGGTAGCATGTGTCATACTTGATGTTCTCCGCCAAGGGCTAGCAGTGACCGCTGCACGCATCCGTGAGGTGATGCACCATGTCCGCCGGCAAGCCACAAAACGGCATCGGGCACTCATAGTAGTGGACGAAGGGCTCCTTGGAGGCATCGACCAGGCCGTCCATGAAACGGGAGTGGTTGTAGGGGATGTTGCGCCAGTTGAATATGTGAGCAAGTTACTATGAGATTTAATCCGAATAAGCACAAAATAAATCATGACGGCTATAACAGAGATGAAACTAATCATGTGGACTAGCATAGTAGTAGGATACAGAGTAGAAACATGAATTCTACCACGATTTCGAATAGGAAGGATAGAAACACATACGGTGCAACGGGAGCAGCACCGTTGGCATTGAGTTTGTCGCCCATGTCGTTGAGGAAGAGGTTGCCGAGGTTGGGGAAGAAGTCGTCGTCGGTGAAGTCGTGGCTGCCAGCAGTCGCGAGAGTGCGCTCCCTAGATTTCAACAGCGCCCGCCGAATGGAGCACAAGAGGGAGTGGCTGTAGGGGGGGGGGGCGTTGCGGCCGCCGAATGGAGCACAGGAGTAGCACACGAAGCAGTAGATGGTGTCCTTACTAGTACTCCCTAGTCTCCATCTATCTATATGTATATATATCTACTCTTATAGAAAACCGAGTTGGTGATGATGGTGTGCCATGCAATGCATGGGCATCTTGCTATTTTTTTGCATATAAGTCCAAACACCACGTAGACACGGTCTTTGAGCACAGTTCGTAGTCGTTCCACGATCGGGCATCGAAGTTTGTAACTATTTTAGATTAGAATATACTACCCCTCCGGTGCTAGTAGTATAGCAAAGTCCTACTCTACTACTCTACTCTAGCAAGCTAGGGCATAGTACTATAGGGAGTACCAGTACTGTGATCACTCAAGCAAGTTGTATGGCATCAATATGACCCTACGCTACTGGTATGTGTCTCGTAAGTCAAGCGGCATGCTGTAGTCATCATCACATGTCGACTTCCCGCAGCACATATTCGCTTCTCCATCATTGTCCGCACATAATCTCGTCCAAGCTTCCATCCCCGCTAAGGCGCCTCCCCCCTCGTCTGAAACCCAAGCACTAACAATGGCAGAACCGAGCAGCGTCCGCCGAAAGAGTGGCTCGAATTTGCTCACCACAGAGGTAATCAAGCTCATTGTTTCGTGTGTGGACAATCTCAGTACCATGCCGCTCGCCGCGTGCTCGTCGGGGCTGTACCGTTTACTCAAAGCCCTCAGGCCAGAGCTTTTTAAGCCAGCTCCTTGCTTGCTGATGTCGCCTGATCTTCAGAAACGGCGTGTCACGCAGCATAAGGATCGTAGGGTGGCGAGCATCAACCCCCTTCACTGTGATCCGATCCCCGTCAGCCTTAGCTACATTAGTGGTATGTATTGGGTCGACATGAACACGTCTTGGATGGTGCTTGTCGACGGTCGCGGCAGCTGGATGCTCGTGGAGGTCTACATCCAGCGATTGATCCCCCTTCCTTCTATTAACACTGCACTGCTTTGGCACCGCGGCCCAGAATACTCGGAATCTTACAGTAGCCAACATGATACCAAGTTTGATTTGCTCAAGGTTGTAATCTGCCAAGTGCCCACAAGATCTGGGAATTATAAAGATTTCAGGCTAATTGCGTTCTTCAACCACGGTCTCGCCTATCTGACAGGTCACTGCGGTAAGTGGATAAATCTGCACGTCCATCACAGGATCATACATCCTCCATGGTTCTCTGATGCCATTGAACACAAGGGCTTCATTTACGCTGTCGACTCCTTCTATGGCTGGACGTATTGCTGGCCTACTCCAGTCATCGCTACAAACGGCTGTTACAGCAGTATGTTACTTTCCTATGATATCATGATGGCTTGCTTATATTACTGTCAACATTTACTGAAAAAATATTCATGCTCATAACATGCTGTTCTTAAGATTGACTAAATCAAGAGCCCTTTTTTATTTGACTCCAACTTGATATGATGTTGTAGGCCGCCTGGTGTCCCTACCCTTCCTAATCCCAGAACCTTTCAAAGAAAAGCGGCATGGCAGTTGCAGGTGGTTCCTGGCTCGATCAGACGACGGCGAAAGATTGATGATCGTTCGCACGTACCGGACGTGTTGTTTCGCGGAATACAATCACAGTCACTGCAAGGTCTTTGAGCAGGATCCCAGCTTCTCTGGGCCTTCAGGAATTTTTGACTGGAGGCTGGTAAGTAGCCTTGGCACACGCTCTCTGTTTGTCGGACTGAATTATCCGATTAACCAGGAGATAACCGACGGCAAGGATCATGATGGCAGCGCGGTTTCGTTCATCAGGCAAAACTGTGTGTACACAGCGTACCATGCGTCTCTGCATGCACCATACCCTGATATGTGCCGCCACGCTCTGCAGCCCAAAGTAGGAGAGAGGGTCGCAAGTATCAGACTTCGACCTGCTGGCTGGAGTTTCCCCCGTCAGGCACCCATCTGGTTCAAGCCGTCAGCCAATCTCCACAGCTTAATAAATAGTAACGTCTAACTGAGCCAGTTAGTTAGATGCGTACACTTGGTGTAGTAGGATCTTTATTTAGTTTGATGCATACACTTGTTCTTTTTTGGTAGCCCTTTTGTAATGATGGCTGATGTTTGGTTTGGAAGAGAGAGCTGCGTCTTCACTCTTCTGGCCTGCTTACTGCTTCTGTTGCACCCCCAGCCCTGGTTGCTGCTGCTGCTGTTTTCAATGTACAATCAGTAGTATATTTCGTCTGTTGGTTGAATATAAATGTGTTGTTAGAACGACAAACACAATGTTTTGGAAGTCGTTGCACGGTTCGATCCTTTAGTGCCCCGTACCGTACGTAGCTCATACTATTTTTCGTACGGAACACATTTTCCACTTGTTGATAACATGCAGCCCACTGATGAAGGCCCAATAGAGAAGCCCATAATTAACTGGAAGGGACGCTCTCACATGAATCCGGCCCAGGTACATGCTCATGGTCCCCTAAACATAAATAAGTAAATAAATAAATAAAGCTAAATGCTCATGCACCAGTTCTTTGGGAAAATAGGTAGCCCAGTATTTCTTTTTGAAGAATACCCAAGCTAGGCCTATTTGTTTTCTCCGAATTACTGGGCTGCAAATCTTTCAAGACGAGCAAATGGGATATTAGTTTTTTTTGAATTTTGTTCTTCACTGATATCTTATACGTATTTCATTGGATTTAACATGACATAGTACTAACTTATTTTTAAATTTGTTTTAGTATGGCTATTAATTTTTGGATTAAGAATATTTCGTTCCCCAGCAAAAATTTCCCACATATTTAGTTAATTTTTTGACCCTGGTACTGACCAGAAAATGGCCGGCAATTCTAAAAATGGAAAACGGGCTGCAATAAATTCCATATGAATTAGAAAATGAGTAAAAATTATAAAAATAATAGCAAATGGGCTGTACACGCCACAGATTTCGAGGCTGACTTGTTTACGCAAGGCTTTGTCAGTGAACACATGATTCTAGCCGCCGTGCTTCTTCAATCTCTGATCTTCCTGCTCCAGCCGCCTAAACTAGCGCCGGCGGGACTGCCTGCTCCCTCCTCTTGTGGCCCGCTGTGATGCCGCGCAGGATTCCCCGGCCCACCCTACTCCCTCCGCTGGCAACTGCCTCCTTATTACGCGAAAAAAATGATTCCTCCCACTGACATCTGGGGCGCACCGGTTGGGAGGCTGACCTGTGGGCCTACTACGTTGACGCGTATGCAGGGCTTGTCAACTTAGTCAACAAACGATTCTAGCAGCAGTAACCATTGGATTTGAATTGAACGGTCCTGCTGCTTCTTCAATCGCTGCTCTTCTTGCAACGGCCGCCCAAACCAGCACCGGGGAGACCGCCTCTCCTGCCTCCAGTGGCCGGCTGTGCTGCCGTTGAGGCCTCATCGCCCCCTACTACTCCCACCGCTAGCCAGGCCCTGCGGCGACGGCAGCCTCACACGCAGCCGAACCAGTGAACCCTGGTACTCCTCTCCGCGTGGGCATCCACTGCCGCGTCTTCCCCGGCTCCGCGTCGTCCCCTTCCTAGGCCTCGCCGTCGTCCACCGCCTTGGTGCTCTCGGCGCGGCATGGTCAATGTGGTCAACGACATTCCATCGGGAGAGTACTGTACGTGTAGAGGCTGACAACTGGGTCCACGGCCACAGCCCAGTTTTTTTGTGATTTTCCAAGTAAGTCGCTTTGTTAGGCCTGTTGGGCTGCAAATCTTTCAAGACGAGGAGAGCTTTCATTCGGCTGGCCGAGAAAATGGCCCATCAGTAATGAGAAATGGGTTGTACATTTTTAAAACACATCAAACCGGCAGTTAGTTTCAAATATCTTTTTTTTCATTTCGAGATTTTAAATTACATTAATTTTTATGCGTGGAGAATTTGTTGGATTTTATATTGATATACATTTATTTTTAAAATCAGTTTGAATGTGAGTCAAAATTTCGGGATTAAAAACAGTTCGGACCGCACCGAAATATGCAAAATTTCGTATAAGTTTTTAACCGTGGCCACAATATGGGCTGTAATGCTAACAAAAAGAATATGGGCTCCAAAAAAACCTTAAGAATTAGCAAATGGGCTGTAAATTATTAAAAATAATGGCAGATGGGTTGTATGCTATTTTCCACAGATTTGAGGCTTTCCTAAAAAAAGGTTGACGCACAAGCAGTGACTGTTGGATGGCCATCCAACGGCCGTCGTGCTTCTTCAATCTCTGCTCTTCCTGCTCCAGCCGCTCAAACAAGCGCCGGCGGGACTACCTGCTCCCTCCTCCCCGCGGCCGGCTCTGACAGCTCCGACCCACCAGTTATATCTTCGTACGCAAGGAAGTGCCTCCTTATTACGCACAAAAAAATGAATACTCCCCCTGTTAGCTGGGACCCAGTATAGTGGCAGGCTGACTTGTGGGCCTACTAAGTTGACGGGGACGGAGGGCTTTGTCAACTTAGTCAATATGCACGATTCTAGCTCCAGTGACCGTACGATGTCCATCCAACGGCCGTAGTGCTTCTTCAACCTCTGGTCTTCTTGCTCCAGCCGCCCAAACCAGCGCCGGTCGTGCCTCGTGCTCCTGCCTCCCGTGGCCGGCTGCGATGCGGCGGAGGCCTCACCGCCCCTACTACTCCCACCGCTGGCCAGGCCATCCCTCTACTCACCCACACCCCCTGTTATTCTGCGGCGACGGCAGCCTCACACCGCAGCGAACCAGTGAACCCTCGTACTCCTCTACGCGTGGGCATCCACTGCCGCGTCTTCCCCGGCTCCGCGTCGTCCCCTTCCTAGGCCTCGCCGTCGTCCACCGCCCTGGTGCTCTCGGCGCGGCGTGGTCAACGTGGTCAAGGAACGGCTTCCATCGGACATGGACTGTACGTGGAGAGGCTGACAGCTGGGTCCACGGCCGCAGCAACGAAGTGCCTCCTTATTACGCGCAAAATAATTATTCCTCCACCTGACAATGGGGACCCACCGAACGGGCCACCATATTTCACGAAAAAACCTTTCCCCCCTGACTGCTGGGACCCACCAGCTACACCTTCGCACGCAAGGAAGTGCGTCTGGGCAAAAAAAAACAAAACGATTCGCCCCCTGACTGCTGGGACCAACCAGCTACATCTTCGCACGCAAGGAAGTGCCTTACAGTCAGGACCCACCTGGTCAAAGCGTATGTAGCATTGTCATTCTGGTCGCGAACGTGTAGGTAAATACTGGTTGATGTAGAGGCGCACACGTGTCGTAGATGTAAGGCGCACGCGCCACGTGCCATATTAGGGGCACACACATAGCATGTACACGTACGTACAACAGCGAGGGTGCAAGAAAGAAAATACGACCACGCACGTACATACGGGCAGGGTCTCGAACGCCTACTCGCGCATATGTACATGGTTGGGTCGGAACGGAGAAACAGCGTCGTCGTGTTCATGGGGAGCCAACCGTCTGGATCGGAACGGAATGCGTGGTTGTGTTCCTTGGAAGGGCTTGGACGGAACAAGCAATGAAAACGAGGCCTGGCGTACCGCACAATAGAGTAAACGGCCTTGTGTTCGACCGGCCACGTTTGAAACGGGGTCCTGTTGATCGGGAGGGGTGTGGCGTACCACAGAACGGAGGAAACGGACCTCCTACGGTTGAAACGGGGGTCCTGTTGATCGAGAGGGGTGTGGCGTACCGCAAAGCGGACGAAACAGACTTGTTTGGAGCGCTACGGTCGAAACGGGGTTCCTGTTCATCGGGAGGTGTGTGGCGTACCGCAAAACGGGACTCCACGGGATACTGTTCATCTCCACCGTCGACCTCCTCCAGCCTACACGGGCTACAGTCGACCTCCTCCAGCCTCCACGGGCACCTGTTCATCCAGCCTCCACCGTGCGCTACTCCACCGGCTACTGTTCAACCACCCCTCCACGGGCACCCCTCCACCATCTACTGTTCATCCAGCCCTCCACACCACTGGGTCCTGTTCAACCACCCCTCCACGGCCACCCCTCCACCGTCTACTATTCATCCAGCCGTCCACACCACGGGTTCCTATTCATCCAGAGGCAACGCCACCGCTCACTGTTCATCAACCCCCCCCCCCCGCAACACTCACTGTTCATCCCAGAGGCAGCATCGATCGGCTTCAGTTAGAAGAAGTAGCGAAGGAAATCGCTCCATCGGGTTCAGTTAACAGCCATCGATCGATTGCTCGGGTTCAGTAACGCGTAGCCTGCAGTGCAATCGCTCAGGTTCAGTTAGAGCCCAACGCTCGCTCGGGTTCAGTTAGAGCCAACGCCTCCAAGACACGCGCGTACGTACGAGAGAAACGCGCATCGCTCGCCCCGACCTCCCACCGTAACCGGCAACTCCCCGAAATTTCCTCCCCCTCGCTTCTACCACGGTTTTTTACGTCATGGACGGCCCAAAGAATGTCATGCATCTACGTCTCCGGCCCGCCCAGGACGAAAAGCCCATTTTCTGTCATGTTTTTTGTCATAGAAGTAGGAGCCCACCACATCTATGATGATACCGGGTTTTGTCACAATTATCGTCATAGAAGTGTCATATGTATGACAGAAAATTTTGTCGTTCGGCCCAAAATGTCACGGATGTGTCTTTTTTTGTAGTGTTACCGGAACCCCCCCTCCCTCCCCCCCCCCGAGGAACTAATGGGCCACATGCGCCTTAGTGGAGAGAGAGATGGCCAGCCAGGGCAGGCCACGCGCCCTCTCCCCCTTGGGTCCGAATTGGACTAGGAAGGGGGGGCGGCGCCCCCCTTTCCTTCTGCCTCTCCTCCTTCATATCCCCCTCCTAGTAGGACTATGAAAGGAGGAGTCCTACTCCTACTAGGAGGAGGACTCCTCCCCTCCTTGGCGCGCTCTAGGGTCGGCCGGCCTCCCCCTTGCTCCTTTATATATGGGGGCAGGGGGCACCCTAGAACACACAACAAACATTGTCTTAGCCGTGTGCGGTGCCCCCCTCCACTATAATCCTCCTCGGTCATATTGTTGCAGTGCTTAGGCGAAGCCCTGCGCTGGTAGATTCATCATCACAGTCATCATGCCGTCGTGCTGATGAAGTTCTCCCTCGACACTCAGCCGGATCAAGAGTTCGTGGGACGTCACCGAGCCGAACGTGTGTAGATCGCGGAGGTGCCGTACTTTCGGTGCTAGGATCGGTCGGATCGTGAAGACATACGACTACATCAACCGTGTTGTCATAATGCTTCCACTTGCATTCAACGAGGGTACATGGACAACACTCTCCCGCTCATTGCTATGCATCACATAGATCTTGCATGATCGTAGGATTTTTTTTTGAAATTACTGCGTTCCCCGACAGTGGCATCCTAGCCAGGTTTATCCGTAGATGTTATATGCACGATTAGAACACAAATGAGTTGTGGGCGATAATAGTCATACTACTTACCAGCATGTCATACTTTGATTCGGCGGTATTGTTGGATGAAGCGGCCCAGACCGACATTACGCGTACGCTTAAGCGAGACTGGTTCTACCAACGTGCTTTGCACACATGTGGCTAGCGGGTGTCAGTTTCTCCAACTTTAGTTGAATTGAGTGTGGCTACACCCTGTCCTTGTTGAAGATTAAAACATCACACTTGATGAAAAATCGTTGTGGTTTTGATGCGTAGGTAAGAACGGTTCTTGCTCAGCCCGTAGCAGCCACGTAAAACTTGCAACAACAAAGTAGAGGACGTCTAACTTCCTTTTGCAGGGCATGTTGTGATGTGATATGGTCAAGACATGATGTTAATTTTATTGTATGAGATGATCATGTTTTGTAACAGAGTTATCGGCAACTGGCAGGAGCCATATGGTTGTCGCTTTATTGTATGCAATGCAATCACCCTATAATTGTTTTTACTTTATCACTAAGTGGTAGCGATAGTCATAGAAACAATAGTTGGCAAGACGACAACGATGCTACGATGGAGATCAAGGTGTCGCGTCGGTGATGATGGTGATCATGACGGTGCTTTGGCGATGAAGATCAAAGGCACAAGATGATGATGGCCATATCATATCACTTATATTGATTGCATGTGATGTTTATCCTTTATGCATCTTGTTTTGCTTTGATTGACAGTAGCATTATAAGATGATCTCTCACTAAATTTCAAGGTACAAGTGTTCTCCCTGAGTATGCACCGTTGCTATAGTTCGTCGTGCCGAGGCACCACGTGATGATCGGGTGTGATAAGCTCTACGTTCACATACAGCGGGTGCAAGCCAGTTTTGCACATGCAGAATACTCGGGTTAAACTTGACGAGCCTAGCATATGCAGATATGGCCTCGGAACAATGAGACCCAGAGGTCGAGCGTGAATCATATAGTAGATATGATCAACATAGTGAGGTTCACCATTGAAAACTACTCCATCTCACGTGATGATCGGACATGGTTTAGTTGATTTGGATCACGTGATCACTTAGATGATTAGAGGGATGTCTATGTAAGTGGGAGTTCTTAAGTAATTTGATTAATTGAACTTTAATTTATCATGAACTTAGTACCTGATAGTATTTTGCATGTCCATGTTGTTGTAGGTAGATGGCCCGTGTTGTTGTTCCGTTGAATTTTAATGCGTTCCTAGAGAAAGCTAAGTTGAAAGATGATGGTAGCAACTACACGGACTGGGTCCGTAACTTGAGGATTATCCTCATTGCTGCACAGAAGAATTACGTCCTGGAAGCACTGCTAGGTGCCAAACCTGCTACAGGAGCAACACCAGATGTTATGAACATCTGGCAGAGCAAAGCTGATGACTACTCGATAGTTCAGTGTGCCATGCTTTACGGCTTAGAACCAGGACTCCAATGACATTTTGAACGTCATGGAGCATATGAGATGTTCTAGGAGTTGAAGTTAATATTTCAAGCAAATGCCCAGATTGAGAGATATGAAGTCTCCAATAAGTTCTACAGCTGCAAAATAGAGGAGAATAGTTCTGTTAGTGAGCTTATACTCAAAATGTCTGGGTATAACAATCACTTGATTCAACTGGGAGTTAATATTTCTAATGATAGTGTCATTGACAGAATTCTTCAATCGCTGCCACCAAGCTACGTACAAGAGCTTCGTGATGAACTATAACATGCAAGGGATGGATAAGACAATTCCTGAGCTCTTCTCAATGCTAAAGGCTGCAGATGTAGAAATCAAGAAGGAGCATCAAGTGTTGATGGTCAACAGGACCACCAGTTTCAAGAAAAAAGGTAAAGGGAAGAAGGGGAACTTCAAGAAGAACGGCAAACAAGTTGCTGCTCAAGTGAAGAAGCCCAAGTCTGGACCTAAGCTTGAGACTGAGTGCTTCTACTGCAAAGGGATTGGTCACTGGAAGCGGAACTGCCCCAAATATTTGGCGGATAAGAAGGATGGCAAGATGGACAAAGGTATATGTGATATACATGTTATTGATGTGTACCTTACTAATGCTTGCAGTAGTGTCTGGGTATTTGATACTGGATCAGTTGCTAATATTTGCAACTCGAAACAGGGACTACATATTAAGCAAAGATTGGCTAAGGACGAGGTGACGATGCGCGTGGGAAATGGTTCCAAAGTCGATGTGATCGCCGTCGGCACGCTACCTCTACATCTACCTTCGGGATTAGTTTTAGACCTGAATAACTGTTAATTGGTGCCAGCGTTGAGCATGAACATTATATCTGGATCTTGTTTGATGCGAGACGGTTATTCATTTAAATCAGAAAATAATGGTTGTTCTATTTATATGAGTAATATCTTTTATGGTCATGCACCCTTAAAGAGTGGTCTATTTTTGTATAATGTTGATAGTAATGTGTCAGGACCCCGACTCGATGTCACATCGATCTAGCCGGTAACACCTCATATCACTTTGCGGCCTCACGCACGGTATCCCCACGGGTGTCGTCTTACCTTTGCCCGGGACCGTTTGTGCCTTTTGGCTCACGTATATGATAGTGTCGCTAGCATCCATATGATAAGGAGCCCGGGCTGACATGACTAGTCGTAAACCCAAAGTGGCACAGACTTACAGGGACAGGCATCCATGACCCAGCTTCGAACGTGTCGGTCATCAGCAAGTGGGTCCGGGCTGTAGCACTGGGCTAGCAGGACTCCGGTAAACCGGGCTGTAGCGGGCTAACAGGACTCCGGTACTCAAAGCGTGACATTTCCCCGAAGGGACAGACACAGGAACGAAGAAGGACACATGCCGGCCAGCCTAAGTGTTCCAGAGCAGTAGCAAGCTACCATGGCTCAGCGGTAACACTAGGAGACATTTCCCGGTAAGAGAGGCTACTAAAGATAAACAACTAGATATTCAGATCCCACACATACCAAGCATTTCAATCATACACACAATATGCTCGATATGTGCAAATACAACGAAGCATCACAACATGACTCTATGACACAAGTACTTTATTTAGGGCTCAGGGAGCCATACATAACATACACAAAGGTACGGGTCTCACGACCCAACATACAAGTCATACAGTCATACAAGCCAACAGCGGAAGTAACTTGTCTGAGTACAGACAACTAGTAAAATAAAAGAGGCTTGGAAAGCCTGGCTATACTACGTGGTCCTTCACAAGCTCAGGGTCACCACCTGGGTCTTTAGCCTACTCGTTGATGTCAACGTCTACATAGAACCCATCAGAAGGGGTTGCAGCATCTTCTGTAAAATGTAAATTATAGCAACATGAGTACAAAGGTACTCAGCAAGACTTACATCAGATCCTACATACATGCATATTATCAAGAAGGGTTGGTGGAGTTATTGCAGCAAGCCAGCTTTGACTCTTGGCTAGACTATCCTACGATACTCCAACTTGAAATGGTTTTGCGCACACGAGTCCACTACTCACCACTTCAATACACTACCGAGGATCCGCCTCCGTCTTCCTACGGAAGAGCCATCCTCGGCACTCACACTTATCTTGAGGCTTTTAGTAGTTTCCATTTACTTGTCTATGAACTGTATAGGCAACCAAGTAGTCCTTTACCGCGGACGCGGCTATTCGAATAGATCATGATAACCCTGCAGGGGTATACTTCTTCATACATGTTTCCACCACTTAGCGTCTGCACACGACATGTGCTCGGCAGACTTCAAGCGAAAGCCGACGTGGGTGTAGACCACGACCTACCTAAACACTTAAGCCTCTAGTCCAGGTTTATCGCCTATTCAGGTTCCATCCGCAGGGAGTCCGGCCGAGGTTTCCCATACGGCCCCGAACGATGTGAACAGGGTTCCCGAGATACCTAACGGGTATTCGGTACACCCGGCCACGTACCTACCGCATCACAGCCCACCCCTACGGTCAGCGCTGTCCACGGCCTCCAGTAGGCTACAAACACCAGAAACTACTTGCAACTCCTGGACAGAGAGCTAGGGTGAATAAGAAGTCGAGCGGGGTCATATTTCAGGGCCCAATGTATGGTAGTAGCTGATTCTTAAATCACACATACAGATCTCAGTGCTTAAGGTCGGCTTCAATGAAACAACCCACCATGTACTCCTACATGGCCTCTCATCGATACCTTTACCAAATCGTGTTCACCACACCACTCTCATTACCGGCATAATCATTTCACTCTAGCCCATCACCCAGATGAACCAGACCTGACACGACTCTAAGCATAGCAGGCATAGCAAGGTAGGAACAACACATACATAGGGCTCAATCAACTCCTACACATGCTAGTGGGTTTCATCTAGTTACTGTGGCAATGACAGGTCATGCAGAGGAAATGGGTTCAACTACCGCAGCACACAGCAGTTTGAATCGCGTTGTCTTAATGCAGTAAAGGAGAGCAGGAGCGAGAACATGGGATTGTATCGATATGATCAAATGGTTGGTTGCTTGCCTGATGGTTCGATGCACGGATACGGTTCTTCGTTAGGGTAATCACGGTACTCCTCGGGGACAGAACCTGTCGCAAAGGACATCGGTACACAACATCACCAAACAATGTGCAACAATATGATGCATGCATGAAACATGGCAATATGAGTGTGTTGGGCTAATGCAACTAAAGCCAGAAGGGTTTGAACAAATTTGAATCAAGGATTCAAATTTCAAATTCAAATATGGCCTTTTAAAGTGCTTTTCCTTGTTCTGCTTGAAACATCAATTTAACTTGTTTGATCATGCATGAAAATAGTACAGATGGATAGATTGGATTTTTCTGATCATTTTTCATATATAATTTGTCCAATTTGGAGTCACAGAATAAAAGTTATGAATTTTTGAAGTTTAAATAATATTCTGGAATTTCCTGATTTAAATTAAATCCAGAAATATAATTATTGCGCCAGCATGACGTCAGCATGACGTCAGTGGTCAACTGCGGCTGGCTGAAGTCAAACCTGACGTGTGGGGTCCACACGTCAGTGACAGAGGGGCTTTAACAGGATTAAATTAATCCTAATTAGGGATTAGTGGCGCTGGGGCCCACTGTCAGTGTCAGGGGGGGTTGACTAACAGTAGTTAGGACTAACTAACCACCTGTCCGACAGGGCCCACGCGTCAGTGACCCTGGGGGGTCAAACCCCAGGTCGGACAAGTCAAACCCCACCGGCGACATGACGCCGGCGAGGTCCGAGACGGCGGCGAGAGTGCTTTTTGCCATTCCGGCAACCAAATGGACGGCGGAAGGCATCTACGTGTTGCTGAGGTTGAGCCGCGACTATTGGTGGTGGTGGTTGGGCTCGGGGTGGCCGGAGTTGACGGCGGCGAGCTCGGCTGCGGCGGCCGGAGTTCAGGTGCGGTCGGAATCGACGTTGCAGGGCGTTAGAGGAGGTGTTGGTGCGTGCTACGTGCTCCTAGTGAGGTGTGGAGCACGATGGCGTGCTCGGTTGGGCGCTACGGCGACCGTGGCCACGACGGCGACATCGCCGGCGGCGTGGAGCTCTCGGCCGAGGTGGGGCTAGGGCCTAGAGGTCGAAAGAGACCAGGGGAGAAGGGGGAAATGATCCGGGGGCTCACCGCGGAGCTGCAGGGATGGTTAGCGGGCTCGGGGATGCGCTGGTGACGGCGAATTCGACGGCGACGACGGTCGGAGCCCGAAGAGGGGAACGGCGACGTGGCGGCGATGCAGGGCTTCCGGGGAGCTGTGGAGCGGTGGGGAGGAAGAGGGAGTCGAGGCGGAGCTTCTGAGCTAGTCGGGGGAGCGAGGGGTGGTCGGAGACGGTGGCTATGGCGAACGGCGGCGACGGTGGTGTTCGGCCGTGTGAGAGAGAGAGCGAGGGAGAGGAGAGGAGAGCCGGGGAAGAGTGAGAGAGAGCAGGGGGAGAGGCGTGGCGTCGTCCAGAGCATCGAGCGAGGAGGGGAGGGCAGGCAAGCAGGCGAGCAGGTGGCGTGGCGCGGTGGCGCGCGCGCGCGCCGGCCACACTCCCCTCCCTCTGTCGGGACGAAGACGACAGAGGAGGGAGGTGGGCTGGGCCGGCTGCTGGCTGGGCCAGCCAGCTGGCTGGGCCGCACAGTGGAGGAGCCCAGGTAAGCTCCTCCTGTATTTCTTTTTCTGTTTTTTTAATTTCTGACATTTGTTTTGATTTAAATAATATGTTAAATCATTTATTTAACTTATGCCAATTTTTGCAGGAGCCATATATATTATTCCAAAGCTCTTTTATAAATGGCATAATATTTGGGCATATATTAATATATATAATTAATATAATTCCAATGCAAATACTTATGCATTAATTCCAAATGCCCAAAATAAATGTCCATGAGCCACTAAAAATATTGGTTTGATTTTTATCTCTGTCCAATATTTTCAGAGAGCAACATGAGCATTTTCTTGGACCCTTTTGGAGAAATTTTTATTTGGGTCATTTTCAAAATGATTCTGAGGGTTTCACAGATCCCCATTTCAAGTTTCTGATGAAAGAGTAAACATGATGCAACACTCTAATGCATGGCTAACTAGGATGTGACAACTCACCCCCACTCAAAAGAATCTCGTCCCGAGATTTGGGTTCCTCCGGGAAGAAGGCGGGATACTCAAGTCGAAGACGATCCTCCCTTTCCCAAGTTGCTTCATCCTCAGAATGGTGCGACCATTGAACCTTGAGAAACTTGATGTTATGACATCGCGTGGTACGTTCGGCTTGATCGAGGATACGAATGGGGTACTCTCGATATGTAAGATTATCTTGGAGATCAAGCGTTTCGTGGTCCACTTCACGGATAGGATCCGAGAAGCAACGCCTGAGTTGAGAAACGTGGAAGACATCGTGAACTCTGGAGAGGTGCGGAGGTAGTTCCAACTGGTAGGCAACTTCTCCTCGTTTGGCGAGAATGCGAAAAGGTCCAATGTAACGAGGAGCCAATTTGCCTTTGATACCGAATCGATGGGTTCCCTTCAGAGGGGTGACCCGAAGATAAGCCTTCTCGTCAACCTCGAAAGTCATAGCCTTATGCTTTCGGTCATATTGACTCTTTTGACGGGATTGGGCTGTTTTCAACTTTTCACGAACGATACGAACTTGTTCTTCTGCTTCCTGAATCATATCCGGGCCAAAGAATTGTCTTTCCCCGGTCTCTGACCAGTTAAGGGGTGTTCGACATCGTCGTCCATAGAGAACTTCAAAAGGGGCTTTACCCAAGCTAGATTGATAGCTGTTGTTGTAAGCGAATTCGGCAAATGGAAGGCACTTCTCCCAGTCCATTCCGAATGAGATAACAGAGGCTCGAAGCATGTCTTCTAGAATTTGGTTGACGCGTTCCACTTGACCACTCGACTGAGGGTGGAAAGCGGTGCTAAAGGAGAGACGAGTTCCCATAGCATTTTGGAAACTTTCCCAAAATCGAGAGGTGAAAAGACTTCCTCGATCCGAGTTAATTTCCAAAGGAACACCATGGAGAGACACTATTCGGGAGATGTACAAATCTGCCAGTTAACTAGCGGTTATACTCTCACGAACAGGTAAGAAATGGGCTACCTTGGAAAGACGATCGACCACGACGAAAATAGCATTATTCCCTCTCTTGGTCCTGGGAAAACCGGTAATGAAATCCATACCAATTTTATCCCATTCCCATTCAGGAATAGCTAAGGGTTGAAGGGTGCCAGCAGGCCGTTGGTGCTCTGCTTTTACACGACGACAGACGTCGCAATTTGCAATATACTGAGCAATTTCTCTCTTCATCCTAGTCCACCAGAACCTCTGGCGTAGGTCCTGATACATTTTAGTACTACCGGGATGAATGGTGAGAGGAGATTCATGAGCCTCCTTAAGGATCAGCTGCCGTAGATGCTGGTTCTTGGGAACCACTAGACGGTTCTCAAAGTACACAACACCATGATCATTTGTAGAGAAACAACTAGCACCTCCGCTAGCAATGTTCTCTTTGATTTTAGATATTCCCTTATCTCGATTTTGGGCAGTGATGATTTGATCCGTAAGAGTAGGTTTTGCTACCAAGGTGGCAAGAAAACCTTGAGGTACAATGTGAAGGTTAAGCTTCCGAAATTCCTCATGGAGAAGCGGTTGACTTTGTTGTAACATCAGGTTGTTACAATAAGATTTACGACTTAGCGCATCAGCCATGACGTTGGCTTTCCCTGGGGTGTAGGTTATTCCTAAGTCGAAGTCTGTGATCAATTCAACCCAACGTCTCTGCCTGAGATTCAAATCCGGTTGGGTGAAAATGTACTTCAGACTTTGGTGATCAGTGAATATTTCGCAACGATTACCGAGGAGGTAATGTCGCCAGGTCTTAAGTGCATAGACTACGGCTGCAAGCTCTAGATCATGAGTAGGATAATTCTCCTCATGTGGGTGCAATTGCCGTGAAGCGTAAGCAATTACGTGTCGATCTTGCATAAGAATGCAACCTAGTCCTTGTCGCGAGGCGTCGCAGTAGATAACAAAGTCCTTGGAGAAGTCTGGCGGTACCAGTACGGGAGCAGAGGTCAGGCGTCTTTTCAGTTCCTGAAAGCTGTGCTCACATTGTGGAGTCCATTCGAACTTCTTATCTTTCTTGAGGAGTTCGGTTAGAGGTTTAGCAACTTTGGAGAAGTTCTCGACAAAGCGACGGCAATAGCTCGCTAAGCCTAGAAAACTCCGAACTTGCTTGACCGATTCAGGTGGAGTCCAATTAAGGACGGCTTGAACTCGCTCAGGGTTAACAGCAATACCTTTACCAGATATTACATGACCCAGATAGGTCACTTCTGACAACCAGAATTCACATTTCGAAAATTTGGCATAAAGGCGATGCTCTCGAAGTTTCTTCAACACTAGCCTTAAATGTTCGGCATGGTTCTTCCTCGTTCTTGGAGTAGATGAGTATATCATCGAGATAAACTACGACGAATTTATCCAAATACTCCATGAAGATTGAGTTCATTAACCGAGAAAAGGTGGCTGGAGCGTTGGTTAAACCGAAGGACATGACGGTGTACTCGTATTGGCCATAACGAGTAACAAAGGCCGTTTTAGGAATGTCCCCGTTTCTGATTTTGATTTGATGGTAGCCCAACCTCAAATCCATCTTGGAGAAGACTGAGGATCCAGCGAGCTGATCATACAGGTCGTTGATCCTGGGAAGCGGATATTTGTTCTTGATTGTGACCAAGTTGACAGGTCGGTAATCTACAACCATCCGGTCCGTACCATCCTTCTTCTTGACGAATAGGACGGGGCAAGCCCACGGAGATGAACTAGGTCGGATGAAACCCTTTTTCAAGGACTCATCGAGTTGTTTCTTAAGCTCGGCTAGTTCTAGGGGTGCCATCTTATAGGGTCTTCTAGCAATCGGAACGGTTCCTGGAATGAGGTCTATTACGAACTCAACATCCCTGTCAGGTGGAACACCTGGCAATTCCTCTGGAAAGACATCCGGGAAGTCACGGACTACCGGAATGTCCTCAAGGTCTGGCAAAGGGCTGGCGTTGAGCGAATATAATTGTCGCTTGGCTATTCGGGTCAAGACATTGACTATCTTCCCCGAAGGATGGGTGAGTTGAACAGTCCTAGAGAAGCAATCAATTTTGGCTTGATGAGCTGACATCCAGTCCATACCCAAAATGATATTAATATCTGAAGATTTAAGGGCTATCAAAGATGCGAGGAAAACAAGTCTGTCGACTTGGATCTCATTTCCATAACTTACCCTAGAGGTCTGCCATCTAGACCCGGGAGTAGAAATTTCCATAGTGGATGGCAAGTCACAGAATGCAACGTTATGCAACGAGCATAATTTTCAGATATAAAAGAATGAGAGGCTCCTGTATCGAAAAGAACAGATGCCGGGTGGCAATTAACAAGAAGCGTACCGAGAACGACGTTGGGATCCTCTTGAGCTTCTTCGGCAGAGATACAGTTGACATGGCCACGTGAAGCGGTGACCGGTTTAGCATGAAACACTTTCCCTGTCGGCTTGCCACGGCCAACAGCTTTAGCAGATTGATTGGGGTTGGTCTGGGGACACTCACGCATATAGTGACCAGATTCCCCACACTTGAAACAAGTCACGGAACTGGTACGTGGAGGAGCATTATTGGTTGGACCCCCATAGGGCTTGGCTGGAGCAGACTGTTGAACAGGGGCGAGGCGCCTGGAAAGATGGCCTCGGTGTGAACCTGGGTGGCAGGGCGGTGTTGGGTACCCACACGCGGCGCTTCTGAGGACCAGCACCGGATGAGGAACCCATGTCACGGCCATGCTTGCGTGTTGCGTCATAGTCAGTCTGACCAGTTTCAGCACTGATGGCTTTGTTGACAAGTTTCGAAAAAGATGTGCACTCATGCAGACGGAGGTCGCGGCGAAGCTCAGGACTAAGGCCCTTACGGAACCTTGCTTGCTTCTTGGCGTCAGTAGACACTTCCTCAGTTGCATATCGGGCGAGATTACCAAACTCCCTGCTATAGGCATCCACAGAAAGTCGGCCTTGGGTGAAACTGCAAAATTCTTCACGTTTACGGTCCATGAGACCCTCCGGAATGTGATGTTCACGGAAAGCCTCGCTGAACTCAGCCCAAGTAGTGACATGGCCCGCTGGGCGCATAGCTCCATAATTCTCCCACCATAGACTGGCGGGGCCTTCAAGATGATATGCAGCAAAGGTGACCTTGTCAGCCTCCGCTACCAGCGCGGAACGCAGTTTGTGAGAGATACTGCGAAGCCAGTCATCAGCGTCGAGAGGCTCGACGGAGTGGTGGAACGTGGGTGGATGCAATTTGATAAAATCACTGAGTGACACCACGTTAGCCCTCTGATGGTGTGCTGTATTCTGTTCAATACGCTCCAACAAACGGTTGGTCTCCCGCTTGTTTCTCTCAGCTTCCATCATAACCTCGGCTAGTGAAGGAGGATGAGGCAGATTTGCATCCCTGGCTTCACTGCCTTCGGCCTGCTCTTGGGAAGCAGGGTTAGCGCGCGTGTTGACCATCCTAGGTAAACAAGACAATGATTTAGTCAGGATGGATAAAATTCCGACATAGGATACATAATGTAAGGAATAACTCGGAATGCAAGATGATCATCCGTATGACATGGTAGATACAGAAACTGCTTCTTTATTCCATCGTCATACACACCATACAGGGTTTAGTACAAGACCAAACAAAGTACTATTACGGTGAAAGAGGATTACATCTCATCGGAGGCATTCCAAGCTCCTATACATTATTTTTCTACACCTCCGGAAGAGTACAAACTAGGTCATATCCCACGAGTCACGCGGGACGATAGACGACACAGCTAGTGCGAACTAGTGATACTACCACTAACTCAGACCGATCCGTAGTAGTCCTCGTAGAAGTCACCTCCATAGCCTGGAAGCTCAACATGTTCATCCGAAAACAGACGATCTCGCGGAGCTTGTGGACCATAGGGGCTAGGATGAGGTCGTGGACCAACAAACGGTGGCCTGCGGGGACCGCGAGGTGGGGTGATGCCTCCTACATCACGCCAAACCATCACGTCCGGCAGAGCAGATCTCACAGGATAGAGATCGCGCATATCTGAATATCCAGCTTGCACCGCCGGTGCGAACCGAGTCAAAGTGGCCCAGTGGTCAGCACGGGTATTGAAGAGCTCTAACCTTAAGGCCCGATTTTCACGGTCCTTATCCTCGAGCATCTCAGCAGTGGTGCGAGTCCGTGAATCCTCCTGAGTGGGGTCAGCATAGATAGCCTGGAGATACCCTTGTGCTCCCGGAAGTGATCCTGGCATATACCGGAAATCAGAGTCCCGAAATAAACCAGATCTGACTCGCATAATGGTCATCATAGAGTAGGCGGCGTCCTGCACAGCCATCTCAATAGTAACCCCGAGTCCATAGGAGCAGTGAAGAGGCTCGGTGGATCCAGGATAAGATGGAAATATCCTGACAGTGCAGAGATACTGGCTTTGATTAAAGTCTCGGAATTGCTCTTCGACCGTGTACTCAGGATACCAGCGGTATCCAGCCTCAGTCATTACCCTGACCAACTTGGCAGTATGGCCGGGTACATCTAGGCATCGAGTCAGGCGAACCACTTGATTGAGGTCGCGAGTGGCCATCTGAAAGCACAATCATAATGCAAAGGCATTAGAATTTCTAGCAAAATTTCGGCAGCATAACAGCTGTAAATGCTCAAAAGGATTTGAGACATTTGACAAAGGATTTCGTACACACTCAACATCATCATATCAAAGTTCTGAAACCATTCTAACAACATAATGTGGTAGTAGAACTGAACTAGGCTTGTAACCATCAAACTTATAAGGTACTACTGATTAGTAACTCGTGATCCTGATAGAGAGAACAGATCCTAATTCCTTAACCCCCGGTGGAAGAATGGACTGACTCAGATCAGAAAGTCATAAGGTATAAGGAGTAAAAAGAGCCTTACGTTCCAACCCACAAACAATTCCCCTACATATAACTAAAGAATTTCTAGACTCAACATCGACCAGTTTGGCTTGGAGAACCTACAGGCAGTCCGGCTCTGATGCCAACGCTGTCAGGACCCCGACTCGATGTCACATCGATCTAGCCGGTAACACCTCATATCACTTTGCGGCCTCACGCACGGTATCCCCACGGGTGTCGTCTTACCTTTTCCCGGGACCGTTTGCGCCTTTTGGCTCACGTATATGATAGTGTCGCTAGCATCCATATGATAAGGAGCCCGGGCTGACATGACTAGTCGTAAACCCAAAGTGGCACAGACTTACAGGGACAGGCATCCATGACCCAGCTTCGAACGTGTCGGTCATCAGCAAGTGGGTCCGGGCTGTAGCACTGGGCTAGCAGGACTCCGGTAAACCGGGCTGTAGCGGGCTAACAGGACTCCGGTACTCAAAGCGTGACATTTCCCCGAAGGGACAGACACAGGAACGAAGAAGGACACATGCCGGCCAGCCTAAGTGTTCCAGAGCAGTAGCAAGCTACCATGGCTCAGCGGTAACACTAGGAGACATTTCCCGGTAAGAGAGGCTACTAAAGATAAACAACTAGATAGTCAGATCCCACACATACCAAGCATTTCAATCATACACACAATATGCTCGATATGTGCAAATACAACGAAGCATCACAACATGACTCTATGACACAAGTACTTTATTTAGGGCTCAGGGAGCCATACATAACATACACAAAGGTACGGGTCTCACGACCCAACATACAAGTCATACAGTCATACAAGCCAACAGCGGAAGTAACTTGTCTGAGTACAGACAACTAGTAAAATAAAAGAGGCTTGGAAAGCCTAGCTATACTACGTGGTCCTTCACAAGCTCAGGGTCACCACCTGGGTCTTTAGCCTACTCGTTGATGTCAACGTCTACATAGAACCCATCAGAAGGGGTTGCAGCGTCTTCTGTAAAAATGTAGATTATAGCAACATGAGTACAAAGGTACTCAGCAAGACTTACATCAGATCCTACATACATGCATAGTATCAAGAAGGGTTGGTGGAGTTATTGCAGCAAGCCAGCTTTGACTCTTGGCTAGACTATCCTACGATACTCCAACTTGAAATGGTTTTGCGCACACGAGTCCACTACTCACCACTTCAATACACTACCGAGGATCCACCTCCGTCTTCCTACGGAAGAGCCATCCTCGGCACTCACACTTATCTTGAGGCTTTTAGTAGTTTCCATTTACTTGTCTATGAACTGTATAGGCAACCAAGTAGTCCTTTACCGCGGACGCGGCTATTCGAATAGATCATGTTAACCCTGCAGGGGTGTACTTCTTCATACATGTTTCCACCACTTAGCGTCTGCACACGACATGTGCTCGGCAGACTTCAAGCGAAAGCCGACGTGGGTGTAGACCACGACCTACCTAAACACTTAAGCCTCTAGTCCAGGTTTATCGCCTATTCAGGTTCCATCCGCAGGGAGTCCGGCCGAGGTTTCCCATACGGCCCCGAACGATGTGAACAGGGTTCCCGAGATACCTAACGGGTATTCGGTACACCCGGCCACGTACCTACCGCATCACAGCCCACCCCTACGGTCAGCGCTGTCCACGGCCTCCAGTAGGCTACAAACACCAGAAACTACTTGCAACTCCTGGACAGAGAGCTAGGGTGAATAAGAAGTCGAGCGGGGTCATATTTCAGGGCCCAATGCATGGTAGTAGCTGATTCTTAAATCACACATACAGATCTCAGTGCTTAAGGTCGGCTTCAATGAAACAACCCACCATGTACTCCTACATGGCCTCTCATCGATACCTTTACCAAATCGTGTTCACCACACCACTCTCATTACCGACATAATCATTTCACTCTAGCCCATCACCCAGATGAACCAGACCTGACACGACTCTAAGCATAGCAGGCATAGCAAGGTAGGAACAACACATACATATGGCTCAATCAACTCCTACACATGCTAGTGGGTTTCATCTAGTTACTGTGGCAATGACAGGTCATGCAGAGGAAATGGGTTCAACTACCGTAGCACACAGCAGTTTGAATCGCGTTGTCTTAATGCAGTAAAAGAGAGCAGGAGCGAGAACATGGGATTGTATCGATATGATCAAATGGTTGGTTGCTTGCCTGATGGTTCGATGCACGGATACGGTTCTTCGTTAGGGTAATCACGGTACTCCTCGGGGCAGAACCTGTCGCAAAGGACATCGATACACAACATCACCAAACAATGTGCAACAATATGATGCATGCATGAAACATGGCAATATGAGTGTGTTGGGCTAATGCAACTAAAACCAGAAGGGTTTGAACAAATTTGAATCAAAGATTCAAATTTCAAATCTCAAATATGGCCTTTTAAAGTGCTTTTCCTTGTTCTGCTTAAAACATCAATTTAACTTGTTTGATCATGCATGAAAATAGTACAGATGGATAGATTGGATTTTTCTGATCATTTTTCATATATAATTTGTCCAATTTGGAGTTACAGAATAAAAGTTATGAATTTTTGAAGTTTAAATAATATTCTGGAATTTCCTGATTTAAATTAAATCCAGAAATATAATTATTGCGCCAGCATGACGTCAGCATGACGTCAGTGGTCAACTGCGGCTGGCTGAAGTCAAACCTGACGTGTGGGGGCCACACGTCAGTGACAGGGGGGTTTAACAGGATTAAATTAATCCTAATTAGGGATTAGTGGCGCTGGGGCCCACTGTCAGTGTCAGGGGGGGTTGACTAACAGTAGTTAGGACTAACTAACCACCTGTCCGACAGGGCCCACGCGTCAGTGACCCTGGGGGGTCAAACCCCAGGTCGGACAAGTCAAACCCCACCGGCGACATGACGCCGGCGAGGTCCGAGACGGCGGCGAAAGTGCTTTTTGCCATTCCGGCAACGAAATGGACGGCGGAAGGCATCTACGTGTTGCTGAGGTTGAGCCGCGACTATTGGTGGTGGTGGTTGGGCTCGGGGTGGCCGGAGTTGACGGCGGCGAGCTCGGCTGCGGCGGCCGGAGTTCGGGTGCGGTCGGAATCGACGTTGCAGGGCGTTAGGGGAGGTGTTGGTGCGTGCTACGTGCTCCTAGTGAGGTGTGGAGCACGATGGTGTGCTCGGTTGGGCGCTACGGCGACCGTGGCCACGACGGCGACATCGCCGGCGGCGTGGAGCTCTCGGCCGAGGTGGGGCTAGGGCCTAGAGGTCGAAAGAGACCAGGGGAGAAGGGGGAAATGATCCGGGGGCTCACCGCGGAGCTGCAGGGATGGTTAGCGGGCTCGGGGACGCGCTGGTGACGGCGAATTCGACGGCGACGACGGTCGGAGCCCGAAGAGGGGAACGGCGACGTGGCGGCGATGCAGGGCTTCCGGGGAGCTGTGGAGCGGTGGGGAGGAAGAGGGAGTCGAGGCGGAGCTTCTGAGCTAGTCGGGGGAGCGAGGGGTGGTCGGAGACGGTGGCTATGGCGAACGGCGGCGACGGTGGTGTTCGGCCGTGTGAGAGAGAGAGCGAGGGAGAGGAGAGGAGAGCCGGGGAAGAGTGAGAGAGAGCAGGGGGAGAGGCGTGGCGTCGTCCAGAGCATCGAGCGAGGAGGGGAGGGCAGGCAAGCAGGCGAGCAGGTGGCGTGGCGCGGTGGCGCGCGCGCGCGCCGGCCACACTCCCCTCCCTCTGTCGGGACGAAGACGATAGAGGAGGGAGGTGGGCTGGGCCGGCTGCTGGCTGGGCCAGCCAGCTGGCTGGGCCGCACAGTGGAGGAGCCCAGGTAAGCTCCTCCTGTATTTCTTTTTCTGTTTTTTTAATTTCTGACATTTTTTTTGATTTAAATAATATATTAAATCATTTATTTAACTTATGCCAATTTTTGCAGGAGCCATATATATTATTCCAAAGCTCTTTTATAAATGGCATAATATTTGGGCATATATTAATATATATAATTAATATAATTCCAATGCAAATACTTATGCATTAATTCCAAATGCCCAAAATAAATGTCCATGAGCCACTAAAAATATTGGTTTGATTTTTACCTCTGTCCAATATTTTCAGAGAGCAACATGAGCATTTTCTTGGACCCTTTTGGAGAAATTTTTATTTGGGTCATTTTCAAAATGATTCTGAGGGTTTCACAGATCCCCATTTCAAGTTTCTGATGAAAGAGTAAACATGATGCAACACTCTAATGCATGGCTAACTAGGATGTGACATAATGACACACATATTCATAATATTGAAGCCAAAAGATGCAGAGTTGATAATGATAGTGCACCATATTTGTGGCACTGCCGTTTGGGTCATATTGGTGTAAAGCGCATGAAGAAACTCCATTCTGATGGACTTTTGGAATCACTTGATTATGAATCACTTGGTACTTGCGAACCATGCCTCATGGGCAAGATGACTAAAACGCCCTTCTCTGGAACAATGGAGCGAGCAACAGATTTGTTGGAAATCATACATACTATTGTATGTGGTTCGATGAATATTGAGGCTCGTGGCGGGCATCGTTATTTTCTCACCCTCACAGATGATTTCAGCGGATATGGGTATATCTACTTTATGAAACATAAGTCTGAAACATTTGAAAAGTTCAAAGAATTTCAGAGTGAAGTGGAAAATCATCGTAACAAGAAAATAAAGTTTCTACAATCTAATCATGGAGGAGAATATTTGAGTTACGAGTTTGGTCTTGATTTGAAACAATGTGGAATAGTTTCGCAACTCACGCTACCCGGAACACCACAGCATAATGGTGTGTCCGAACGTAATCATACTTTACTAGATATGGTGTGATCTATGATGTCTCTTACTGCTTTACCACTATCGTTTTGGGGTTATGCTTTTGAGACGGTTGCATTCACGTTAAATAGGGCACCATCTAAATCCGTTGAGACGACACCTTATGAACCGTGGTTTGGCAAGAAACCTAAGTTGTCATTTCTTAAAGTTTGGGGTTGCGATGCTTATGTGAAAAAGCTTCAACTTGATAAGCTCGAACCCAAACCGGAGAAATGTGTCTTCATAGGATACCCAAAAGAGACTGTTGGGTACACCTTCTATCACATATCCAAAGGCAAGACATTCGTTGCTAAGAATGGATCCTTTCTAGAGAAGAAGTTTCTCTCGAAAGAAGTGAGTGGGAGGAAAGTAGAACTTGATGAGGTAACTGTACCTACTCCCTTATTGGAAAGTAGTTCATCACAGAAACCTGTTCCTATGACTCCTACATTAATTAGTGAGGAAGCTAATGATAATGATCATGTAACTTCAGATCAAGTTACTATCAAACCTCTTAGGTCAAACAGAATAAGATCCACACTAGAGTGGTACGGTAATCCAGTTCTGGAGGTCATGTTACTTGACCATGAAGAACCTATGAACTATGAGGAAGCGATGATGAGCCCAGATTCTGCAAAATGGCTTGCGGCCAGGAAATCTGAGATGGGATCCACGTATGAGAACAAAGTGTGGACTTTGGCTGACTTGCCCGGTGATCGGCAAGCCATCAAGAATAAATGGATCTTCAAGAGGAAGACTGACGCTGATGATAATATTAGTGTCTAAAAAGCTCGACTTGTTGCGGGAGGTTTTCGACAAGTTCAAGGAGTTGACTACGATGAGACCTTCTCACCCTTAGCGATGCTTAAGTCTGTCCGAATCATGTCAGCAATTGCTGCATTTTATGATTATGAAATTTGGCAAATGGATGTAAAGACTGTATTCCTGAATGGATTTCTGGAAGAAGGGTTGTATATGATGCAACCTAAAGGTTTTATCGATCCAAAGGATGCTAACAAAGTGTGCAAGCTCCAGCGATCCATTTATAGACTGGTGCAAGCATCTCGGAGTTGGAATAAACGTTTTGATAGTGTGATCAAAGCATATGGTTTTATACAGACTTTTGGAGAAGCCTATATTTACAAGAAAGTGAGTGGAAGCTCTGTAGCATTTCTAATATTATATGTGGATGACATATTGTTGATTGGAAATGATATAGACTTTCTGGATAGCATAAAAGGATACTTGAATAAGAGTTTTTCAATGAAAGACCACGGAGAAGCTGCTTATATATTGGGCATCAAGATCTATAGAGATAGATCAATACGCTTAATTGGACTTTCACAAAGCACATACCTTGATGAAGTTTTGAAGATGTTCAAAATGGATCAAGCAAAGAAAGGGTTCTTGCCTGTGTTACAAGGTGTGAAGTTGAGTCAGACTCAATGCCTGACCACTGCAGAAGATAAAGAGGAAATGAAGGTCATTCCCTATGCTTCAGCCATAGGCTCTATCATGTATGGAATGTTGTGTACCAGACCTGATGTGTGCCTTGCTGTTAGTTTAGCAGGGAGGTACCAAAGTAATCCAGGAGCGGATCACTGGACAATGGTCAAGGACATCCTGAAATACCTGAAAAGGACTAAGGATATGTTTCTCGTTTATGGAGGTGACAAAGAACTCATCGTAAATGGTTAGGTCGATGCAAGCTTTGACGCTGATCCAGATAACTCAATGTCACAAACCAGATACGTATGTATAGTGAACGGTGGAGCTGTCAGTTGGTGCAGTTCTAAGAAAAGCGTCGTGGCGGGATCTACGTGTGAAGCGGAGTACATAGCTGCTTCGGAAGCAGCAAATGAAGGAGTCTAGATGAAGGAGTTCATATCCGATCTAGGTGTTGTACCTAGTGCATCGGGTCCAATGAAAATCTTTTGTGACAATACTGGTGCAATTGCCTTGGCAAAGGAATCCAGATTTCACAAGAGAACCAAGCACATCAAGAGACACTTCAATTCCATCCGTGAGCAAGTAAAGGGGGGAGACATAGAGATTTTCAAGATACATACGGATCTGAATGTTGCAGACCTGTTCACTACGCCTCTCTCACAAGCAAAACATGATCAGCACCAAGACTCCATGGGTGTTAGAATCATTACTGTGTAATCTAGATTATCGACTCTAGTGCAAGTGGGAGACTCAAGGAAATATGCCCCATAGGCAATAATAAAGTTGATATTTATATTTCCTTATATAATGATAAATGTTTATTATTCATGCTAGAATTGTATTAACCGGAAACTTGGTACATGTGTGAATACATAGAGAAACAGAGTGTCACTAGTATGCCTCTACTTGACTAGCTCGTTGAATCAAAGATGGTTAAGTTTCCTAGACATAGACATGAGTTTTCATTTGATTAACAGGATCACATCATTAGAGAATGATGTGATTGACTTGACCCATTCCGTTAGCTTAGCACTTGATCGTTTAGTATGTTGCTGTTGCTTTCATCATGACTTATACATGTTCCTATGACTATGAGATTATGCAACTCCCTAATACTGGAGGAACACTTTGTGTTCTACCAAATGACACAACGTAACTGGGTGATTATAGAGGTGCTCTACAGGTGTCTCCGATGGTGTTTGTTGAGTTGGCATAGATCGACGTTAGGATTTGTCAATCCGATTGTCGGAGAGGTATCTCTGGGCCCTCTTGGTAATGCACATCACTATAAGCCTTGCAAGCAATGTGACTAATGAGTTGGTTACGAGAAGATGCACTACGGAACGAGTAAAGAGACTTGCCGGTAACAAGATTGAATTGGTATCGAGATACCGACGATCGAATCTCAGGCAAGTAACATACCGATGACAAAGGGAACAATGTATGTTGTTATGCGGTTTGACCGATGAAGATCTTCGTAGAATATGTGGGAGCCAATATGAGCATCCAGGTTCCGCTATTGGTTATTGACCGGAGACGTGTCTCGGTCATGTCTACATAGTTCTCGAACCTGTAGGGTCCGCACGCTTAACATTCGGTGACGATCGGTATTATGAGTTGATGTGTTTTGATGTACCGAACGTAGTTCGGAGTCCTGGATATGATCACAGACATGATGAGTAGTCTCAAAATGGTCAATACATAAAGATTGATATATTGGACGACTATATTCGGACACCAGAAGTGTTCCGGGAGATTTCGGAGAAAACTGGAGTGCCGGGGGGTTACCGGAACCCCCCCCCCCACCCCCCCGGGGAACTAATGGGCCACATGGGCCATAGTGGAGAGAGAAAGGGCCAGCCAAGGCAGGCCGCGCGCCCCCTCCCCCTTGGGTCCAAATTGGACTAGGAAGGTGGGGGGCGAAGCCCCCCTTTCCTTCTCCCTCTCCTCCTTCCTTTCCCCCTCCTAGTAGGACTAGGAAAGGAGGAGTCCTACTCCTACTAGGAGGAGGACTCCTCCCCTCCTTGGCACGCCCTAGGGCCGACAGGCCTCCCCCCTTGCTCCTTTATATACGGGGGCAGGGGCACCCTAGAACACACAACAGACATTGTCTTAGCCGTGTGCGGTGGCCTCCCTCCAGCATAATCCACATCGGTCATATCCTTGCAGTGCCTTAGGCGAAGCCCTGCGCCAGTAGCTTCATCATCACCATGATCACGCTATTGTGCTGACGAAGCTCTCCCTCGACACTCAGCTGGATCAAGAGTTCGTGGGACGACACCGAGCCGAGCATGTGCAGATCGCAGAGGTGCCGTACTTTTTTTTGACCTTGAAGACTGCAGGGCTTGCACCCCACAACATTTTATTAATGCAAAGTAAAAACAGAACTAATACAAGGTATCCTCAAGATGAGGAAAAAAGGAAAAAAGAAAAAACAGCAAAAGAAGACTGTACAAGTTGACTAGTCCTAATAAATACAAATATACAAAAAGAGAACAAAAGCATCTCCCCTCAAGGAGGAAGGAAATCAATCCATTTAAGTAGGGCCTCTTTGTGCTTCTGTTTGATTCTATGAGAAAGCAGAGTGAGATCATGAATGAATCCATATCTCCATGCTCTGAAGGAAGGCTTGATGTTCCTGAAAGCTCTGTCATTTCTAACCTTCCAAATATTCCACCAGGCGGTAAAAACCACCTCTACAAAGAAAGGTTTGTTGAATTCCTTTCTAGCATGGTAGGCAATCTCCACCATGTCCTCACTGTCTTTCCAGACAATTTGCAGATAGATCCAGATGCGAGCACTGAAATTGCACTGGAAAAAAAGGTGGTTTCTGTCCTCCAAGATCCCCGTTGGACATAGAACACATTGTGGACCCTCATTAATCTTCCATTGCCTTCTCTGAATCATGTCCTTGGTGTTAACCCTGTCCATTATAACTAGCCAAGAAAACATCTTGATCGACATAGTCCAGCAGCTCTTCCATATCCACCTCAAAATGGGGTTTGCTACCATTGGCTGATAAGCAAAATCATAAAACTTTTTTGCAGTATAAGATGACTTCTTTCCATGCCTCCATTCCCAAGAGTCATGACAGCTAGTGTCCAAATGGAAAGACCCCATTAGGGTCGAAAGCTGATGTAATTCTTGAAAAGCTTGTTCAGTGAGTGGCAAGTAAAAGAGATCTTGCAAGCTACCAGCCTGAAAGACTTCCTTGACTGAAAGGTTTTTGTGGAGGCAAAAAGAATATAGTATAGGAAATTGATCATGAAGAGGTACATGGCTGTTCCCAATTTGCCAATAGTCAGACCAGAATAACACAGTATCTCCACTATGAACATCAACCTCAGTAATTGCTCTGAAATTATCCATCAACTTGCAGACATCCCTCCACCAAAAAGAGCCACAAAGGGTGGTATCATGTGGAATTCATTCAAAATAATAAGAATCCCAAATTAACTGAACCCAAGGCACATCCATTTTATTGTAAAATTTATTCAGAAATTTCAGAAGCAGAGCTTGATTTTGCAAACCCAGATTTAAGATTCCAAGTCCCCCTTTGTTTTGGGCCTGCAAACAAGAGGCCAAGCTGCCAGAGAATGGCCCTTCTCCTGACCATATTTCCTCCATAAACACTGTCTTTGAATCCTTTCCAACTGCTTCAAAATACCCTGAGGGATTGACAGGGTACAAAGGAAGAAGATAGGCAAAGAGGAAATGACAGAATTTACTAATTGCAACCTACTCCCCTGAGGCAAAAACCAAGAACTTGCTGTCAATCTTCTCTCCATACAATCCACTAGTGGAAGAAGATCCACAATCTTAGGTCTGGTAGTCCCAACAGGCAGACCCAGATATGTGAAGGGCATTTTGCCTAACTTACAGCCAAAGAAAGTAGCAAGATCAATAGCATCCTGGTCAATCACATTAATGGGATACATGGAAGATTTATGAAAGTTAATCTGAAGACCAGTTGCCTCTGAAAAAGAATATAACACTGATTTCAGTGCCCCCAAATGATCCCTGTCAGCCTTTAAGAATAACAGTGTGTCATCAGCATATTGTACCACTGGAAAATCAGGATCATGAGTTGGCAGAGGCCTGCTTATCAAACCCTGCTGAAGAAGGTTATTAATCAAAGTCTGCAAAAGATCAGCAGCAATAACAAAGAGCAAAGGAGAGATTGGATCCCCTTGCTTAACTCCACATTTGCATTTGAAATGATTTCCAGGAACTCCATTGAGCAAGACAGAAGAAGTGCCTGATGCCAATAACTGCCTAATCCATGTAATCCATCTACTGTCAAAACCTTTTGCACCAAGAATCCTTAATATAGCCTCATGTTGTATGGAATCAAAGGCCATTTCAAAATCCAACTTGAGCAAGAGGATGGGCTGCTTAGACTGGTTGCACTGATGGATATATTCAAAAGTCCAGGCAAGACAATCCTAGATTGTTCTTGATTTTATGAAGCCATATTGATTTTTATGGATACATTTGATGATCTCCTGCTGAAAACTGTTAGCAGCCAGTTTTGTAAGGAATTTCAGGCCAACACTAGTAAGAGAGATAGGCCTAAAGTCTCCCACCCCCTCAGGCGACTGTTTCTTTGGTATCAGTGTAATGTAAGCATCATTGAGGTTTTCTAACTGCACTGTGCCAGCATGAAACTCATGCACAAACTGAATAAAATCAGCAGATATTATGTGCCAGCACTTTTTTAGAAAAAGACCATTGAAGCCATCAGGTCCAGGTACCTTATCAATAGGCATTTCATTAATAACTTGCTCAATCTCCTTAATCTCAAAAGGTTTTGTGAGGACCTCCAAGCCCTGAACCCGAGGTATTAATGAAAGAATGTTCTCATCCAAAACTATTGGCTGAACTGTCCCCATTCTATTCTTGAAGGATATCAAGAACTCTCTGGTCATAACCTCATGATTAGATGTGACAGATCCATCAGGCAACAACAGACTAGCAATTGAATTTTTTCTGTATCTTTCAGTTGCCATGGCCTGGAAAAATTTGGAGTTTTCCTCTCCCACTTTAATATACCTGATGGTACATCTCTTCCTCCAGTAAAGATATTGCATGTGCAGCAGATGTTCATGGTGCTGCTTGATGATTTTTCTGAAGTTGCTCTCAGGCCTAGAAAGAGGTCTCATGTCCTCCAGATTGTCCAACCAAAGAATTACCGAGTTACACTTCTCAATTAGCCCTTTAATATGTGATAAACCTTTCTGCCATTTCTTCAAAGCAAACCGCAAAGCCTTTAATTTATCAACAATAACTGCTGCAATATGAGTTTTACAAGAAGGACGATTCCAAACCTCCTGCACACAATCAAAGAAACCATCCTGATGCACCCAAAAGTTTTCAAACCCGAAAATATGTGCCCTTGGGATGGATGTACTGATGTCAACCAGACAAGGCACATGATCAGACGCAGATTTTGCCAAAGGAGTCACTTGCGTCATGGGATATGAGTTAATCCAACTAGCAGATGTAAAAACCCAGCCCAATTGCTCCAAAAGAGCGGTTCTAGGATCGGTCGGATCGTGAAGACGTACGACTACATCAACCGCGTTGTCATAACGCTTCCGCTTACGGTCTACGAAGGTACGTGGACAACACTCTCCCGCTCGTTGTTATGAATCACATAGATCTTGTGTGATCGTAGGATTTTTTTTGAAATTACTACGTTCCCCAACAATACGTTGTTTAGAACTACATCTAGGCTTGTGCTCTTGATCTGTAATCTAGTGGTCTGGTGAAGCCGGCCACTCCTGCACAATGCCATTTCCTGCCATCTTAACTATGAACAATGCCTATTATGTTAATGCTATTTTAACCTGTGTCTCTTTATTTCTGACAAATAAATATATGTATTCAAAGTGCTGATGCTTATACGTGCAAAACATGTTATCTACCTACTTGTTTCTCTTTTAGGATGACAACACTACTGCTAAGAAGAACTGCTACAATGATAGTGAGAAGAACCCATTGTTTATCCCTCTAACACATACTCCAGAGTAGAAGGTAACACATCTTGAGGGCATACAAACACGAAGTCACATCTTGATGTAGTGTCAAACTTACTCTATGACACAAGCTCGATGAAGTCGTCGCCTGAATCTGTTTGACTTCTTCACTCTGAAATTCAAGCAGAAATACATGCTTCCGCTCAAATACGACTGGAACTCCAATCTCTATGCAGGATTAACCGTAAGTACATGACGTTTATTGCACCAAAGAAGCATAGTCTCATCAGGTTGCTAAGCTGCTTGCGCTGCAGCTCCTGGGCCGGGATAACCTTTCTTGAACTATGTTGAAGTGCTATCGGTTCTGTCTATTATTTTGTCGGCCTCTTAACTTCCACTTGTGGCGACCTGCCCAGTTTGTGCGATCTGCTGTCTGGTTGCCCTTTATTATCACTGACGGCGAACTTTGATGCCCAGGGGATGTAATATGCTATAATTTCTTTATTGTATAGTCTAGGTTTGTTCTTCGTCACGATGTTGTACTTTATTTGTTGTTTCTGTTGCTGTCGCTTTGATAAAAGGTCGTAATCTTCGATAGGTGCACAATGAGCCAATAGGTTAGGTTTATAAAATAATAATTTATGTACTAAAACTGGCCGTCGCCACGGGCCGAACCGTGGGCCTACAATCATCTTGGGCCATTAGTTAGGTCTAGTATTAATCTGGCCCACTATTAGTTTCGGCCCTCTGAAAGGCTAAGTAAACGCTTGCCTTAATTCAGCCCAAAAATTAAATAGTCTTTTAACACATCGAGAACTAAATTCAGCCCTAATTGTGGCGAACAAATCACGGGCCGACAGCGTGCTGTAATATAAATAGGTCCATTATTGGCTCATTCGGGTGACGGGCCTTTAGCAGGGTGAAATGTTTTTGGGCCTTGTACAACGGGCCTAAATTAGGCCCTACACTGTCAAGGGCCTTTAACAGGCTGATAGGCAGTTTGGGCTAGAATATATCCACGAAGACTACGGGCCGTTAAGAGGTCGAAAGTAACTATGGACCATAATTAGGCCCAGCTGCAACTCGGGCCTTTAAATGGCCGAAAGTGAAACCGGGCCGAAAGAGGCCCATATGTAGACAGGGCCGCTGAAAGGCTGAAACTAATATCGGGCTGAACTGTTGAACGGGCCATTAAGAGGCCGAAGAGCAAATCAGGTTGTCAATGGACTCAATGGTACAATAGCTCTTAAAAGGGCCGTATCTGTTATGGGCCGTAATTTGGCCCAAGAAATAAAAGTCAGTTAATGGGCCTAATCAGGTGTGGAGCACAATTTGGCCCAAACTATTGCGGGATGTTAACGGGTCGAATCTGATATGGGCCATAAACTGGCCCAGAATATTGCAGTCATTTAACGGCTTGTATCTGATGTGGGTTATTATTTGGTCTAGAAAATGTTAGGTTGTTAACGGGCCGGCCCATTAGATCTGATGAAATCTTATTGGCATGTTGAGGGAGTCCTGGATTAGGGGGTCCTCGGGCATCCGGGCTATGTGGCGAGGGCCAGACTGGTGGGCGTGAAGATACAAGATAGAAGGCTTTCCCCCGTGTCCGGATGGGACTCTCCTTTGCATGGATAGCAAGCTTGGCGTTTGGTTATGAAGATTCCTTTCTCTGTAAACCGACATTGTACAACTGTGACGCCCGGATAATCAAGCTACAGTAAACCTCTGCTAATGATGCCACATCACTTTGATTACTGTTGTTAATCTTGCGTAGTTCAAAACCGATTCAAATTCAAATTTGAAATTTAAGTCGAACGATAAAACTTTTCAAACATTAAAACAAAAATGTTCGGTTTGTGCCAAATATTACATAGTTAATTATGGTGAAGAAAACACATGTTTAGAAAATGCATAATTATTTTAAATTGAAATAAAATAGAAAATAAAATAAATAAAATAAAAAGAAAATACAAAACAGAAAAAAAAGTAAAACGAGAAAAGGCCCCCTAGCCGACTCGGCCTCGGCCCAGCTGGCCACTTGGCTAGCCAGGCCGGCCCAACCGGCGCCCCGCTCCCTCTCCATAATTCCCCCCCACTCCACTGGTCAACCCACCGACACCCCCACACTCCCTCGAAAATATCTCCCCCCTCCCCCCCGATTGGATCAGGATCGAGAGGAGGAGGCCGCCGCTCGCCGCCCGAACACCGACGCCGCACGGCGCTGCCTCGCCCTCGCCGCACGACGACGTCGCCGGAGCAACCTCGCCGCTACCTCCTCTCCATCCCCGTCGTCCTCGTCCTCCTCCCCAAGTCGCTCCCCGCGCCCCACTGCCCCTGATCCTACGATGCACCGTGAGGACCCCCTTCTCTCCCCCTTTCCCTCTGTCCCCGGCGCTATTCGCGACCCCCTCTCCCGTGCTACTTCTGCACTACCTCGCTGCCCCCCAGCGCATGCCTCTGCGCAGCGCCTTTTGCTCGTCCCTGCAGCAGCCACTGCCCATTGTAGTGCCGCCGGCATGCCCCCCTGCCTTCACCTACTGCCGAGCCGCACGGGCTCCGCCCAGCGCTTCCGTGGCTCGCCCCCCCCTCTTGCGCCAGCCCCTGCTCCACCCGCGCTGGTTGTGGCTAGCTGCGGCTGGCCCGAGCCAGAGTCCAGCCAGCGACCAGCGCCCGCAGCGCCCAATCGGGCTGGGCGCTAGCGCCCGACGCCCGCGCCCGACTCCACCCGTTAGCACCCGTGCCCGCTATGGCCTCTGGGCCACTGCCAAAAGGGGCCCACTGCCCAGAATGTTTAAAAAGCAAACGGAAATAACAATAATAATAAATTTCATTATATTTAATTAAATAAATTAATTAACTTAATTAAGCCTGTTTAATTAACCTAATTAGCTAGTTAACCTAATTAACTATTGTTAATTAACTAAACAGTCAATGACATGCAGAACCCACACATCAGTTTGACCCAGTCAACGCCCTATTGACTGCTGACGTCATGCTGACGTCAGCATACACTATTCTGGATAATGTTGATTTAAAATAATTAAGTAAATTGTAAAAATGATTTAAATCTTTTAAAATTAATATAAAATAAATCGTAGCTCGGATGGAAAAACTTTGTACATGAAAGTTGCTCAGAACGATGAGACGAATCCGGATACGCAGCCCGTTCGTCCGCCACACATCCCTAGCATAGAAAACACACAACTTTCGCCCTCCGATTCATCTGTCCGAAAACGCGGAACACTAGGAATACTTTCTCGGATGTTTCCCCCCTTCGCCGGTATCACCTACTACCGCGTTAGGGAATACCTACACCGTGTATTGCCTCGTTATGTTTTGTTATGCTTTGTTTGCTCCGTATTTACTGTTTCTTCCCCCTCTTCTTCTCCGATAGACCCCGAGACCAGCGCTAATGCCACCGAGTTCGATTACAAAGTTGACGACCCCTCCTTCTTGCCAGAGCAACCAGGCAAGCCCCCCCCCCTTGATCACCAGATATCTCCTATTCTCCTCTATACTGCTTGCATTAGAGTAGCGTAGCATGTTGCTGCTTTCCGTTAATCCTAATCTGATGCATAGCCTGACATTGTAGCTACATCTGTTGATACCTTACCTGCAATCCTAAATACTTAGTATAGGATGCTAGTATATCATCTGTGGCCCTACATTCTTGTCGGTCTGCCTTGCTATACTATCGGGCCGTGATCACTTAAAAGGTGATCACGGGTATATACTATACATATATACTTACTACAGGTGGTGACTAAAGTCGGGTCGGCTCGAAGAGTACCCGCGAGTGATTCACGGATTGGGGGCTGAAAGGACCTTTGTCCCGACGGCCCTCTGTGTGGATCTTTGTGGCGGAGCGACAGGGCAGGTTGAGACCACCTAGGCGAGAGGTGGGCCTGGCCCTATTCGGCATTCGCGGTTGCTTCATAATAACACGCTTAACAAGATCTTGGTATTTGATCTGAGTCTGGCCACTGGCCTATACGCACTAACCAACTACACAGGAAAGATATGGGCACTCGACGTCGTGGTATCAGCCGAAGCCTTCTTGACGTTAGCGACAGAGCGACGCGGGCCGGATTGGACTGGAACGCCTCCTCTTGTATTAGGGAGGCTAGGTCTGCTTTCGGCCACCCTCGGAATGTGCAGGTGTGCAATGGGCGATGGGCCCAGACCCCTGCGCGCATAGGATTTAGACCGGCGTGCTGACCTCTCTGTTGTGCCTAGGTGGGGCTGCGACGTGTTGATCTTCCGAGGCCAGGCATGACCCAGGAAAGTGTGTTCGGCCAAATGGGATCGAGCGTGTTGGGTTATGTGGTGCACCCCTGCAGGGAAGTTTAACTATTCGAATAGCCGTGTCCCTCGGTAAAAGGACGACCCGGAGTTGTACCTTGACCTTATGACAACTAGAACCAGATACTTAATAAAACACACCCAGACAAGTTCCACATACAACCCGGTGATCACTTTTCCACAGGGCGACGAGGGGAGGATCGCCGGATAGGATTATGCTATGCGATGCTACTTGGAGGAGTTCAATCTACTCTCTTCTACATGCTGCAAGACAGAGGCTGCCAAAGCGTAGTCTTTGATAGGACTAGCTATCCCCCTCTTATTCTGGCATTCTGCAGTTCAGTCCATTGATATTGCCTCCTTACACATATACTTATGCATATGTAGTGTAGCTCCTTGCTTGCGAGTACTTTGGATGAGTACTCACGGTTGCTTTGCTCCTCTTTTCCCCTGTTTTCCTCTTCTTCCCGGATGCCGCAACCAAACTTTGGAGCCCAGGAGCTAGACGCCACCGTCGACGATGACTACTACACTGGAGGTGCCTACTACTACGTGCAGGCTACTGACAACGACCATGAGTAGTTAGGAGGATCCCAGGTAGGAGGCATGTGCCTCTTTCGATCTGTATCCCAGTTTGTGCTAGCCTTCTTAAGGCAAACTTGTTTACTTATGTCTGTACTCGGATATTGTTGCTTCCGCTGACTCGTCTATGATCGAGCACTTGTATTCGAGCCCTCGAGGCCCCTGGCTTGTATTATGATGCTTGTATGACTTATTTATGTTTTTAGAGTTGTGTTGTGATATCTTCCTGTCAGTCCCTGAACTTGATCGTATATGTTTGCGTGCATGATTAGTGTACGATTGAGTCGGGGGCGTCACAAGTTGGTATCAGAGCCGACTGCCTGTAGGAATCCCCCTTCCAAACTCCTTGGCCGAAGTTGAGTCTAGTCATTGAAAAAGTTTTTACTAACTTGGCTGTGCGGCTTACGGGCCCATGTTGGCATTGGGTGGTATTAGGATCTTTTATTCCCCGACCTATACTCTGGGACTGATCTCCCTTCTATTCGGGTTAAATGAATTTTGCTAAATCTAACATTAGGATCTTATGATCACTTTCACCCGGAGAGCACCTTATTATCGATGATCGTCTGCTGCACCAGAAGATTTTGAGGCTACTCTATGATGTTCTCTCGAGACTTTGTGCCATCGCTATTGCAATTCCCTTCCATCGATAAACCCCTATGGATAACCACATGCACTTGCCATCGATACAATCATTCCCCGTTGATCTTGTTATTACAAGATACCCCGAAATTCTCTCTATTGTTCCGAGAATACTTTCTGCCTAGTGCCTTGCAGTTCTTGCCACATGAATACCCTCTACGGATAATTCCTTGCACTTACCGAGTATCCGCTCAACCCCACTGATCAAGTGTTTTGCAAAAGACTTTGAAATACCATTCGATCTTCCGAAAATCTTGAGCAGCCTATTGTTCTTGAAATTCTTGCTTGCTTGCATTATGGTTAATCCCAGAAGCATAATAATCTTATTGGTATCTTTTGTTGTTGGAAATATGCCCTAGAGGCAATAATAAATTGATTATTATTATATTTCCTTGTTCATGATAATCGTTTGTTATCCATGCTAGAATTGTATTGATAGGAAACTCAGATACATGTGTGGATACATAGACAACACCATGTCCCTAGTAAGCCTCTAGTTGACTAGCTCGTTGATCAATAGATGGTTACGGTTTCCTGACCATGGACATTGGATGTCGTTGATAACGGGATCACATCATTAGGAGAATGATGTGATGGACAAGACCCAATCCTAAGACTAGCACAAAAGATCGAGTAGTTCATTTGCTAGAGCTTTGCGAATGTCAAGTATCTCTTCCTTTGACCATGAGATCGTGTAACTCCTGGATACCGTAGGAGTGCTTTGGGTGTATCAAACGTCACAACGTAACTGGGTGACTATAAAGGTGCACTACAGGTATCTCCGAAAGTATCTATTGTTTTATGCGGATCGAGACTGGGATTTGTCACTCCGTGAAAACGGAGAGGTATCTCTGGGCCCACTCGGTAGGACATCATCATATGCGCAATGTGACCAAGGAGTTGATCACGGGATGATGTGTTACGGAACGAGTAAAGTGACTTGCCGGTAACGAGATTGAACAAGGTATCGGTATACCGACGATCGAATCTCGGGCAAGTAACATACCGATAGACAAAGGGAATTGAATACGGGATTGATTAAGTCCTTGACATCGTGTTTCATCCGATGAGATCATCGTGGAACATGTGGGAGCCATCATGGGTATCCAGATCCCGCTGTTGGTTATTCACCGGAGAACGTCTCGGTCATGTCTGCATGTCTCCCGAACCCGTAGGGTCTACACACTTAAGGTTCGATGACGCTAGGGTTATAAAGGAAGCTTGTATGTGGTTACCGAATGTTGTTCGGAGTCCCGGATGAGATCCCGGACGTCACGAGGAGTTCTGGAATGGTCCGGAGGTAAAGATTTATATATAGGAAGTCATGTTTCGGCCATCGGGACAAGTTTCGGGGTCATCGGTATTGTACCGGGACCACCGGAAGGGTCCCGGGGGCCCACCGGGTGGGGCCACCTGCCCCGGGGGGCCACATGGGCTGTAGGGGGTGCGCCTTGGCCTACATGGGCCAAGGGCACCAGCCCCAAGAGGCCCATGCGCAAGGAAACTTGGAGAGGGAAGAGTCCTAAAGGGGGAAGGCACCTCCGAGGTGCCTTGGGGAGGATGGACTCCTCCCCATCCTTAGCCGCACCCCTTCCTTGGAGGAGGGGGCAAGGCTGCGCCCTCCCCCTCTCCCTTGGCCCTATATATAGTGGGGAAAAGGAGGAGCAATCAGACCTAAGGCCTTTGGTTGCCTCCCTCTCCCTCCCGTGACACATCTCATCTCATCATAAGGTGCTCGGCGAAGCCCTGCAGGATTGCCACGCTCCTCCATCACCACCACGCCGTTGTGCTGCTGTTGGATGGAATCTTCCTCAACCTCTCCCTCTCTCCTTGCTGGATCAAGGCGTGGGAGACGTCACCGGGCTGTACGTGTGTTGAACGCGGAGGTGCCGTCCGTTCGGCACTAGGATCATCGGTGATCTGAATCACGACGAGTACGACTCCATCAACCCCGTTCACTTGAACGCTTCCGCTTAGCGATCTACAAGGGTATGTAGATGCACTCCCCTTTCTACTCGTTGCTGGTCTCTCCATAGATAGATCTTGGTGTTACGTAGGAAAATTTTGAATTTCTGCTACGTTCCCCAACAGTGGCATCATGAGCTAGGTCTATTGCGTAGATTCTATGCACGAGTAGAACACAAAGTAGTTGTGGGCGTTGATTTTGTTCAATATGCTTGCCGTTACTAGTCTTATCTTGATTCGGCGGCATCGTGGGATGAAGCGGCCCGGACCAACCTTACACGTACTCTTACGTGAGACTGGTTCCACCGACTGACATGCACTAGATGCATAAGGTGGCTAGCGGGTGTCTGTCTCTCCTACTTTAGTTGGATCGGATTCGATGAAAAGGGTCCTTATGAAGGGTAAATAGAAATTGGCATATCACGTTGTGGTTCATGCGTAGGTAAGAAACGTTCTTGCTAGAAACCCATAGCAGCCACGTAAAACATGCAACAACAATTAGAGGACGTCTAACTTGTTTTTGCAGGGTATGCTATGTGATGTGATATGGCCAAAAAGGATGTGATGAATGATATATGTGATGTATGAGATTGATCATGTTCTTGTAATAGGATTCACGACTTGCATGTCGATGAGTATGACAACCGGCAGGAGCCATAGGAGTTGTCTTTATTTTTTGTATGACCTGCGTGTCATTGAAGAACACCATGTAAACTACTTTACTTTATTGCTAAACGCGTTAGTCATAGAAGTAGAAGTAGTCGTTGGCGTGACAACTTCATGAAGACACGATGATGGAGATCATGATGATGGAGATCATGGTGTCATGCCGGTGACAAGATGATCATGGAGCCCCGAAGATGAAGATCAAAGGAGCTATATGATATTGGCCATATCATGTCACTACTCTATTTGATTGCATGTGATGTTTATCATGTTTATACATCTTATTTGCTTAGAACGACGGTAGTAAATAAGATGATCCCTTACAACAATTTCAAGAAGTGTTCTCCCCTAACTATGCACCGTTGCGACAGTTCGCTGTTTCAAAACATCACGTGATGATCGGGTGTTTTATTCAGACGTTCACATACAACGGGTGTAAGACAGTTTTACACAGCAAAAACACTTAGGGTTAACTTGACGAGCCTAGCATGTACAGACATGGCCTCGGAACACGGAGACCGAAAGGTCGAACATGAGTCGTATAGAAGATACGATCAACATGAAGATGTTCACCGATGATGACTAGTCCGTCTCACGTGATGATCGGACACGGCCTAGTTTGACTCGGATCATGTAATCACTTAGATGACTAGAGGGATGTCTGTCTGAGTGGGAGTTCATAAGATGAACTTAATTATCCTGAACATAGTCAAAAGACCTTTTGCAAATTATGTCGTAGTTCACGCTGTAGTTCTACTGTTTTAGTTATGTTCCTAGAGAAAATATAGTTGAAAGTTGAAAGTAGCGATTATGCGGACAGTAGAAAGCTTATGTCCTTAATGCACCGCTCAGTGTGCAGAACCTCGAACGTTGTCTGTGGTTGTTGCGAACATCTGACATACACGTTTTGATAACTACGTGATAGTTCAGTTAAACGGTTTAGAGTTGAGGCACCAAAGACGTTTTTGAAACATCGTGAAACATATGAGATGTTTTGAGGGCTGAAATTGGGATTTCAGGCTCGTGCCCATGTCAAGAGGTATAAGACCTCCGATGACTTTCTTAACCTGCAAACTAAGGGAGAAAAGCTCAATCGTTGAGCTTGTGCTCAGATTGTCTGAGTGCAACAATCACTTGAATCAAGTGGGAGTTGATCTTCCAGATGAAATAGTGATAGTTCCTCCAAAGTCATTGCCACCAAGCTGCTAGAGCTTCGTGATGAACTATAACATATCAAGGATAGAGATGATGATCCTTGAGGTATTCGCGATGTTTGACACCGCGAAAGTAGAAATCAAGAAGGAGCATCAATTGTTGATGGTTGGTGAAACCACTAGTTTCAAGAAGGGCAAGGGAACAAGGGGATACTTCATGAAATGGCAATTCAGCTGCTGCTCTAGTGAAGAAACCCAAGGTTGAACCCAAACCCGAGACTAAGTGCTTCTGTAATAAGGGGAACAACCACTAGAGCAGAATTACCCTAGATACTTGGTAGATAAGAAGGCTGGCAAGGTCGATAGAAGTATATTGGATATACATTATGTTAATGTGTACTTTACTAGTACTCCTAGTAGCACCAGGGTATTAGATACCGGTTCGGTTGCTAAGTGTTAGTAACTCGAAATAAAAGCTACGGAATTAAACGGAGACTAGCTAAAGGAGAGCTGACGATATGTGTTGGAAGTGTTTCCAAGTTTGATATAATCAAACATCGCACGCTCCCTCTACCATCAAGATTAGTATTAAACCTGAATGAGTGCTCTTGCACCTAAAGGAATGGTTTATTGAATCTCGGTCGTAGTGATACACATTTTCATGCCAAAAGATATAAGATAGTAATGATAGTACCACTTACTTGTGGCACTGCCATGTAAGTCATATTGGTATAAAACGCATGAAGAAGCTCCATGTTGATGGATATTTGGACTCACTCATTTTTGAAAAGTTTGAGACATGCGAACCATGTCTATTGGTATATATGCATGAAGAAACTCCATGCAAATGGATCGTTTTGACTCACTTGATTTTTAATCACTTGGGACATGCAAATCATACCACACGGGCAAGATGACTGAAAAGCCTCGTTTTCAATAAGATGGAACAAGATAGCAACTTGTTGGAAGTAACACATTTTGATGTGTGCAGTCCAATGAGTGCTGAGGCATGCAGTGAATATCGTTATGTTCTTACTTCATAGATGATTCGAGTAAATGTTGAGAATATTTACTTGATGAAACACAAGTCTGAATTATTGAATGGTTCAAGTAATTTCAGAGTGAAGTAGAAGATCATTGCGACAAGAGGATAAAATGTCTATGATATGATCATAGAGATGAATATCTGAGTTACGAGTTTTGGCACACAATTAAGACATTGTGGAAATTGTTTCGCAATTAATACCGCCTGGAACACCATAATGTGATGGTGTGTCCGAACATCATAGTTGCACCCTATTGGATATGGTGCGTACCATGATGTCTCTTATCGAATTACCACTATCGTTCATGGGTTAGGCATTAGAGACAACCACATTCACTTTAAATAGGGCACCACGTAATTCCGTTGAGATGACACCGTATGAATTATGGTTTAGAGAAACCTAAGTTGTCGTTTCTTAAAGGTTTGGGGCTGCGACGCTTATGTGAAAAAGTTTCAGGATTAAGCTCGAACCCAAAGCGGATAAAATGCATCTTCATAGGACACCCAAAACAGTTGGGTATACCTCCTAATTCAGATCCGAAAGCAATATGGATTGTTTCTTGAATCGGGTCCTTTCTCGAGGAAAAGTTTCTCTCGAAAGAATTGAATGGGAGGATGGTGGAGACTTGATGAGGTTATTGAACCGTCTCTTCAACTAGTGTGTGGCAGGGCACAGGAAGTTGTTCCTGTGGCACCTACACCAATTGAAGTGGAAGCTTGTGATGTTGATCATGAAACTTCGGATCAAGTCACTACCAAACCTCGTAGGATGACAAGGATACGTACTTTTTCAGAGTGGTATGTAATCTTGTCTTGGAAGTCATGTTGCTAGACAACAATGAACCTACGAGCTATGGAGAAGCGATGGTGGGCCCGGATTCCGATAAATGGCTCGAGGCCATAAAATCCGAGAACGGATCCATGGACTTTGGTGGACTTGCCCGATGATCGGCAAGCCATTGAGATAAATGGATCTTTTAAGAAGAAGACGGACGTGGATGGTAATGTCACCATCTATGAAGCTCGACTTGTGGCGAAGTGTTTTTCCGACAAGTTCAAGGAGTTGACTACGATGAGATTTTCTCACTCGTAGCGATGCTTAAAGTCCGTCGGAATCATGTTAGCATTAGCTGCATTTATGAAATCTGGCAGATGGATGTCAAGACAAGTTTCCTTACTAGTTTTCGTAAGGAAAGGTTGTATGCAATACAATCAGAAAAAGTTTTGTCGATCCTAAGGATGCTAAAAGGTATGCTAGCTCCAGCGATCCTTTTAAGGACTGGAGTAAGCATCTCGGAGTTGGAATGTATGCTTTGATGATGATCAAAGATTTTGGGTTTGTACAGAGTTTATGAGAAACTTGTATTTCCAAAGAAGTGAGTGGGAGCACTATAGAATTTCTGATGAGTATATGTTGATCAGAAATGATGTAGAATTTCTAGAAAGCATATAGGGTTATTTGAAAGGTGTTTTTCAATGGAAAGCCTGGATTAAGCTACTTGAACATTGAGCATCAAGATCTATAAGGATAGATCAAAATGCTTAATAATACTTTCAAATGAGCACATACCTTGACATGATCTTGAAGGTGTTCAAGATGGACCGGTCAAAGAAGGAGTTCTTGCCTGAGTTGTAAGGTACGAAGTTAAGACTTAAAGCTCGACCACGGCAGAATAGAGAGAAAGGACGAAGGTCGTCCCCTATGCTTAAGACGTAGGCTCTTCAGTATGCTATGCTGTGTACCGCACCTGAAGTGTGCCTTGCCATGAGTCAGTCAAGGGGTACAAGAGTGATCCATGAATGGATTATAGGACAATGGTCAAAGTTATCCTTAGTAACTAGTGGACTAAGGAATTTTTCTCGATTATGGAGGTGGTAAAAGAGTTCGTCGTAAAGGTTACGTCGATGCAAGCTTAACACCTATCCGGATAGCTCTGAGTAGAGAGACCGGATACATATAATGGAGCAATAATTTAGAATAGCTCCAAGTAGAACAGTTGTTTGGAATAGTTCCAAATAGAGCGTGGTAGCTGCATCTAGGAGATGACATGGAGATTTGTAAAGCACACACGGATCTGAAAGGTTCAGACCCGTTGACTAAAACCTCTCTCACAAGCAACATGATCAAACATAAAACTCATTGAGTGTTAATCACATAGTGATGTGAGCTAGACTACTGACTCTAGTAAACTCTTGGGTATTAGTCACATGGCGATGTGACCTGTGAGTGTTAATCACATGACAATGTGAACTAGATTATTGACTCTAGTGCAAGTGGGAGACTGTTGGAAATATGCCCTAGAGGCAATAATAAATTGGTTATTATTATATTTCCTTGTTCATGATAATCGTTTATTATCCATGCTAGAATTGTATTGATAGGAAACTCAGATACATGTGTGGATACATAGACAACACCATGTCCCTAGTAAGCCTCTAGTTGACTAGCTCGTTGATCAATAGATGGTTACGGTTTCCTGACCATGGACATTGGATGTCGTTGATAACGGGATCACATCATTAGGAGAATGATGTGATGGACAAGACCCAATCCTAAGACTAGCACAAAAGATCGAGTAGTTCATTTGCTAGAGCTTTGCGAATGTCAAGTATCTCTTCCTTTGACCATGAGATCGTGTAACTCCTGGATACCGTAGGAGTGCTTTGGGTGTATCAAACGTCACAACGTAACTGGGTGACTATAAAGGTGCACTACAGGTATCTCCGAAAGTATCTATTGTTTTATGCGGATCGAGACTGGGATTTGTCACTCCGTGAAAACGGAGAGGTATCTCTGGGCCCACTCGGTAGGACATCATCATATGCGCAATGTGACCAAGGAGTTGATCACGGGATGATGTGTTACGGAACGAGTAAAGTGACTTGCCGGTAACGAGATTGAACAAGGTATCGGTATACCGACGATCGAATCTCGGGCAAGTAATATACCGATAGACAAAGGGAATTGAATACGGGATTGATTAAGTCCTTGACATCGTGTTTCATCCGATGAGATCATCGTGGAACATGTGGGAGCCATCATGGGTATCCAGATCCCGCTGTTGGTTATTGACCGGAGAACGTCTCGGTCATGTCTGCATGTCTCCCGAACCCGTAGGGTCTACACACTTAAGGTTCGATGACGCTAGGGTTATAAAGGAAGCTTGTATGTGGTTACCGAATGTTGTTCGGAGTCCCGGATGAGATCCCGGACGTCACGAGGAGTTCCGGAATGGTCCGGAGGTAAAGATTTATATATAGGAAGTCCTGTTTCGGCCATCGGGACAAGTTTCGGGGTCATCGGTATTGTACCGGGACCACCGGAAGGGTCCCGGGGGCCCACCGGGTGGGGCCACCTGCCCCGGGGGGCCACATGGGCTGTAGGGGGTGCGCCTTGGCCTACATGGGCCAAGGGCACCAGCCCCAAGAGGCCCATGCGCAAGGAAACTTGGAGAGGGAAGAGTCCTAAAGGGGGAAGGCACCTCCGAGGTGCCTTGGGGAGGATGGACTCCTCCCCATCCTTAGACGCACCCCTTCCTTGGAGGAGGGGGCAAGGCTGCGCCCTCCCCCTCTCCCTTGGCCCTATATATAGTGGGGAAAAGGAGGAGCAATCAGACCTAAGGCCTTTGGTTGCCTCCCTCTCCCTCCCGTGACACATCTCATCTCATCATAAGGTGCTCGGCGAAGCCCTGCAGGATTGCCACGCTCCTCCATCACCACCACGCCGTTGTGCTGCTGTTGGATGGAGTCTTCCTCAACCTCTCCCTCTCTCCTTGCTGGATCAAGGCGTGGGAGACGTCACCGGGCTGTACGTGTGTTGAACGCGGAGGTGCCGTCCGTTCGGCACTAGGATCATCGGTGATCTGAATCACGACGAGTACGACTCCATCAACCCCGTTCACTTGAACGCTTCCGCTTAGCGATCTACAAGGGTATGTAGATGCACTCCCCTTTCTACTCGTTGCTGGTCTCTCCATAGATAGATCTTGGTGTTACGTAGGAAAATTTTGAATTTCTGCTACGTTCCCCAACATTTGTCACTATCATTTTGAGTCCATTGATTCAATAGGTTGCGAATGCTCGCAATCCTCAATCAGATCCTAGAATTCATCCTTTCAGCTCAGACGTCATATTAAGCATGAGCTGGATCTCGACCAGACAAATTGTGGTCGATTTTACCCCTAAGCATACTCAACTTATCCATCCCTAATCAGAGCGTTTTCTTCTAATCCTTTGATTGGGAAATCATAATTCCTTTACATGTGAGCTTTGAATTAGTCAGTTGCTTCTATAATCCAATGCCTCCACATTGTTTCTTCCTATGGTTGTGTGCCGATACTCACATCAGCTCTGCTATGGACCATCGGATCCTTTTTGAAATATCATCTGCCAGTGTCCTTCGTATACAAAAAAACCTAGAGAAGTTCTTTCCCTGATACATAATGCCTTCGGTAAATTGTATCTTCTCCTTTTGTCACCCATGCTCTACTATTGAGCTTGTGTTATTTACTATTGAAGCTTGTGGTATATGTTTGTAAGATGCCCCGATGGGTTAAACCTATGCCTTCCTTAATTTGTGTGACCCTAAAAGTTTTCATGGGTCATACTCCTCTGGTAATTCACCAGGTAGGTTTCCACAATCAATTCATTTTTAATAACAGCGAGAAGTGATTGAAAGGTTATACGTTGAAGAAGTGGGAGTCGACCTTGAACTTTGTGTTCATGCCCATGGACACGATGTAGATCCTATCATGGAAGCTTCTTGTGATAATAACTATTTCCTTGATAAATATCATCTAGTATCTATGAAATGATCCTTTGTCATTGTGGTTCCGACCATGATTGTTCTTCTTTGATCCATTTCTCGGACAAGTTAAAGCACTTGTCTTCTATAGATCAATGCGCCTGCCCAACCTCTATTAGGATCTACCTTCGAGTATTACCCCTGGTATCTCAAGGATATCATGCCAATGAACTACATCTTATGAACTTTTTTTGAAGTAATGTCTTTCCTTGTCGTAATCACTCTACGGTTTATGGGTTGATTGTCAATTGAGGACACCGACTAGTGAAATTATTCCGCACTACAAATCAAATACCCCTAATATTTTTACTAGGAAATTCTTAACTCAATCTGGTTATTCCTAGACTATCGGCTGCATCCTGGTCTTGTTATCTTTAACTGTGCTACCTCATCCTTCTCTAGTGCATGAATTCTTCAGTGTGTGAGCACGACTTACGTCGAGCTTTCAACATCATGTTGCTTGTCTTGAAAGGCAACTTTGGCTCCGAGCTTGCATCTTATATATTGATCCTATAACTTGCCACTTCGTCATTTCCTTGCTTGTTGCTATTGTTGTTTGTTTGCATCCTCTTGAAACCTCCCGGCAAATGTGTCGGATCACCTTCAACACTTTGACTTCTTCTGAGATGTCAACTGTGTTCATGATGAGAAATACCCTCCTTGCCCTCAATGATTTTTATTATCATCACAACACCCTTGACTTCCTTTCATCGCGAGCTTGTCCACATTACGAATACAACCCGCTCTCCATCTAATGTTGTGTTCTGCCTTGAAGTATTACTGTCTTTTCTATCGAGAATGTTGTGGGGATTGCTCCACCTCTTAGAAATTCTTGGTATGACGATACTTCTCACCATCACCATTCTTCCTTGGTCTTCGTGTTGTTTTTAACCGGGATACAAATCGGCTAACGATGTTGCTTGAGTTCTATACTTCTAGCAACCTTATTGCTTTGAAGTTAACGATCGACAGTTCATTCTTAGAATATTGGTTATTGAATCGTCACTCTAACATTGATCTTGCTGCCTAAGGCCATACTTCGGGCACACCTTTCAGCTAATGATTGATGGTGTATGTTTTCCTCGAGCATACAACATTATATCATTTGAATTGACAAGTGTCATCTTCTTGTTCACATTATTGTGGAAATCCATCCGTTTGAAATTTTTGATGAATTGTCGCTGAGCCCATCAGCCACCTCCTCATCCCCTCCTTGGTTTAATGATGAACTATTGCTTCAGGAACCCGCTCCCATAGTTCATTTCCCTAGAATTTTACAATGTCATCTCATCAATTTGTGTCGCACCTTTTCTTCTCGGGCATCCTGAGTCTGAGGTATCCTAACACCGATCAGATCTGAATCTCGGTCAGATATGATGGTTGGAACATTTTTCCAAGAGTTATAACACTGGTCTTTTATGACCCGGTAAGGTGATGTCATGCCCAGCACACCTGGCCGAAGGACCTACTGTTATAATTTCCTTTTTAGCAAGGTTATCCATTCTTCCATGAGGAAATTGTAAGACTTATTCTACAAGTGGTTCCTGATGGATCCTTCCTGTATCCAAAGTCTGACCTTTGCTTGAAGACCATGTCAATGCTATCTTGAAGCATGCATGTGGTAATCCGATTTTCAATAAGAGCATTTGAAGCACAATGCTAAGTTTTCTTTATCATTTATCATAACACCGTTGTATGGGTAATATCATGAGATTCCTCCCCACTTACCTAAATGGTTTCCTATTTTCTATCTTGTCATGGATATCATGCTCCACTTGTCCTTGGGAAGGATATACCCCTGAAATATGTGTGTATACACATTTTCCTCCCCATTATTCTAATTAAACCTGGTAATCACCTTTCCTTTCCATTGGTTTGCTTAACCCTTCTTGTAATATACATTATATAAGCAGTAGTATTCTTCTGCTTATGTAAAACACCTTGGTGTACAACCGTGTCGGTAAGACCCTGTTGCTTTTGTTGATAGCATTCCGGTAGCCATCGATGGACGAGAACTTTGCCTAATGGTCCGCCTCATTCAACGAGCAGGAAAATGGTTCTCTTCGTCCCTCGCCCTTGGTACCGACATTGTTGCCGACATAACCGACATGCTATCCTCTGACATGCCTTGCTTACATGGTTGTGCAAGACATCACCTCCTTTCCTACTTTTAACCCACATGGTGGGCCCATAACCCACAGTTCCACAGGATCAAAACCTGACTCTCCTAAACACCCCCGGTTTCCAAAGTTATTCCTCATGTGTGGCCTCGTATATAATTGACGAGCCACCTCCCAAAAGATCATCAATAATGGTATCAAACACAATGCTTATTCCCGGTTGCTCTGAACCCCATTCACACTCTCGGTTGGGCGTTAAATGATTACCCACCTGCTTAGAACTTCTCACGCCTTCTTTTATCTCTCTCGATGATTTTCCCGAGATTCAATTCGAGAGATACTTTCTACCACATCCCTGGAGTTATCTACTAGATAAGCAACCTTGTAGAGTTTCGTTCTCCCGGAATACCCACCCTGTAATTTTTTTTGTAAGTACGAAGGAAATTCCCGAAGAAAGGACGACAACTTCATCATGATGAACTTAAGCAGAGAAATGAAGACATCAATGTAAAGGGATCAACCTCTTTGAAAAGGGCAGCCAAGACCGAGAAGACTCGTTAGGTTTTCACTACTAGCAATTTCCCCCCCTTACTCCACCGCTTAAATCTCGGGACGAGATTTCTTGTAGTGGAGGAGAATTGTGACGCCCGGATAATCAAGCTACAGTAAATCTCTGCTAATGATGCCACGTCACTTTGATTACTATTGTTAATCTTGCGTAGTTCAAAACCGATTCAAATTCAAATTTGAAATTTAAGTCGAACGATAAAAGTTTTCAAACATTAAAACAAAAATGTTCGGTTTGTGCCAAATATTACATAGTTAATTATGGTGAAGAAAACACGTGTTTAGAAAACACATAATTATTTTAAATTGAAATAAAACAGAAAATAAAATAAATAAAAGAAAAAGAAAATACAAAACAGAAAAAAAATTAAACGAGAAAAGGCCCCCTGGCCGACTGGGCCTCGGCCCAGCTGGCCACTTGGCTAGCCAGGCCGGCCCAACCGGCGCCCCGCTCCCTCTCCATAATCCCCCCACTCCACTGGTCAACCCACCGACACCCCCACACTCCCCCGAAAATAACTCCCCCTCCCCCCCGATTGGATCAGGATCGAGAGGAGGAGGCCGCCGCTCGCCGCCCGAACACCGACGCCGCACGACGCCGCCTCGCCCTCACCGCACGACGACGTTGCCGGATCAACCTCGCCGCTTCCTCCTCTCCGTCCCCATCGTCCTCGTCCTCCTCCCCAAGTCGCTCCCTGCACCCCACTGCCCCTGACCCTACGACCCGTCGTGAGGACCCCCTTCTTTCCCCCTTTCCCTCTGTCCCCGGCGCTATTCGCAACCCCCGCTCCCGTGCTACTTCTGCATTACCTCGCTGCCCCCCAGCGCATGCCTCTGCGCAGCACCTTTCACTCGTCCCTGCAGCAGCCACTGCCCGTTGTAGCGCTGCCGGCATGCCCCCCCCCCCGCCTTCACCTGCTGCCGAGCCGCACGGGCTCCGCCCAGCGCTTCCGCGGCTCGCCCCCCCCCCCCTCTTGTGCCAGCCCCTGCTCCACCCGTGCTGGTTGTGCCTAGCTGCGGCTGGCCCGAGCCAGAGTCTAGCCTACGACCAGCGCCCGCAGTACCCAATCGGGCTGGGCGCTAGTGCCCGACGCCCGCGTCTGACTCCACCTGTTAGCGCTCGTGCCCACTATGGCCTCTGGGCCACTGCCAAACGGGGCCCACTGCCCAGAACGTTTAAAAAGGAAACGGAAATAACAATAATAATAAATTTAATTATTTATTTAATTAAAATTAATTAACTTAATTAAGCCTATTTAATTAACCTAATTAGCTAGTTAACCTAATTAACTATTGTTAATTAACTAAACAGTCAATGACATGCGGGACCCACACATCAGTTTGACCCAGTCAACGCCCTGTTGACTGTTGACGTCATGCTGACGTCAGCATACACTATTCTGGATAATGTTGATTTAAAATAATTAAGTAAATTCTAAAAATGATTTAAATCTTTTAAAATTAATATAAAATAAACCGTAGCTCGGATGGAAAAACTTTGTACATGAAAGTTGCTCAGAACGACGAGACGAATCCGGATAAGCAGCCCGTTCGTCCGCCACACATCCCTAGCATAGCAAACACACAACTTTCGCCCTTCGGTTCATCTGTTCGAAAACGCGGAACACCGTGAATACTTTCCCGGATGTTTCCCCCCTTCGCCGGTATCACCTACTACCGCGTTAGGGCATACCTGCACCGCGTATTGCCTCGTTATGTTTTGTTATGCTTTGTTTGCTCCGTATTTACTGTTTCTTCCCCCTCTTCTTCTCCGGTAGACCCCGAGACCAGCGCTGATGCCACCGAGTTCGACTACAAAGTTAACGACCCCTCCTTGCCAGAGCAACCAGGCAAGCCCCCCCCCCTTGATCACCAGATATCGCCTATTCTCCTCTATACTGCGTTAGAGTAGCGTAGCATGTTACTTCTTTCCGTTAATCCTATTCTGATGCATAGCCTGACATTGTTGCTATATCTGTTGATACCTTACCTGCAATCCTAAATACTTAGTATAGGAGCTAGTTTATCATCTGTGGCCCTACATTCTTGTCGGTCTGCCTTGCGATACTATTGGGCCATGATCACTCGGGAGGTGATCATGGGTATATACTATACATATATACTTACTACAGATGGTGACTAAAGTCGGGTCGGCTCGAAGAGTACCCGCGAGTGATTCACGGATTGGGGGCTGAAAGGACCTTTGTCCCGACGGCCCTCTGTGTGGATCTTTGTGGCGGAGCGACAGGGCGGGTTGAGACCACCTAGGCACTACTAGAAAAAGGGCTATAGATGGGATTGGCACTAATGGCGCACCAGACAAGTGGTGCGCCATTAGTATATACTAATGGTGCACCACCTTCTGATGCGCCATTAGTGTTGAAACTACTAATGGCGCACCTGGCCCATGGTGCGCCATTAGTATCAATTTTTTTTTTGAACTAGTGCGCCTGTCCAAACATACTAATGGCGCATCCATAGGAAGTGCGCCATTACTAGTTGTAACTAGTAATGTCGCACCAGTCAGAAAGTGCGCCACTAATGTTGTTTTTTATTATTATTTTATTCCTTTTTCTGCAAAACTACTAATGGCGCACTCACCCGCGGTGCGCCATTACTAGTTTAAACTAGTAATGGCGCACCGTGTGGGAGTGCGCCATTAGTATCTTTTTTTTTGCAAAACTACTAATGGCGCACCACCAGGTGGTGCGCCATTAGTAACCTGGATTACTAATGGCGCATTTGTGGTTGGTGCGCCATTAGTAAGTGGGCAGCAACAAGATATTTTGGACAGCCTCTCCTCCCACACTCACTTTCTCCCCACTTCATTCTCTCCACCGCCTCCTCCTTGTCTCGGGTGCCTCCTCTTTTTCACCTCATTTCCACCATAGATTCATTCAAATTAAGTGGTTAAGTTACCTTGTTTTGGTAGGTAAGTAAGGGGGGAAGCTATATTTATGTTGTTCTCCCTACAACAATGTGCACATGCACTTTTTATGGCCTAGCTAGATCTATGTATGTTCGTGGTGTTGCATATGTTTGTGGTGTTGCATATGTGTTTGTGTTTGGAGGTGTACCGGTATTTGAAATGCGATAGTTGCCAATATTTTGCCGGAATGTTGATTCATTTCCGTTTTGGCGAGAATTTTGGCATTAAGCATTCTTTTTGGTCCTATTTTTAGGGAAAGTCATGCCAAATTTTTTCTTGGTTCTAAAATATCGTTTTGCTCTACCCCGCAGGCGACCATGGTCCGCATGATGACCGAAGGCATCGTGAATAGGTTTTTGAGGTCCGCGAAGGCCGAGATGCTTCAAAAGAACGAGACGGAGATAAGATGTCCGTGTCGAAGATGCAAGCTGAAGAGCCTTATTGCGGACCCGGATTCCGGGCAGGTGCGGGACCACCTGCTCTTGCGTGGTTTCATGGATGGCTATCGGTGGCAAGGTGATGAAGATGACTACGAAGTCGTCCATGGGGGCCGGGCAAGAAATGAGGAAGGGCAGCAAGACAACCACCGCGGCTCGGGCAGGCGAGAAGACAAAGAATCCCCAGGAGATGATCACGACGGTGATGCTGTACACAGTCATCATGTAGAAGATGCAGGACATGATGATGATGCCGGCGGAGCAGACGACGCTGAACCATTGATGGGCTGGGTGCAGGACCCTCATATTCAAGAGCTGCTTCTCAAGCAGACGGATAACGCAAGAGCTGCCGCCCGAGAGAAAGCCAAGATGGATCAACTTGAGTTAGACGCGGTTACTCCATTGTATGAAGGATGCAAGCCCGAGGATACCCGCCTGAAAGTAATGCTCATGGCTCTGGAGATGAAGGTAAAACACAAAATGACGGACGCATGCTTCGACGAGAACATGTCATTCTGGCACGAACGTCTTCCCAAGGGGAATAAGTGCCCGACCAGTTTGGAGGAGGCGAAGAAAATCGTGTGTCCTCTGGATTTACCGCACGTGAAATACCATGTGTGCATGAACAATTGCATCATTTATCGGGACGAGCACGCGGAGTCTACCATATGTCCGGTGTGCGGTGTCACTCGATACAAGAAGAGGAAGAAAGCTCCTCGAAAAGTGGTGTGGTACTTTCCGATCACTCCTCGTCTGCAGCGGTATTTCGCGGACCCTAAGGTAGCAAAGCTCCTGCGTTGGCACGCGGATAGGGAGGAGAAGAAGCGAGAAGATGACGCAAATGATCCGGAGATAGATAAAAAAGACAAGATGCTGAGTCACCCTAAGGATGCGAGCCAGTGGCAAGCGTTGAACTTCGAATACCCAGAATTTGGGAACGATCCAAGGAACATCGTGCTGGGCGCGAGCACCGATGGAGTCAATCCGTTTGGCAGCCAGAGAAGCACACATAGCACCTGGCCTGTGTTTGTGTGGATGTACAACCTTCCCCCCTGGTTGTGCATGAAGAGGAAGTACATTCACATGAGTATGCTAATTGAAGGGCCGAAACAACCAGGGAACGACATCAATCTGTATCTGGGGCTGCTGAAAGAGGAGCTTGACACGCTGTGGAAAACGCCAGCCAATACGTGGGACGCCGCAGAGAAAGAATATTTCCCTATGAGAGCCGCACTGCTCACGACGGTGCACGACTATCTCGGTTACGGATATCTTGCGGGGCAGGTAGTCCACGGATTTTCTGGATGCGTAAGGTGCATGGATGACACAACGTATCGCCAGCTAGATAGAGATCCCGGGTCTTCGAAAACCGTGTTCATGGGACATCGAAGGTGGCTTCGCGACGATGACCCGTGGAGGAAACGCAAGGATCTGTTCGATGGTGAAACCGAACCCCGAAAACGCCCGTGTACGAGGAGCGGCGAGGAAATAGACAAGTTGTTGAAAAATTGGAAAGACTGCCCACTGCCGGGAAAGAAGCAAAAGGCGCCAGAGCCGGGAAAGAAGCGAAAGGCGCCAGAGCCGCTGCTGAAGGTATGGAAAACGAGGTCTGTTTTCTGGGACTTGCCGTACTGGCAGATCCACCGTGTGCCTCACAGCCTTGATGTCATGCATATCACGAAGAACGTGTGCGAGAGTCTGCTTGGTACCCTGCTCAACATGCTAGAGAGGACCAAAGATGGGCCGAAAGCAAGGGCAGACTTGAAATCAATGGGCATCAGGCAGGAGCTTCACGCTATATATGATGATGATGATGATGATGATGATGATGATGATGATGATGATGATGATGATGATGATGAGGCGAAGCAGGACACAGAAAGTCGTCGCAAAGGCAAAAAGGCCAAGAAGACCGGAAATGACTACCCTCCCGCATGCTTCAGTCTAAGTCAGGAGGAGATCGAGCAGTTTTTCACCTGCCTCCTAGGAGTAAAACTTCCTTACGGTTATGCGGGGAAGATAAGCAGATACCTAGACCCAGCGAAGCAGAAGTTCAGCGGGATGAAGTCTCACGACTGTCACGTGCTGATGACGCAGATACTTCCAGTTGCAATCCGTGGGATCATGGACGCGCACGTCCGTGAAACGCTATTTGGCCTATGCAACTTCTTCGACGTCATCTCTCGGAAGTCGATTGGCGTGAGGCAACTCAGAAGGCTACAGGAAGAGATCGTGGTGATACTATGCGAGCTTGAGATGTACTTCCCGCCCGCATTCTTCGACGTTATGGTGCATCTGCTGGTCCATATAGTGGAGGATATCATCCAACTCGGGCCGACGTTCCTGCACAGCATGATGCCGTTTGAAAGGATGAATGGTGTCATCAAAGGATACGTTCACAACATGTCACGTCCAGAGGGAAGCATAGCCTGGGGCTTTCTGACCGAAGAGTGCATCTCCTACTGCATGAATTATCTAGGCATCGAGAACCCCGTTGGTCTGCCCGTCAACAGGCACCTCGGCAGGCTCGCTGGATGGGGTCACCGTGAGGGTCGCCGCGAAATGCATGTCGACTTCGAGGGTCGACTCGCCGACTTTGAAAGAGCAAACCTAGTCGCGCTACAACACATAGACGTGGTCGATCCTTGGGTGGTAGAGCACAAAACCTTTATTAAGAAGACGTACAATGACCGAGGCCAACAGAGGACGGACGGAGATATACTCAAAGAGCACAACTCATGTTTCACGCGTTGGTTCAAGCAGAAGCTTCTGTCGTACCCTTTACATGAGGATTCTTCCGCGGAAGAACAACTCATATTCGCCTTGTCACAGGGCGCCGAGCACAACCTGATGACCTATGAGGCGTACGATATCAACGGCTACACATTCTACACCGAGGCCAAGGACATGAAGAGCGATGGTTATCAGAACTCCGGGGTAACGATGGAATCCTACACCGGTAATGACAAGGACAGATACTACGGAAGGATCGAGGAGATCTGGGAGCTGAGCTACGCTGGAGAGAAGGTCCCGATGTTCCGTGTCAGATGGGCCAAGAACGTCATAAAAGAAGACCGGTATTTCACCACCATGGTTATACCCGAAGCCAAATCCAAGACCGCGGGCGCAAACGTCACCGTGAAAAATGAGCCATGGGTACTGGCTTCCCAAGTGGACCAATGCTTCTTCATTACCGACCCGCCAAAGCCCAGTCGTGTTGTCGTGAGGAGAGGCAAAAGGAAGATCATCGAAATGGATGGAGTAGCCAATGAGCAAGACTTCGACAAGTACGGCGACCCGAGGATCGAACATGACGACGATGATGAAGTAGCAGCATACACCACAAGAAGAAGCAGGACCACCCTACCTAAAGGACGTCCGTTCCATAGAAGAACTCCATTTGCGAAAAAGAAGGGCAAGAAGATTGTGAACAGATAGCTAGCTAAGATCGATTGTATTTAAATCGTAGACTTCATTTCTCGATTGTATTTCATGGGCACTTTTTGAACTATCATGAATATTTTTTAATTTCATGGACACTCGATCTCGATCCCCCTCCATCTCGATCGCTATCCCACCTTGCCAGATCCGGTCCACCGGCCGCCGCCGCCGACCGCCCGCACCCTCTCGATTCCCCTACTCAACCACCGCCGCCCCCCGCACCCCAGATCCGGTCCATCGGCCGCCCGCCGACCGCCTGCACCCTCGATTCCCCTACTCAACCGCCGCCGCCGACCCCCCGCACCCCTCCCCTACTCAACCGCCGCCGCCGACCCCCGCACCACCCCTACCACCGCCGCCGCCGACCCCCGCACCCTCCCCCGCTCCACCGGCATTACTGTTTGATGATATTTTAAAAAAAATTATTACTGTCTTATAAAAAAAATATTACTGTTATGATTTAAACAAGTTTGAACATATTTAAACACAAATAAGTATCAAACAGCATTTTAAATGCATAAAAAAATTGTGGAGGCCTGGGAATCGAACCCAGGACCTCCTGGTGTGAGAACTAGCTGCTGACCAGTCGAGCTAGTAGAGAAGACTTGACGTGTATCAGGTCAGGTGGTAGATAACTGTTGGCTCGAGCAGAAATAAAAAAAATACTAATGGCGCACCAGGGTGAGGTGCGCCATTAGCATGTATGTACTTATGGCGCACCGAGGGGTGGTGCGCCATTAGTATTGTGGCACCCCTACTTCGTATTGATCCCCTCTCTCTCCCTCGCCCTCGCCCGCGATCCCCTTCCCCGATCTCCTCTCCCGACGCCACCGTCACCCCGCCCCGACACCACCGTCGCCCCGCCGCCCTCGACGCCACCGTCGCCCGCCCGACACCACCGTCGCCCGCCGCCTCGACGCCACCGTCGCCCCGCCGCCCCAGCGCCGCCCGACACCACCGTCGCCCTGCCGCCCTCGACCCGCCCCGACGCCACCGTCGCCCCCGCCTCGACGCCGCCCCGACACCACCGTCGCCCCGCCGCCCTCGACGCCGCCCCGACACCACCGTCGCCCCGCCGCCCCGACACCACCGTCCGTCGCCCCGCCGCCCAGAACCAGGGAGCGGAAGCGCGGCCGGCGTGCGAACGAGCGGAGAAGGCGGCCATCCTCGTCCTCAACCTGTCGTCGACATCGTCGATTCCAGCTCTCGCAGCAAGGTATGCGGCTGGTTCGTCCCCTGTCATGGCCAGATTGATTTTTTTTCGGTAAACTAGGCTAGGGTTCGATGGATTATGGAGATTCATGGTGATTCATCAGTGAATAAATTCGTTCCAAGAAAAAGATCATGGCCATTTCCTGTGTTAGCTAGAGCCGTTGTAGATATCGCCATTTCTATCTACCGGGCTATGCGGTACAGTGTTCTGCCCTTACAGATATCGGCATAGTTGAAAGCTTGGCTGCCAACTGTGAGCTGTGCCGCTGTGCTGACATGTCCCCTTGTAGTAGTGCCCTCCGATGACGGTTGCGTTTTTCCATTTTTTGTTTAGCATAGTTAAGCACTTAACAAAGTTAACAAAATACTAGTTATAGTGAACTTTGTTAAACGTTTGTAGTGCATATATAGCACCTTGAAATAAATTGCATATATACCATTAAGAATAAATCTGTTTTCTACTGAACTTTTGTGTATTTGATATCAAATCTCTCGGTTAATAAAGTTTTGTCAACTGCATAAACTATATAGTACATATCTCTAAATCATATGGTCTAGCTGATATGTTTGTCGAAGTTGTTAGTGTATAGCTAGGTAATATTATTTCTAGAGAGTTCTAGCATGTAAATAGAACAATTATTTCAATTCTTTACCAAATTTTTGTACTCAAATGTGTCTTGCAAGGTTCAGAACAAGTTGTCAGCGTCTTTGTGCTCTATACTTTGTATGAAAATAGCATCGCTAATAGTAATCACCGAGGGATAAAAAATATGAATGATATTATAGTTTTTCTATACTTCAAGTTTCTATTTTGTATATGCTCACCTGCATCTGCTCCGGTATAATGTCTTTGACGTGATAATGCAACTAAAAAGCAATATTGGTTGAGAGAAATTGATGTACTGGTTAAGACAACTGATTTTCATACAATGGCAGCAGTGCACAAACAGTGTGAGTGGTGAGTACTTATTTCAGAGATGATTGGTGTCGGCTCAGCGGCTGCCATTTAATCAAATCACAATTCGTAGACTACTGATTCCTGAACTCTTTATGGTTTTTTGTTTCAACTCTTGAACTACTGGATCTTGCATCTGTGTTTAGCTAGTAGAGTATAAAATCCAAATTCTTATGACCAGAAGCATGAATGGTTGTTTTAATGTTGCTCTCTGTTAATGTCACTGAATCTGATGCAAATGATAATCTAAGCCCAAAAGAAAATTTTTCTAATTCAGTCAACGTCGAGCTGCTGTTCTCTGCTCATGTGGAACATTGCGTTACATTTTTGCATCTTCAGAAGTGCGGTTGTCCATGGCATGGAGTTTTTGTACTGTTGTTAAGGTTCAGGACAAGCCCGTTTCTATCGTGTTTCTAGTAGCTAAAATCTATTTGTTCCTATTGGCATTGGCTTGATTGTTCTAAAACTTAGAACCTGTTGGACAATGACATTATTTGTAACGGCAGCATGAGAGGAGGAAGATTTTGGTTTCTTGTTCTGTATTAATAACTTCCTATAAGCAATGCACCTCTGATGATTTTGTCAAAAGCGTGTCGAGTCGATATTCTCAATATATTATTCTTTATCAGTTTACAAGTTGATTAATTTCCTCTGATTATTCTCAAATTCTTGAATTATTTGTAATGTCTTGCAGAATTATTTGTGCCTTTGTTTTTTCCTAAGTTTAGGATGCACTCTGTTAGGTTTTAGAAAAAGTAGACGAGAGAGATTAAAGGGGTTGTGACCAATGCTCCTCCGTCCTGTAATGTGATACATTTTTTTGACAGTGTGTCGAAATGTCTTGCATTATGGGATGGAAGGAGTATTTGTCAGGTATGTGACATACTTCTCCCATAAACGTCAGGCATGTGACATTATGGGATTAGGGATTACAAAAACATCAGTTACAAAAAAGTTCAGATTGTAAAATGTTCATTTTGCAGCTAGTGCCCATTTTGAGTAATTGCTTAGAGGGAATGATCCTGTGTGAGCTGGTGGAGTGATTTGTTTTCTACATAAAGCTCTTTAGTCATGCTGGTTTTCGTGAAATACACATGAAGCTTCACCAGCTCCTGTGGGTGTGGGATCCATGTGACATGTGACATTGCATCCATGTCCACCTGGGATAATGATTTTGCAGGTACCCCGAGAGGCCCTTGAGTTTGCCGGAATGTCGATTAACTTCCGTTCCGGCAAATTCGGGTACTCCATATGTCCTATTTTCAGCAAAGGTCATGCTGAAATTTTCCGTGAATTTTAGCATGACTTTGCTAAAAATAGGACATATGGGGTACTTGTGACTAATGCATGGGCCGGGGTATCGTAGTAGTTAATTAAGTAGGATCAAGTGCCCCGGCGTACTTGTGACTAATGCATGGCTTTTAGGGTGCCTCGGTGTCGATAAAAACCGAAATGATGAAAGCTTAGGCTTTTAGGGTGCCTCGGCGTCGAAAAACCCTCAATGATAAAAGCTTAGATTTTAGGATGCCTCGGTGTCGACAAACCCTAAATGATGAGACCATGATCTTGTTCGTTGACAATAACCAACTTTTTGACCAAACTTTGTTTCTATTTAGAGAGAAACATGACCCGCAACGATGAGGCCGGGGGTTCGGGCGGCAAGGCATTCTGGGAGCTGTCCCAGGAGATGGAGGAACAACCTCACTTGTATGAGGCCGCCGCCTTCCCCACCGATCCTGAGACCACTGATGGTGCCGCCGAGGATGACCACACTGATGCCACCACTGATGGTGCCGCCGAGGATGCCACCACTGATGATGGTGGCGCACGCACAGATGGCAGCCAACCGAAGAGGCAACGGAAGGACCGGCGCCCGACCGTGCTCCGCACCCTCAAGGAGGAAGTTACTGAAGTGGACTCCAACGGGAATCCAACGGCGCCCGAACGAATAGTCAAGGGGTACTCGCTTCAGCTCGGGTGCATTGTCCGGAGCACCGTCTCGATCAACACCGAGAACCTGAGGCATCCTGACAGAGGGAATTTGCGCAACCTCCTCTTCACGAAGCTGCACGAACGATACAAGTTCCCTGCTGAATTTGCAAACACAAGCCTCAAAGGGAATAAAGTGAACAATGCTGCCCTCACGAAGATGAGCAAGGCCCTGTCTACTTGGAAAAGCAATGTGAAGAGAATGATCGAGAAAGGTGAGAGTTATCAGAAGATCAAGGAGAAAAATCCTTCGATCACCGAAGATGACTACAACGACATCAAGATCAATTGCTCAAGCACCGCAAACTCCCAATCAAGTGAGTGGGGGAAACAAATGCGGGAGATGAACATAGGGGAACACACACTCGGTCTCGGCGGTTATAGAGTGGCGGAGCCTATATGGGACAAGGAGGAGGCGGACCGTGCCGAGCAAGGCCTACCGCCCCTCTTCGATAAATACGGTGACAAGCAGACCAGGAACTTTGTCAGGGCCCGGTACAAGAAGGACCCGAAAACAAAGGAGCTTACCACGGATCGAAGACCAGGCAGCTTGAGCTTGTTCTGGTAAGGAATACACCCCGCGTAATTAGCTCCATATGGTTGCATTCTAATTAATGAAGCCAAATTTCTAAATGGTTCACATTCCTTCCACAGGCGACTGAAAGCAGTAGCGCGGGGTCGACTAAGAGCAACCCTTGGGACACCACTCTAAATAGGGGGTTGAATGTAATGAAGAACAAGGATAAGCTCAGTAAGCCGACGTCAGCTGGTCGTGTGGCCGGCAAAGGCTTGTCGACAAAATGGGGGTCATACTATACCGCTGGTGTGCGGAAGGAGAAAAAGACCAGCTCGGAAAGCCAGGCGCGAGAGGTTCAAGAACTCAAGGCACAGGTGGCGCGGATTCCGGAGATTGTCCAAGAGCAAGTGGAACAACGACTCGGAGCGACGATCACCGCCATTGTGCCTACCTTGATCTCGGGGTTGAGTGCGTGGATTGCGGGCGGCCAACAGGGGCCGCCCCCGATTCCTAGCTTCACGGCCAGCAACTCGCATAGTGCGATGGCGGGGCCATTGGTGCCTCCGGCGGAGGCAGCATTGGTGTCTCCGACGCCGGCACGGGAGCTTAATGCACCCGGGTGTACGCCAGCCGGCACCTCTGCAGCAAGCGGCCCCTCCGTCAACTGCACGCCCGCCGTTGGCGGTGCCTCTACATTAGCCGAGCTCGACGCCATCATCACGGTAACTAATTAAGCCTCTCTCGGCCGAGGACTTCATCTCCTTGCCTTTGACTGGGCATCCCTGATGCCCTACATGTTTTCGCAGGGCGCCGCCGATGTTCCGTGCACTCTCCTCCACTTCGTGAACAACGAGTTGGTCGATGTCGCCAAGGGCAAAATAGTTCAACCGGGCAACCCCTTGTTCCACGGTACCCAGATGCCACCCAACTTGTTTAGGGTTCAACTGGTTTGGGTGCTGCCAGGCTGCGACGAGTTGTTACCTCTGATTCGACCCGTCGGGGCCGACGATGATGACGTGATGACCCTCAGCGCATGCTTGAGCTGGCCCCTGCTTTGGCCGAAGAGCCAGATTCGTTTGGGGGCGGGGGACACCACCCCAAAGACAACACCGCCAGTCGTGCCGGCGCCAAGTCGGCCCCATGGCAAGACCGCCGCAACGGTGCCGGACATCCCTATGCCACTGGATCCAAACATGCATATGGCACAGGATCAGAACGACGACGACGACGATGATACATTTGGCAATGTCGATCAGTACTTTGCCGATCATGGGTACGATGGCGACTTCATGGGGCCTCCTTCTCAAGAACCAAACCCAACAAAAGACGTGTGCGATCTAGCTGGTACCTGCGGAGAAGCCAAGTTGCAACAGGCGCCGTCTGGCGTTCAGCTCTCAGGAGACGCCTCCAGCTGCCGACTTCACCGAGCCTCAGATAGGCGAGGTGCGAAATATTATCAGCCCCAACACACTCAAGAAGGCGGTCTATGAGCAAAACTCGGTCCCATTACAGGAGAAGAAGAAGGCACGCAAAAGAAAGACTAAGAAGGGTGCGAGCCAGCCGGCACAGAGTACGATCCATGCTCAGGACGGGCCACCTTCACCGCAGGATATCTCGAGGAGGGTGCATGTGGCGGGTAGGGCGATGCTACCGACAAATATGCTCAATGCTGCAACCGGTGCTATGCGGAGTCTGCATGACAGTGTTCTTTCTTTGGAGAAGCGGCGTCTCAGCGAGAAGGATGTGGCATACCCAGTTTTCGCGGCCAAGGTGCTAGAGGGCAAGGGCTTTGTGGATAACTCCATCGGGCGTACGATCATCCTGCGTTTTGATGACATCCACGCTATGTTGAACCTTCATCCGCTGCACTACACCTTCGTTCGGCTATTTTCACTGAGTATGGAGATGCGGATCATTCGCGACAAGACCCCGGACATCGTGATAGTTGACCCCTTCTACATGCGTGCCAAGATCTTGGGCAGCGCTGGGGACCGGCAAGTCGCGAGTTCTTACCTCGAAGGCATCATTCTGGCAAACCAAGATAAGGATAACTTCCTCGTGCCTAGTAAGTCCTCCCCTCAACCGGCACGTAACATATGAATTCTTACATTTTGATCGTTTTTCTTTTAACATTCCGTGTTTTCTGCAGTGACACACGTTGCACGCTCATCCTCCTAAGCCCCAAATATTCCATGGCCACGTACTTCGACCCAGACCGTCAGTCGAACGTAGACTACACAAATGTCAAGAAGGTTCTTGATGATGTTCTCCCCGGCTACGCCAAATCTGGAGGCACCTTCACCAAGCCTATTCGTAAGTACGGCAAGCACGTGTTCTCCCACAATACGATGCTCTTCTGCGTCAAGCAGCCGCCTGGCGGTCAGAAGGGTGCCTACTACGCCATCCATCACATGCGGGCGATCGTACGGGACCATCATCAACTTCTGCTACCGAGTAAACTCAAAGATTGGGCAAAGAGCGTGTCGGCAATCCAGGACGCGGACCTCCGACAAGAATTCTTTCGCATCCAGTCGGAGTTTGCGGAAATCATCCATCAAGATGTCCTTCGTACCTCGGGGCAGTTCTACCTCAACAATCAACCGTCCAACAGTGACATCGACACAATGCTACAAATGCAGGCTGACAACGACCGTTATTTCATGACTCCCACGATAGACGGCGGCTTCATCCACGCTCCGGTCCCTTGAGTTGAGTCGAAAGCAGTGATGATGTGTCTAGTTCTGAAACATCGATTGGCTCATGTTGTAATTAAACTTTAATGAACTTGTAGTATGTCTCTTTGGTTTCGAGAGTCGTTCAACTTAGATGTAATCAATGCTATTAATGTCTTGATTTTCTCTTCCGATCGTTCTGTTGCATACTTATATATTGCTTATGTATTGTCTGTGAATTGGTACTAACGTTTCGTTTGGCTAGTGCATAGCGATGCCGACGTATGTTGTGTACAAGGGTAAGGTTCCCGGAGTCTACGATGACTGGGAGGAGTGTCGGAGACAGGTTCACCGATTCAGCGGTAACAGTTACAAAGGGTACACCACTAGGGCTGAGGCCGAATCTAGATACGCCCGCTATCTAGCGGGAGAGGGGAGGGAGCGTTGGAGGAACCGGATGAAGACGAGTTTCATCGTGATGACCGCAGCTCTCTTCTATGTGATGGTAGTTTAGATGATCGATACCGACTTGTAATGTGAAGACAAACTCGCTACTCGCAGTCTCGAGACTTGTAATATAATGTTCTATCTTTGTTCGTTCTTTTCAATTCGGAGACTAATATGATGAATTGTATTCGGAGACTAATATGATGAATTGTATTCAAAGACTAATCTTCTATTGTATTCGATGAATCTGTTGTTGATGTGTGCTGTCTATATTTTGTCAAATTATACATTTTGTAACCTGTGCAAAAAACAGAAAATAATAAAAAAACACTAATATTCATACTAATGGCGCATCACATGACAGTGCGCCATTAGTATGACAAAGCATACTAATGGCGCATCACTGGACAGTGCGCCATTAGTATGCCGCCGTTACTAATGGCGCATCCCGTGGTCGTGCGCCCTTAGTATGCCAAAGCACATGGGTATACATGGCCCCTGGGAGGCATACTAATGGCGCACCATGGCCTATACTAATGGCGCACCAGTGGTGCGCCATTAGTAAAAATTACTAATGGCGTGCTAGTAATGGCGCACCAGTGATGCGCCATTAATGGCCAAATTAGGTGCGCCATTAGTAGCGGTTTTTCTAGTAGTGAGGTGAGAGGTGGGCCTGGCCCTGGTCGGCGTTCGCGGTTGCTTCATAATAACACGCTTAACGAGATCTTGGTATTTGATCTGAGTCTGGCCACTGGCCTATACGCACTAACCAACTATGCGGGAAAGATATGGGCACTCGACGTCGTGGTATCAGCCGAAGCCTTCTTGACGTCAGCGACGGAGCGGCGCACGCCAGATTGGACTGGAACGCCTGCTCTTGTATTAGGGAGGCTAGGTCTGCTTTCGTCCGCCCTCGCAACATGCAGGTGTGCAATGGGCGATGGGCCCAGACCCCTGCGTGCATAGGATTTAGACCGGCGTGCTGACCTCTCTTTTGTGCCTAGGTGGGGCTGCGATGTGTTGATCTTCCGAGGCCGGACATGACCCAGGAAAGTGTGTCCGGCCAAATGGGATCGAGCGTGTTGGGTTATGTGGTGCACCCCTGCAGGGTTGTTTATCTATTCGAATAGCCGTGTCCCTCGGTAAAAGGACGACCCGGAGTTGTACCTTGACCTTATGACAACTAGAACCAGATACTTAATAAAACACACCCATACAAGTTCCACAGACAACCCGGTGATCGCTTTTCCACAGGGCGACGAGGGGAGGACCGCCGGGTAGGATTATGCTATGCGATGCTACTTGGAGGACTTCAATCTTCTCTCTTCTACATGCTGCAAGACGGAGGCTGCCGAAGCGTAGTCTTTGATAGGACTAGCTATCCCCCTCTTATTCTGGCATTCTGCAGTTCAGTCCACTGATATTGCCTCCTTACACATATACGCATGCATATGTAGTGTAGCTCCTTGCTTGTGAGTACTTTGGATGAGTACTCACGGTTGCTTTGCTCCCTCTTTTCCCCTGTTTTCCTCTTCTTCCCGGATGCCGCAACCAGACTTTGGAGCCCAGGAGCTAGACGCCACCGTCGACGACGACTACTACACTGGAGGTGCCACTACTACGTGCAGGCTGCTGACAACGACCAGGAGTAGCTAGGAGGATCCCAGGTAGGAGGCCTGTGCCTCTTTCGATCTGTATCCTAGTTTGTGCTAGCCTTCTTAAGGCAAACTTGTTTACTTATGTCTATACTCAGATATTGTTGCTTCTGCTGACTCGTCTATGATCGAGCACTTGTATTCGAGCCCTCGAGGCCCCTGGCTTGTATTATGATGCTTGTATGACTTATTTATGTTTTTAGAGTTGTGTTGTGATATCTTCCCGTGAGTCCCTTATCTTGATCGTACACATTTGCGTGCATGATTAGTGTATGATTGAATCGGGGGCGTCACAACAACCCTAGGCCCCTCTGTGTCAATATAAACCGGAGGGTTTAGTCCGTAGAGATAATCACAATCATACAGGCTAGACATATAGGGTTTAGCCATTACGATATCGAGGTAGATCTACTCTTGTAACCCCTATACTCATCAAAGTCAATCAAGCAGGAAGTAGGGTATTACCTCCATTAAGAGGGCCCGAACCTGGGTAAACATCGTATCCCCCGCCTCCTGTTACCTTTGATCCTCAGACGCATAGTTCGGGACCCCCTACCAGAGATCGGCCGGTTTTTGCACTAACATTGGTGCTTTCATTGAGAGTTCATGTGTGCTGTCGACAGAAGGTTCAATGGCTTGTTCGATCATCTACAATGATGTTGTTTCGGGCGAGACTTTCCCCCCAGGCCAAATTTTCGTATTCGGCGGCTTCGCACTGCGCGCCAACTCGAGCGGCCTCCTTGAGAAGATCGATAGCTATGCCCCTGGTCATCATATCAGTTCCGGGAATTTAACTATGTCGCCGATATCCAAGGAGACTTGATCTTCGAAGGGTTCGTGGCCCCGACCGCCGCTCTGGCCCTAGATCCAGAGTAGATTATCAGGTCCGAAGACGGGAGTCTAGAGCCCGCCGGACTCCTTACAATTATGGAACTTGCCACTGGTGATCTGGAGGGGATGACGTCATCGGCAAACCCAAAGACGAACCGAGCTCCCCTTGCCGCTAAAGTGTCGGGCTCTCCCTCGGACTCTAAATCCGAACTCTCGAGGTCCACGTCAAGCGGACGCGGCTAGGAGGCTCTCACCTCGGCCAGCCCTGCGGACTCTCGCATCCCTGTCCAAAGCTCGCTCCTAAACGAGGCTTTGGACTTAATGCGATCCCTCACCATTAGAGAGGAATCACTTCCGAATTTTTCCCAGCCCAAACTAGGGGCTGAGAGCGGGGAATTTTACATCCCGCCCGCCACCCACTTCATAGCCACTACCGAGGATCTAGCCAACATGCTGGACTATGCCTCCGAAGACATCGACGGCTGATAACCCGCAAGTATACGAGATAGTTGTAGCCTCTTTCGATAAGTAAGAGTGTCGAACCCAACGAGGAGCTAAAGGTAGAACAAATACTCTCTCAAGTCCTATCGGCCACTAATACGACTCTACGACCGCTTGACGTTTGCTATACCTGGAACAAGTATGAAACTAAAGGTACTTTTGTAGGTGTGATAGGATAGGTTTGCAAGATAATAAAGAACACGTAAATAAAAAGTAGGGGTTGTTTAGAGGAAGATGCAATAAAGTAAATATAGCGAGTGTGGAAAAGTGGTGGTAGGAGTTGTGGAATTGTCCCTAAGCAATTGACTACGTTACTAGACCGGTAATCACTATTGCAATTCTATTCGAGGGAGAGGCATAAGCTAACATACTTTCTCTACTTGGATCATATGCACTTATGATTGGAACTCTAGCAAGCATCCGCAACTACTAAAGATTCATTAAGGTAAAACCCAACCATAGCATTAAAGCATCAAGTCCCCTTTATCCCATACGCAACAATCCCCTTACTCGGGTTTGTGTTTCAGTCACTCACGCAACCCACTATAAGCGAATTATGAACGCATTGCAACACCCTACAGTGGGAATCCCTCACGCTTGCGCGACACGGAGGGCACCATAGGACAACACCAATAATAAAATATGCAACTCAAACCAATCATAGCAATTCATCAATCACCGATAGGACAATGGAAATCTACTCGGACATCATAGGATGGCAACACATCATTGGATAATAATATGAAGCATAAAGCACCATGTTCAAGTAGAGGGTACAGCGGGTTGAGAGAGAGTGGACCGCTGGATACAGATGGGGGAAGGTGATGATGATGTTGGTGAAGATGGCGGAGGTGTTGGTGAAGATCGCGGTGATGATGATGGCCCCCGGCAGCGCTCCGGCGCCATCGGAAGCAAGGGGGAGAGAGCCCCCCTTCTTCTTCTTCTTCCTTGACCTCCTCCCTAGATGGGAGAAGGGTTTCCCCTCTGGTCCTTGGCTCCCATGGCATGGGAGGGGCGAGAGCCCCTCCGAGATTGGATCTATCTCTCTGTTTCTGCGTTCTCAGATTCTTCCCCTTCCCTGTTTCTTTTATATCTGGAGATCCATAACTCCGATTGGGGTGAATCTTTCGCCCAGATTTTTCTCATAAAATTAACTTTCTTGCGGCAAAAGAAGGGCGTCAACCGCCTTACGGGGTGACCAGGAGAGTCCAGAGCGTGCTTGCCTCCCTGGGGCACGCCCCCTGTCTCCTGGCCCTCTCGGGCACCGTCTCACGTTGATTTTACTTCCCAAAAATCACAAATATTCCAAAATAATTCTCCATCCGTTTTTATCCCGTTTGGACTCCATTTGATATTGGGTTTCTGCGAAACAAAAAACATGCAACAGACAGGAACTAGCACTGGGCACTGGATCAATATGTTAGTCCCAAAAATAATATAAAAAGTTGCCAAAAGTATATGAAAGTTGAAGAATATTGGCATGGAACAATCAAAAATTATAGATATGACGGAGACGCATCAGCATCCCCAAGCTTAATTCCTGCTCATCCTCAAGTAGGTAAATGATAAAAATGATAATTTTTGATGTGGAATGCTACTAGCATAATCTTGATCATGTGTCTAATCATGTCATGAATATTAAGACACGAGTGATTCAAAGCAATAGTCTATCATTTGACATAAAAACAATAATACTTCGAGCGTACTAATAAAGCAATCATGTCTTTTCAAAACAACAAGGCGAAAGCAAGCTTATCCCTACAAAATCATATAGTTTGGCCATGCTTCATTTTCGTCACACAAAATGCTCCCATCATGCACAACCCCGACGACAAGCCGAGCAATTGGTTCATACTTTTTAACGCGCTTCAGCTTTTTCAATCCTCACGCAATACATGAGTGCAAGCCATGGATATAGCACTATAGGTGGAATATAATATGATGGTGAAGGTTTATATGGAGAAGACAAAAAAGGGAGAAAGTCTCACATCGACGCGCCTAATCAACGGGCTATGGAGATGCCCATCAATTGATGTCAATGCGAGGAGTAGGGATTGCCATGCAACGGATGCACTAAGAGCTATAAGTGTATGAAAGCTCAACAAAAGAAACTAAGTGGGTGTGCATCCAACTTGCTTGCTCATGAAGACCTAGGGCATTTGAGAAAGCCCATCGTTGGAATATACAAGGCAAGTTCTATAATGAAAATTCCCACTAGTATATGAAAGTGATAACATAGGGGACTCTCTATATGAAGAACATGGGGCTACTCTAAAGCACAAGTGTGGAAAAAGGATAGTAACATTGCCCCTTTTCTTTTTCTTTTTTTCGTTTTTTTTCTTTTTGGGTGGGCTTGTTTGGCCCCCTTTTTTATTTAGGCTTCTTTGGCCTTTCCCTTTTTTTCTTTTTTTTCTTTTTTTCATGGGGCAATGCTCTATAATGATGATCATCACACTTTTATTTACTTACAACTCAATATTACAACTCGATACTAGAACAAAGATATGACTCTATATGAATGCTTCCGGCGGTGTACCGGGATGTGCAATGATTTAGTGTAGCAATGACATCAAAAAACGGACAAGCCATGGAAACATCATGCTAGCTATCTTACGATCATGCAAAGCAATATGACAATAAATGCTCAAGTCATGTATATGATGATGATGGAAGTTGCATGGCAATATATCTCGGAATGGCTATGGAAATGCCATGATAGGTAGGTATGGTGGCTGTTTTGAGGAAGATAAAAGGAGGCTTATGTGTGATAGAGCGTATCGTATCACGGGGGTTGGATGCACCGGCGAAGTTTGCACCAACTCTCGAGGTGAGAAAGGGCAATGCACGGTACCGAAGAGGCTAGCAATGATGGAAAGGTAAAAGTGCGTATAATCCATGAACTCACATTAGTCATAAAGAACTCATATACTTATTGCAAAAGTTTATTAGCCCTCAAAGCAAAGTACTACTACGCATGCCCCTAGGGGGATAGATTGGTAGGAAAAGACCATCGCTCGTCCCCGACCGCCACTCATAAGGAAGACAATCAAAGAAACACCCCATGCTTCAAATTTGTCACACAACGGTTACCATACGTGCATGCTACAGGACTTGCAAACCTCAACACAAGTGTCTCTACAATCCACAACCACCCACTAGCATGACTCTAATATCACCATCTTTATATCGCAAAACTATTGCAAGGAATCAAACATATCATATTCAGCGATCTACAAGTTTATGTAGGATTTTATGACTAACCATGTGAATGACCAATTCCTGTCATCTCTCTAAAGTGATATAAGTGAAGCAAGAGAGTCTAATTCTTTCTACAAAAGATATGCCCACGCTCTAACAATTATAGGTGAAGCAAAAGAGCATTCTACAAATGGCGGTTTTCTATGCGAAGAGAAACAGGCAATCCAAACTTCAAATGATATAAGTGAAGCATATGAAGCATTCTATAAAGCCATACTCAAAAGATTTAAGTGAAGTGCAATGAGCATTCTATAAATCAATCAAGGACTATCTCATACCAGCATGGTGCATAAAGGAAAAGTGAAAACTAAATGCAGAAGACGCTCCAAGACTTGCACATAATGCATGAACGAAACGAATACGAAAACATACCGATACTTGTTGAAGAAAGAGGGGATGCCTTCCGGGGCATCCCCAAGCTTAGATTCTTGAGTATCCTTGAATATTTACTTGGGGTGCCTCGGGCATCCCCAAGCTTGAGCTCTTGCCTCTCTTCCTTTTCCTCATACCGAGACCTCCTCATTTAGACACTTCATCCACACAAAACTTCAACAGAAAACTCGGTAAGATCCGTTAGTATAATAAAGCAAATCACTACTCTAAGTACTGTAGCAAACCAATTCATATTTTGTTTTTGCATTGTGTCTACTTTAATATAACTTTTCATGGCTTAATCCACTAATATAAATTGATAGATTCATCAAAACAAGCAAACTATGCATCAAAAACAGAATCTGTCAAAAACAGAACAGTCTGTAGTAATATGAACATTCACCATACTTCTGTTACCTCAAAAATTCTACCAAAATTAGGAAAAATAAAAAAGTTTTACAGAAAGACAGTTCAAAAGGAATCAGAACCAATTGACGTTCCACTTAAAAATGTAAAATCGCGCACTACAGCCAAAGTTTCTGTCCTGCACCGTACAAACCAACAAGCATTGTAAACATCCTAAAGGCAAACGTTGGCACATTATTTTTATAATACAATGGAATTTTACAAGGGGATAATTATTTTTGATGAAAAGTTTCTGTAATCAAGATTCACAAAGTTTCCGTGAGCATGAACAAAGTTCAAGGAGCTCTCCCACTTCAACAATGCTTGTCTTTCTCACTTTCACTTTCCTTTTTTTTTGAAAAGTTTAAGGTTCCCCTCTTTATTTTTTTGTTTTTAAACTATATGAAAGCACTCAACAGAAATAAATGACTCTCTAAAACTTCCGGGTTGTCTCCCTGGCAGCGCTTTCTTTAAAGCCATTAAGCTAGGCATTTAGTGCTCAAGTAATGAATCCACCCGGATCCCAAGGTATATCAAAGCCAATTTTAATTAACAACGATTTGTAATTTAATAGTGAGCACAAAGTAACATATATCAAGCATCAACGAAGTCTAACTCTCTTCCTATGCATCAGCATGTCACAAAAGAACAATTCATGCACACATAGTAAAGGCCAATGCATAGTATAAATAGTTTCTTGCAATTCTATCAAATTGGAAACATAAAGAGGCGGAGATAGAGTTCCTCTCTCATAATAATTGCAAGTAGGAGCAGCAAGCACATGCATATTATATCTATCAAAATCATCATGTGCAATAATAAGAGGCAACCCATCAATATAGTCCTTAGTAATCACAAACTTCTCCAATATAGTGTAGTTTGGAGAATTCAAAAAGATAATAGGACTATCATGCGTGGGTGCAATAGCAACAATTTCATGTTTAACATAAGGAACTATAGCAAGTTCATCTCCATAAGCATCATTGAGGGAGTCCTGGACTAGGGGGTGTCCGGATAGCCGAACTATCATCATCGGTTGGACTCTAAGACTATGAAGATACAAGATTGAAGACTTCGTCCCGTGTCCGGATGGGACTTTCCTTGGCGTGGAAGGCAAGCTTGGCAATACAGATATGTAGATCTCCTACCATTGAAACCGACTCTGTGTAACCCTAGCCCTCTCCGGTGTCTATATAAACCGGAGGGTTTTAGTCCATAGGACACAACAACAATCATACCATAGGCTAGCTTCTAGGGTTTAGCCTCCTTGATCTCGTGGTAGATCCACTCTTGTACTACCCATATCATCAATATCAATCAAGCAGGAGTAGAGTTTTACCTCCATCGAGAGGGCCCGAACCTGGGTAAAAACATCGTGTCCCTTGTCTCCTGTTACCATCCGCCTAGACGAACAGTTCGGGACCCCCTACCCGAGATCTGCCGGTTTTGACACCGACATTGGTGCTTTCATTAAGAGTTCCTCTGTGCCGTCGCATATAGGCCCGATGGCTCCTTCGATCATCAACGACGACGCGGTTCTGGGTGAGACTTTTCTCCCCGGACAGATCTTCATATTCGGCGGCTTTGCACTGCGGGCCAATTCGCTTGGCCATCTGGAGCAGATTGAAAGCTACGCCCCTGGCCATCAGGTCAGATTTGGAAGTCTGAACTTCACGGCTGACATCCGCGGAGACTTGATCTTCGATGGATTCGAGCCACAGCCGAGCGCGCCGCACTGTCTTGATGGGCATGATTTAGCTCTGCTGCCGGACAGTGCCCTGGAGGCCGCACACGAGTCTGCTCTGACCCTTAATTCGGAGCCGACTGCGCAGATCGAGGATGAGTGGTTAGACACCGCCTCGGGGGCTGCAACCCCTACGGCGATAGAGCCGAATACTGACCTTGTCCCTTGTGAAGCTCGTGACTCCGAGGTGCCGGACTCCTCGCCGGACTCCGAACCTCCCACGCCCCCTCCAGTCGAATCCGATTGGGCACCGATCATGGAGTTCACCGCTGCGGACATCTTTCAACACTCACCTTTCGGTGACATCCTGAATTCGCTAAAATATCTCTCATTATCAGGAGAGCCTTGGCCGGACTGCGGTCAGGACGGTTGGGATGCGGACGACGAAGAAATTCAAACCCCACCCACCACCCACTTTGTAGCCATTGTCGACGATCTAACCACATGCTAGACTATGACTCCGAAGACATCGACGGTATGGACGACGATGCCGGAGACGACCAAGAACCAGCTCCTAGGGGCACTGGAAAACCACCTCGTCATATGACATATACATGGTGGATATCCCAAAGGATGGGAATGGCGAGGAAGCAGCGGAGGAAGACTCTTCTAAGAAACAGCCTAAACGCCGGCGTCAGTGGCGCCGCTCTAAATCCCACCACAGCAAGAATGGAGATTCCAGCACCAGAGACAATAACACCTCAGACAGTGCCGAAGACAACCCCCTCCAGCAAGATTCAGCACAGGAGGACGAAGAAGCCAGCCTTCATGAGAGAGCGGCAGATAAAGAGGTAGAGGATGATAATTACATGCCTCCCTCGGGAGACGAGGCAAGCCTCGACGACGACGAATTCGTCGTGCCTGAGGATCCCATCGAACAAGAGCGTTTTAAACGCAGGCTTATGGCCACGGCAAATAGCCTCAAGAAAAAGCAGCAACATCTTAGAGCTGATCAAGATCTGCTAGCCGATAGATGGACTGAAGTCCTTGCGGCCGAAGAGCATGAACTCGAACACCCCTCCAAAAGCTACCCCAAACACAAGCTGCTCCCCCGATTAGAGGAGGAGGCATATAAACCTGCATCACCAGCGCACAATACGGCTGACCGACCACCTCGTGACCGTGACAGAGAGGCCTCTAGGTCCTCCACTAGAACTGTACCCCGGCACCGCTCGAAAAGTACGAAGCCACGGGGGAATGCACCGGACTTGCAAGACATATTGGAGGATAAGGCAAGACAATCAAGATTGATCTACGGATCGCGTGGGCGCCCCAGGATGCGCGACGACGACCGTCGCGCCGGATACAGCAACTTCGGCCGGGCCGAACGCAGTAGACAAAGCTCACTCGAGCTACGTTGTGATATAGCCCAACATAGAGGCGCCACACACCCACTATGCTTCACAGATGAAGTAATGGATCATCAAATCCCCGAAGGGTTCAAACCCATGAATATTGAATCCTATGATGGTACAACGGACCCCGCGGTTTGGATCGAGGACTATCTCCTTCATATCCGCATGGCCCGCGGTGATGATCTTCACGCCATCAAATATCTCCCACTCAAGCTTAAAGGACCAGCTCGGCATTGGCTTAATAGCTTGCCAGCAGAATCAATTGGGTGTTGGGAGGACCTGGAAGCCGCATTCCTTGACAACTTCCAGGGCACATATGTGCGACCACCAGACGCCGATGACCTAAGCCACATAATTCAGCAGCCAGACGAATCGGCCAGACAATTCTGGACACGGTTCTTAACAAAGAAAAATCAAATCGTCGACTGTCCGGATGCAGAGGCCCTCGCAGCCTTCAAACATAACATTCGTGATGAGTGGCTTGCCCGGCACCTAGGACATGAAAAGCCGAAATCCATGGCAGCCCTCACATCACTCATGACCCGCTTCTGCGCGGGAGAGGACAGCTGGCTAGCCCGCAGTAACAACCTCAGCAAAAATTCTGGCAGTCCGGATACCAAGGACCGCAATGGCAGGTCACGTCGCAACAAGAACAAACGCCGCGTTAACGGCGATAACACTGAGGACACGACAGTCAACGCCGGATTCAGAGGCTCCAAACCCGGTCAACGGAAAAAGCCATTCAAAAGAACTACTCCGGGTCCGTCCAATTTGGACCAAATACTCGACCGCTCTTGCCAAATACACGGCACCCCCGAAAAGCCAGCTAATCACACCAACAGGGATTGTTGGGTATTCAAGCAGGCAGGCCAATTAATTGCCGAAAACAGTGACAAGGGGCTGCACAGCGATGACGAGGAAGAGACCCGGCCGCCGAACAATAGAGGACAGAAAGGTTTCCCCCCACAAGTGCGGACAGTGAACATGATATACGCAACCCACATACCCAAGAGGAGCGGAAGCGTGCACTCAGGGACGTATACGCGATGGAGCCAGTCGCCCCGAAGTTCAACCCATGGTCCTCCTGCCCGATCACTTTTGATCGAAGGGACCACCCCACCAGTATCCGCCATGGCGGATTCGCCGCATTGGTTTTAGACCCAATCGTCGATGGATTTCACCTCACCAGAGTCCTGATGGACGGCGGCAGCAGCCTGAACCTGCTTTATCAGGATACAGTGCGCAAGATGAGCATAGACCCCTCAAGGATTAAACCCACAAAGACGACCTTCAAAGGCGTCATACCAGGTGTAGAGGCCAATTGTACAGGCTCGGTCACACTTGAAGTAGTCTTCGGATCCCCGGATAACTTCCTAAGCGAGGAGTTAATCTTCGACATAGTTCCGTTCCGCAGCGGCTATCATGCTCTTCTCGGACGGACCGTGTTTGCAAAGTTCAACGCGGTGCCGCACTATGCATACCTCAAGCTCAAGATGTCAGGCCCTCGAGGAGTCATCACGGTCAACGGAAACACTGAACGCTCCATCCGTACGGAAGAACACACAGCGGCTCTCACGGCAGAAGTACAAAGCAGCCTCTTAAGGCAATTCTCGAGTCCGGCCGTTAAGCGACCGGACACGGCTAAACGCGCCCGGAGTAACATACAACAAGAACAACCTGGCACGTTCCGAGCACGCGTAGCAATGCGGCCCCAACCCCAGCCCTTGCAAAATTGCAAGAGTGGTCCTTCATGTACATCATTATGCTCTGGAGATACCATGGGCACAGGGGGAGGGGCACGACCACGACAGGCCCAGAGTGCGGCTCAACCACACTAGGGGCTCTCAAGTGTGTCACCTTTTTTCCTTTTTTTCTTATCAACAGGACTCCATTTACCAGAGGCCCTGTCCGGCAGTAGATCTGCCGAACTCATGATGCAACAGCCAGGGAAGGAGAAAGGCTACGACGAGTATCCAGGTGGTCTCCATTACGAGCATTAAATCTATTTTGTACACCATTCCGCGGCCTACCCCTGGAGGGGGCATGTTTAATAGTCCCATCCCTTGCTTACTGCACTATTTGTATCATTCTACATTCATGGCAGTACTTCTTGAATAAACAATGCATCGCTTTTTGCTTATAATTGCATTTCTTTCTTATACATATGTTCATTTATGACATGTTGCATCTGTACACTCTGGTACGGCTAAATACACCAGGGGCTTAAGTTCCCCACATTATGGTGTGATAAGTCCGAACACTTTCACAAGTGCGGCACCCCGAACTTATAGCATTATATGCATCGGCTCCGAATCATGTCTTGGGTCAATAATTGTGTTTGCCCGGCTCCCATGTTTTGGTACCTTACATTCCGTTGTATCGGCTAAGGTAGCACTGGGAGAACCACTGCGATTGCGCCCCGGTTGAGCTGGGTGAGCGCCTCAGTGGAGAAAGCTAAAACTAACCGTCATGATAAGGCGAGAGCTGGTCGCTGTTCGAGAGGTTTTTTCAAGTCCCTAAAGACTTATGCCGCTTAGAGCGAGGAACCGGCTTTGTCCGTCCTAGGCGTGGATAGCACCCCGAACTCAGTCTTCCGAACACTAGGGGCTTCGCCGAAATTTAAAATTATAGAATTCAGAGAGTGTTCAAGCATTATAAGTCCGGTTGCCTCGTTCGTTGTGTTGAGCGCCTCCCTAGATGCACCCCAAAAATGGGAACAAGAACACTCAAGTTTATCCCGAACACCCCAGCACTCGTGGCATGGGGGCTGAAGCCGACGACTTGCCATCTCTCAGATTTCATAAACGGCCGCACAGAAGGTAATATTTTAAATTAACAAGTGTTGCTTTGTGCATACGAACAAAGTTTTCGGCGCACAGGATAACAAAATGAGAGTTTACTCAAATATTACATCTTTGGAGCACTCACCCGCAATCATGCGGGCACCCTTCAGGACACTCTTATAATACATTTCGGGCGTGCGATACTCCTTTCCCGTCGGTGGCACGTCCGTCACAAGCTTCTCAGCATCCATCCTGCCCCAGTGCACTTTTGCACGGGTAAGTGCCTGACGGGCACCTTCAATGCAGGCGGAGTGCTTGACGACTTCAACTCAGGGACACGCATCCACCAGCCGCCGCACCAGGCCGAAGTAGCTCCTAGGCATGGCCTCCTTGGGCCACAGCCGAACTATGAGGCCCTTCATGGCTTGTTCGACCACCTTGTGGAGCTCGACCAGCTGCTTCAGCTGGTCGCTAAGGGGCACCGGATGTCCGGCCTCAGCATACTGAGACCAGAAGACCTTCTCCGCCGAGCTCCCCTCCTCGACCCAGTAGAAAGCGGCAGCATCGGACACGCTGCGGGGCAGATCTGTGAACGCTCCTGGAGAGCTCCGAATTCGGGTAAGTAATAGGTAATTCACATTCACATGCTTGCTTTGCATGAAAAATGCCTTACCCGCCGCTATTTTCTTCAACGCCTCGATTTCCTGGAGGGCCTTGTGGGCTTCGGCCTTAGCGGCTTTGGCACTCTCAAGAGCCGACGCAAGCTCGGACTCTCGAGTCTTCGAGTCACGCTCCAAACCCTCGTGCTTTTCCACGAGAGCTTGGAGCTCTTGCTGTACCTCCATCACCCGCGCCTCCTGCTTCTCTCGCTCGGCTCACTCCGCGGCCGCATTGCGTTCGGCCGCGGACACTGCCTCCTTCAGGGTCGCCACCTCGTTCGTGGCCCCTAGAGTACCCACGTTATCCTTGTTATTTCTCTTGCAACCAAATCCTTTTCTGTAAGGTACAACTTTAATACGGTGTTACTCACCTTCCTTGTCCTCGAGCTGCTTCTTGGCATGGCCGAGCTCGCTCTCGGACCGCTCGAGGCTCTGCTTCAAAGCATCGACCTCCGCAGTCAATACGGCAGAGGTCAGTAGCGCAGCTTGCAATCCCATATTGACATATTTTTTAGACTCCTGCGTATATCTTTTTAGATCCTCAGTCCGGCTTTTCTTTCCGAACACCGAACCGAGCATCAGGGGCTACTGTCTATGTGGTACTATTTTACACATATTTAAATTCTTACCTCAAAGCCTGTTAGAAGGCTGCTGCATGCTTCGGTCAGCCCGCTCTTCGCGAGCCGAACCTTCTGAATCACCGCACTCATGATAGTGCGGTGTTCTTCTTCGATGGAAGCGCCATTGAGCGCCTCCAGCAAGTTATCCGGCACCTCCGGTTGGACGGAGGCCGCCGGTGTCACAGTCTTGCCCTTCTTACGAAGGGGCCGCCCGCCGGACTCCGGAACCACTATAGGTTCCGGTGCGGAGTCCGGAACAAAGTCCGGGAGGCTGCCTGCGGCACCTCTGGGGCCTCCTCCTCCTGGTGGGTCCCTTCCTGGGATCCCACCTCGGTGTCGTCAGCGTCACGGGTGGTGGAGGCGGTCGGAAGAGAACCCATATCCGACGTACCCAAGGACCCGCTCGACGAAGCGGGAAGATCGTCCTTGGGCGGACTACAGGGTTGTATGCGGCATTAGAAAGACACTATGTGACAAAAAGAAAAATTGTAAATCATCTAGGAGTCCGGATACTTACGATCTCGACAGGGGCTTGGCACTTGAGGGCCACTCCTTGTCGCCGTCGCTGATGTTGGCGGAACAGTCCGGGGGAAGGGTCCTTCCCTTCTTGGACCCTTTGGCCTCCCTCGTTGGGGAGGCCTTCCTCTTCTTCTCTCCCCCCGCTGGGGGAGAGGCCTCTTTCTTCTCCTCCTCGTCCTCGTGGGAGGAGTCCGCCTCGGAGTCATCGGACGATGAGTCCGATACCACCTGACGGCGGGAACTCCTTCGGGTTCTCGTGGCCTTCTTCTTGGCCTTCTTCTCCGGCACCACGTAAAGTGCCGGGACCAGCAGCCCTGTCAAATGGGCATCCGCTGGGTCTTCTGGAAGGGGAGCCGGACAGCTGACCTGTCTGGACGTTGTCTGCCAGGCCTGTTAAAGGTATTGGGAGTTTAGATCCCGCATAAGGTCAAAACATGAAAAGCAAGTGTCCCATAAAGGATAACATGGCTTACCTCGCCAGCTGGACGCTGCGAGCAGAATCCGCGATCTTCGGTAGCAGATGCGGGAGCTTCGGCGCCCTTGAACAGCACCCTCCAGGCCTCTTTGTACATAGTGTCGAAGAGCCCGCTCAAGGTCTGGTGCTGTGCCGGATCAAACTCCCACAAATTGAAGTCACGTTGCTGGCACGGGAGAATCCGGCGGAGAGCTGCATGGGTCACATTGACAAACTTGAGCTTATTGTTCACCAGGGTCTGGAGACAGGACTGGAGTCCGGTCAGCTCTTCCGAACTACCCCATAGCAAGCCCTTCTCTTTCCAGGAGGTGAGCTGCATGGGGATGCCAGATCTGAATTCGGGGGCCACTGCCCATTTAGGGTCGCGCGGCTCGGTGATGTAGAACCACCCCGATTGCCACCCCTTGATGGATTCCATGAAGGCACCCTCGAGCCAAGTGACGTTGGGCATTTTGCCCACCATGGCGCCTCCGCACTCCGCTTGGCTGCCCTTCACAACCTTCGGCTTGACATTGAAGGTCTTTAGCCACAAGCCGAAGTAGGGCTGGATGCAGAGGAAGGCCTGACACACGATGATAAACGCCGAGATATTCAGAATGAAATTTGGGGCCAGATCGTGGAAATCCAGGCCGTAGTAGTACATGAGCCCCCGGACAAAGGGGTGGAGTGGGAAGCCCAGTCCGCAGAGGAAATGGGGAAGGAATACCACCCTCTCATGGGGCCTGGGGGTGGGGATGAGCTGCCCCTCGTCGGGCAGCCGATGCGCGATGTCGCTGGACAGATATCCGTCGCTGCGCAGCTTCTCAATGTGCCCCTTCGTAACGGAGGAGGCCATCCACTTGCCTCCCGCTCCGGACATGGCTGGAGAAGGTCGAGGTGAGATGTGCGGACTGGGGCGCTGGAGCTCGAGTGCGCGGAGATGGATAAGCAAAGGAGGAAGAAGGCGTAGGTAAAAGAGGTGGATCCTTATCCCCTTATATATGGACGGACGAAACTATGCGTCCCTACTGGCCTGGTAAAACTCGCTTATCTCCCAAGCGCCACAATCAATGGCGCGGTTGGGTTACCCACGTCCGTATTGATGGGAATCCCGGAATAAGGGGAACACGATCTCTGCTTCGACAAGACGTGCCAAGGAAACCGCTTCGCTAAACGCGCTGAGGTGGTATAATAAAAACGTTTCAAGTAAAGGCTTGGCCGTGGGTGACGTCACGCCATGAAATACATCAGCAGATTGAACTTGTGTAAATATTATTCTCTCTACGGTGGTATGTGGAATTTATTTTGCAGAGCCGGACACTATCCTGGTGTTCACAATCTTCTATGGATTATTCGGAAGAGGAACCCGCCTTGCAATGCCAAAGACAATATGCGCGCCAGACTCGTCGTCATTGAAGCCTGGTTCAAGGGCTACTGAGGGAGTCCTGGACTAGGGGGTGTCCGGATAGCCGAACTATCATCATCGGCCGGACTCCAAGACTATGAAGATACAAGATTGAGGACTTCGTCCCGTGTCCGGATGGGACTTTCCTTGGCGTGGAAGGCAAGCTTGGCAATACGGATATGTAGATCTCCTACCATTGTAACCAACTCTGTGTAACCCTAGCCCTCTCCGGTGTCTATATAAACCGGAGGGTTTTAGTCCGTAGGACACAACAACAATCATACCATAGGCTAGCTTCTAGGGTTTAGCCTCCTTGATCTCGTGGTAGATCCACTCTTGTACTACCCATATCATCAATATCAATCAAGTAGGAGTAGGGTTTTACCTCCATCGAGAGGGACCGAACCTGGGTGAAAACATCGTGTCCCTTGTCTCCTGTTACCATCCGCCTAGACGCACAGTTCGGGACCCCCTACCCGAGATCCGCCGGTTTTGACACCGACAATCATTCATATTGACATGTTGGCCACAAGCATAGCAAGCATCATCAAAAAGGGATATTTCAAGAGAATCAACAGGATCATACCAATCATTAAATGCAATCATCTTTCGGTAAGCACGAAGGGGAAATAAATAATGTATGAGTTGGAGGGTTACTATCATTAGAAGGTGGGCACGGGTAGCTAATCCGCTCTTCCTCCTTTTGTTCTTTGCTCTCCTCATCATCTTTTTCATCCAATGAGCTCACTGTTTCATCAATTTCTTCTTCCATAGCTTCCTGCAAAATATTAATCTCTTCTTGGACAGCGGAGACTTTCTCAATAAATGCATTAATATAGTAATTGTATTCATAATTTTCATAGCAATATCTAAGTATAGCAAGATTTTCAGGCCTATAAGCATCATCATCTAAAGCTTCATACTTTTCAAACAAAGATTCAATTTCATAAGCAGCCTTAAAAGCAACAAATTCTTCTATTTGTTCCACATCATAGTAATCATATATACCATTAGCATAAGAAGCTAAGGTTTCATTATCATTAAATTTGCATGAAAAGGGAAGGTGTGGAGCCTTCATCCTAGAGCAACAAGTAATATCGTATCTCAAGCATAGATTCCAGGCATACCAACGCAACATAATAAATTGATCCCATAATAGTTTCCCTTTTTGTGTCGAGCGATAATCCCTAAAGTATTGACGTTGATCCAACATGTCTCCCATTATAAAGTTGAATGGGGTTTTCTCAGGATTATCAAAGTAGTACATAATATCTTTCGCATAATGAGAATCTAGGGTTTTAGGAGTTACCCCATCTCCATGAGTAGCAAGTACACCTAATTTTTTTGGTATTTTGCATTCCATATCCATAACTAAATATAGAGAACAACTTAGAACAGCAAATAAAAATTACTTAGTGATAAAGCAAACAAGCACACACGAGAATATTCACCCCACGCTATGACTCCCCGGCAACGGCGCCAGAAAAAGGTCTTGATAACCCGCAAGTATACGGGATAGTTGTAGCCTCTTTCGATAAGTAAGAGTGCCGAACCCAACGAGGAGATAAAGGTAGAACGAATACTCTCTCAAGTCCTATCGGCCACTGATACGACTCTACGCACGCTTGACGTTTGCTTTACCTAGAACAAGTATGAAACTAAAGGTACTTTGTAGTTGTGAGAGGATAGGTTTGCAAGATAATAAAGAACACGTAAATAAAAAGTAGGGGCTGTTTAGAGGAAGATGCAATAAAGTAAATATAGCGAGTGTGGAAAAGTGGTGGTAGGAGTTGTGGAATTGTCCCTAAGCAATTGACTACGTTACTAGACCGGTAATCACTATTGCAATTCTATTTGAGGGAGAGGCATAAGCTAACATACTTTCTCTACTTGGATCATATGCACTTATGATTGGAACTCTAGCAAGCATCTGCAACTACTAAAGATTCATTAAGGTAAAACCCAACCATAGCATTAAAGCATCAAGTCCCCTTTATCCCATACGCAACAATCCCCTTACTCGGGTTTGTGTTTCAGTCACTCACGCAACCCACTATAAGCGAATCATGAACGCATTGCAACACCCTACAGCGGGAATCCCTCACGCTTGCGCGACATGGAGGGCACCATAGGACAGCACCAATAATAAAATATGCAACTCAAACCAATCATAGCAATTCATCAATCACCGATAGGACAATGGAAATCTACTCAGACATCATAGGATGGCAACACATCATTGGATAATACTATGAAGCACAAAGCACCATGTTCAAGTAGAGGGTACAGCGGGTTGCGGGAGAGTGGACCGCTAGATATAGATGGGGGAAGGTGATGATGATGTTGGTGAAGATGGCGGAGGTGTTAGTTAAAATCGCGGTGATGATGATGGCCCCCGGCAGCGCTCCGGCGCCAGCGGAAGCAAGGGGGAGAGAGCCCCTTCTTCTTCTTCTTCTTCTTCTTCTTCTTCCTTGACCTCCTCCCTAGATGGGAGAAGGGTTTCCCCTCTGGTCCTTGGCTCCCATGGCGTGGGAGGGGCAAGAGCCCCTCCGAGATTGGATCTATCTCTCTGTTTCTGCGTTCTCAGATTCTTCCCCTTCGCCGTTTCTTTTATATCTGGAGATCCGTAACTCCGATTTGGTTGAATCTTTCACCCAGATTTTTCTCGTAAAATTAGCTTTCTTGCGGCTAAACAAGGGCGCCAACCACCTTACGGGGTGACCAGGAGAGTCCAGGGCGCGCCTGCCTCCCTGGGGCGCGCCCCCTGTCTCCTGGCCCCCTTGCGCATCGTCTCGCGTTGATTTTACTTCCCAAAAATCACAAATATTCCAAAATAATTCTCCGTCCGTTTTTATCCCGTTTGGACTCTGTTTGATATTGGGTTTCTGTGAAACAAAAAACATGCAACAGATAGGAACTGGCACTGGGCACTCGATCAATATGTTAGTCCCAAAAATAATATAAAAAGTTGCCAAAAGTATATGAAAGTTGAAGAATATTGGCATGGAACAATAAAAAATTATACATACGACGGAGACGTATCAACGGCATGGACGATGATGCCAGAGACAAACAAGGTCAAAACCCGCCATTTACCAGACGTTGGACGACCACCCCTACATATGACATATATATGGTGGACACACCCAAAGAAGATGACGGCAATGGCAGGAAAGATCCGGTCGAGGATGAGCCCGTCGAGGCACCGCCAAAGCATCGACATCAGCGAGGCCGTTCAAAATCACGCCACGAAAAAGACAGCACTACAGGCACCGGAGATAACAACACTCCAAAAAATGCCGAAGACCCCTAAGCCCCCGTTGATCCAACATCTGATCAAAAAGATTGGGAGGAGGGGCAAATCAACCCTGACGATCTGGTGGGAAATGAGGACTCAGAGGATAGTAACTATCTACCACCATTCGAAGATTAAGTGAGCCTCGGCGATGAAGACTTCATTGTGCCAGAGGAACCACTTGAGCAGGAGCGCTTTAAGCGCCAGCTAATCGCTACTGCGAGACGCCTAAAACAGAAGCAGCACCGACTTCAAGCCGAACAGGATACCTTCAATGACAAATGGACTAAAGTCCTTGCAGCCGAAGAATACGGCTTCGAGCGCCCAACAAAGAGCTACCCGAAGCGCAAGTTCCTGCCTCAATTCAATGACGAGGCCCTTGAGCCAATACCACCAAAGCATAACGCTGCTAACCAACCCAACCGACCACCACGTGGACAAGACAGAGTGGGAACTCGAGTCGAACACCACCTCGCACCACCCTGCCATAGAGGCAGGGGACAATGGCCCCAGGCTATACCTACGACCTACGCAAGGACTTGGACAATAGAGCCGACTAGACAATATCAATCTATAGATCGAGGGGTGCGCTCCAACGTGAGAGGATAGCCACCAGGCCTCATGAGACAGGCACAACCTCACCCGGGCCGAAAACCGCATCCAGACTTCATCCGAACTATGCCACGACATCGTCCGATATAGATGCGTCGCACACCCCCTATGCTTCACCGATGAAGTGATGGAACATCAGTTCCCAGAAGGGTTTAAACCCGTCAACATTAAATCATACCATGGCACGACAGATCCCGCAGTATGGATCGAAGATTTTATTCTCCATATCCACATGGCACATGGTGATGATCTCCATGCCATCAAATACCTCCCTCTCAAATTAAAGGGACCAGCTCGGCACTGGTTAAACAGCCTCCCAGAGAACTCTATTGGCAGCTGGGAAGACTTGGAGGATACCTTTAGAGACAACTTCCAAGGTACCTATGTTCGGCCCCTAGACGCCGATGACCTGAGTCACATAGTCCAGTAACCCGAAGAATCAGCCTGGAAACTCTAGACCAGGTTCTTAATTGAAAAGAACTGAATTGTGGAATGTACGGATGCCGAAGCCCTCGTGGCCTTTAAACATAGAGTCCGAGATGAGTGGCTTGCCCGACACCTCGGCCAAGAAAAGCCGAAGTCCATGACAACCCTTACCGCACTTATGACCCGCTTTTGTGCGGGAGAAGATAGCTGGCTAGCTCGTAGAAGCAATAGCACCAGCGACCCTGGCACCTCCGAAGCCAGGGATGGCAATAGCAAGCCACGATGCAACAAGCACAAGCGTCGAAGCAATAACGAAGGTACTGAAGACAAGGAAATCAATGTCGGACTCAGTGGCTCTAGACCCGGTCAACGGAAGAAGCCATTCAAAGGAAACAGAGATGGCCCATCTAGTTTGGATAGAATACTCGATCGGCCTTGTCAGATTCATGGCACCCCCGATAAGCCTGCCAATCATACCAACAGAAACTTTTGGGTCTTTAAGCAGACCGGCAAGCTCAACACCGAACACAAGGAGAAAGGGCCGCCCAGCGAGGATGACGATGAAGAGCCTCGCCCATCGAACACAGGGGGACAGAAGAAATTTCCCCCCGAGGTTAAAACAGTGAAATTGATCTACACTACTCACATCCCTAAGCGGGAATGCAAACGCGCGTTAAGGGACGTCTATGCCATAGAGCCAGTCACCCCAAAATTTAATCCATGGTCAGCCTGTCCGATCACCTTTGATCGCAGAGACCATACGACCAGTATCCGTCATGGGGTTTCGGCTGCATTGGTCCTCGATCCAATTATTGACGGCTTCCACCTCACGCGAGTCCTTATGGATGGCGGCAGCAGTCTCAATCTGCTTTATCAAGATATAGTCCGTAAAATGGGCATTCATCCATCAAGAATCAAGCCCACAAAAACCACCTTTAAAGGGGTAATACCCGGCGTAGAGGCATGTTGCACGGGATCCATAATGTTGGAAGTCGTCTTTGGCTCACGGATAACTTCCGGAGTGAAGACCTGATCTTCGACATCGTCCCGTTCCAGAGTGGCTATCACACACTACTCGGACGAACTGCTCTCGCCTGTTTCAATGCAGTCTCGCACTACGCTTATCTAAAGCTCAAGATGCCTGGACCACGTGGCGTTATAATAGTCAATGGAAACATGGAACGCTCCCTCTGTACAGAGGAGCATACCGCGGCCCTCGCAGCTGAGGTGCAGGGTGGCCTCGCTAAGCCGAATATTACACTGGCATTCAAGCCTCCGGACACGGTTAAACGAGTCCGGACTACCCTGCAGACCAACAGTCCGGCTAATCCAGAGCTAGATTAGCAATTCGGCCTCTGTCAAAGCCCCAGCCTGATAGCGGCATACGTGCCGCGCGTACATAATTACGCGTTAAAAATACCATGGGCAAGGACGGAGGCATGCTAAACATAAGGTCCACGGCATGGTTCGACCCTATCCGGACCCCCATATTGTTCCACCTTTTCCTTCTTGTTTTTATTTTTCAGGTTCTTTACAACCCATATCAATTTCTGGTGGTAACAAGGGCCCCTTCTAGGCCCCTTACGCATACTCAATTGTTGATCCTCTCAAAGGATCATACACCAAGGTGACAAGCGGCGCAGACATGCGGCTGAGTTTCCAAAGGATCTTAAAGATCATGTTTTTAATTTTAGGACCTGTATAAAGCTTTCCCTTGTCTTCGGCATGTAAAATAGCCGTGATGCTTATCGCATCTTCTATAAAAATACATCTTGACGTACCAATCAGACTATAATGGAAGCAGTTTCGCCCAACCCTGTTCGGTCTTGGCTTATTTTTAATCGGGTTTCCCACTTCACGTCCAAATTGGCATGTACACCATGGTACGACTTAAATCGCCAGGGGCTCTATTCAAGCCATATATATATCTTCAACAATAGAAAGTCTGAACACTCTCAGAGTACACTTCGGCGTCCCAAATACTACATTATATGCATCGGCTCTGAATCACGTCTTTGGTCAATAGTTGGGTTGCCCAGCTCCTGTGCTTGCTACCTTACTTTCCGTTTTCGGCTAAGGAAGTAAAGGGAGAACTGCTGCGATTGTGTTCCCGGCTGGCCCAGGTAAGCACCTCAGTAGAGAAAGAGGAAACCTGACTGTTGTGATGTGGCGAGAGCTGGTCAGCAATTCAATGACTTACTAAATCTCTAGCGATTTCTTCTGTATTACACGAAGGACTGGCTTTTCCCAATCACGCGCTTAAGGCATCCTAGTTCAGATAGTTGTATGCGCACCAGGGGCTATCATACAGTCCCATTGTCAAACTCCTATGGCTAAGTGAGAGTTATAAAGCCGCATAGTCCGATTGCCTGGTTCGCCGCATTGACACCTCCTTACCGACCAAGACGTTGGGTCAAGTGTGGCTATGTGCTATCCGAACACTTTCGTAGTATCTACGTGGGGGCTGAAGTCGACGACTGGCAAACTCTCAAAGATAAAAATGGCCACACAGGAAGAAAAGCAATCTAAAATAACAGGCACAAATATATATTATAAAAGCCTCGGTTCATAATACAATGTCTGGGTAGCTCGGATACAATTATTCGTACATAATATACTTTGAGCATTGGCCCTCTATCAAATAGGCACCCTCAAGGACATCATCAAAGTAGCGCACCGGCTTGCGGTGGACCTTGCCTCTAGGCGGACACTCAACCGCCACGTCGGCGGCCTTCATCTTTGCCTAGTGCATCTTGACACAGGCAAAGGTCATCCGCGCACCCTCAATGCATGTCGAGCGCTTCACTTCCTCTATTCGGGGCAAGGCGTCGCCGAGTCGCTTCACCAAGCCAAAGTAGCTGCTCGAAATGGGTCTGGCTGGTCATAGCCGGACTATGATGTCCTTCATGGCCAAACCGGACATCCTATGCAGCTCCGCCAGCTGCATCATCTGATTGTTGAGTAGCGCTGGTCGCTCAGGAGCTAAGTATTACGACCAGAAAAGCTTCTTCGTCGTGTTCCCTTCTTGGGCACCGGAAATACTGTGCGGCGTCGGCTGCACTCCTTGGGAGATCCGCAAAGGCATCTGGAGCACTCCACAATCGATTTAGCAAAGTATATCTTCGACTGCCAAATATACTCTGCAAAAGAAAAGGCTTACCAGCCGCTATCTGTCCGGCCTGCTTGATCTCCTCGCGAGCCTCTTGGGACTCGCCCCGCGCATCCCTTACCTCTTGATGAGCCTTGTTGAGTTCGGCCGCTTGGGCCTTATTACTCTCCTCAAAGGGCTCACACTTGCTGGCGGCTTCCTGGAGCACTTGCTCTACTTCAGTCACCCTCACCTCATATTAAAGGTGGGTGACCTTTTCAGCCTCCACATCCATAGCCGCCTTCTTTGCGGCTGCTTTGCTTACCCTCGCCTCCTCCTTGGCTTCGGCAAGGGCCTTCTTGAGGGCCTCGACCTCGGTTGCATTGCCTACAACCATTTACATAGCGGCACGTAAGCTTAACCTCTGATTTTGCATTATAATTTAGGCTTGCACGTGGTCCTTTTAAAATCATACCTTGGGCCTCATCGAACCATTTGTTAATATGGTCAATCTCATCATCAGCCAGCTTCAGTTTCTGCTGGAGTTCGGAAACTTCGGCGTCCTTGGCTGAAGCTGCTAACAGTGAAGCCTGTTCATCAAAATAGATAAGTACGTTATCTCCGGTGAATATTTGATCCTCTATCCCCCCCTTCTTTCAAAGAGACGAACAGAGTCTCAGGGGCTACTATCTATATACAGGCTTCTTTTTTATATGAAAAGCGACTAAAGATATTACATCACATACCTCAAAGCCTGTTAGCAGGCTAGTGAATGCTTCGTTTAGTCCGCTTTTGGCAGACTGAACCTTTTCAACCACCGTACCCATTAGGGCATGGTGTTCATCCATGACGGAAGCATGGCGAAGTGCTTCCCTCAAGGTGTCCAGCGCCTCCGGATTGATGGAGGTCGCCGGTGGAGTTGGCACTCCCCCCTCTTTCGAAGGGGGCTGCTCGCTCAGGTCCGGAGCCGCGTGGGTCTCCGGAATAGTATTCGGCCGGGGGCCGGACTGGTCAGGTCCCCCGCCGTCAGTCTCCATGGGGATTATGCCCCCCATGTTTTCTGCAGCCGAGGCATTACCCTCTAGCATCGTTTTTGCGACCTTCCGCACCTCTCCTTGGCCCAAAGAGGTCCTCTGGGACAACACCTCGGTGTCGTCCATAGCATGAGGTGGAGAGGCTCATGGAGGCAATTCAGTCTCCATCATCTTCGGCGCCAGAGAATTCCCTGAAGACGATGATTGTTGGGGGAGGTCACGGGCCGGACTGAAACACATAGATGATATGTCATCCTACAATTTACGATTCGGCCAGGGGCTTCGGCCTAGGGTGCCACTCAGGGATAGCTTCATCGTCCGACTCCGAATCGTATGAAAGGGAGAGCTTCCCCTTCTTGGACGCCTCCGCTTCTAGGCCCGCGGAAGCCCCTCTTTTCTTCTTTCCCCCTTAAGGGGAGAATTGCTCTCCTCCTCTTCCTCTTCATCTTCATCTCCCTCGTGGGAGGATAGAACTTCGGTATCTTCGGATGCTATATCCGAAGTACCTTTACGGCGTAGGCTACTTCTGGCCTCCTTGCCCTTCTTCTTGTCCTTCTTCTCCGGCGCCTGGTATGGCGCTGGAACCAACATCTTCGTCAAAAGAGGAATAGCTGGGTCTTCGGGCAGTGGAGCCGGACACTGGATCCGCTTCGCCTTCTTCGTCCAGCCCTAAAGGATAAAGTTAAGGCTTAGCATACTCCTTGGATCTACAAGTTGAGGATATTTTTGGAAAATTGAAAAACTTACTGGGTAGCCAGATGAGCACAGTCGATGACAAGGTCTTTGGTTGTTTCCGGCCATGACTTCTGGGCCTTGAAAAGCAGCTTCCATATGTCTTCGTACGTTATGCTGAAGAACAGCTACAGGGTCCAGGGACTAGCCAGATCAAACTCCCACAAATGGAGAGTCCAGCATTGGCAGGGGAGAATCCGGCGGAAAAGCATCACCTGGAGCACATTGGCAAGACTGGTGTTCTTCTCTATCATGCTCTTGACGCGCTTCTGCAGCGTCATCACCTCGTCGGATGATGCCAAATCTAGGCCCTTGTTAATCCACGATGCGAGCCGCATTGGAGGACAGGATTTGAACTCCAGAGCGGCGGCCCATGTGGCGTCATGGGGCTCCGTGATGTAGAACCACTCCTGTTGCCATCCCTTCACGGTCTCTACGAAGGTCCCCTTTGGCCAGGTGACATTGGGGAGCTTGCTCACCATGGCACCTCCACACTCTGCGTGTTGACCCTTGACCACTTTCGGCTTCACGTTGAAGACCTTGTGCCATAGCCCAAAGTGCGGGGGAATGTGGAGGAGCGCCTCACACACGACGATGAACTCCGAGATGTTGAGGAAGGAATTCGGGGCTAGATTGTGGAAATCTAGCCCGCGGACGAAGGGGTGGAGAGGAAACCCTAGCCCGCTAAGGAAGTGGGGGATGAACACTACCCTCTCATTGGGCTCCGGGGTGGGAATGATCTGCTTTGTGGCAGAGAGCCGGTGGGTGATTTCCTTGGCTAAGTACCCTGCTTCCTAGAGTTCCTTGATGTTCCCCTCCGTGAAGGAGGAGGCCATCCACTTGCCATGCACTCTAGATCCGAACATGGCTGGAGTATTTGCTAGGGACAGAAGGGACTGAAACTTGGGCGCTGGAGCTCGAGGGTAGATGGGTTGAGGAGGAAGAAGGCGTGAGGTAAAGATATGGATCCTTATCTTCTTATAAAGGCAGTGAATATCGAGCGTCCCCCCACAAGCCTTAAAACTCGCCTATTCCTAAGGGGTCGTGCAAATGGCACGGTTGGATTGCCAAAACCTGTATTGATGAGAATCCCGCAATAAGGGGACATGATCTCTGCTTTGACAAGACATGTCAATGAACACCGTGCCTCAAAACACGAAGCGGGAGGCTGAAAAATGGTTTGAAATAATAATAAGGCCAGACCATAATGTCTTGCCGGAAAAGTTGTCAGTGGACATGACTTGTTTTGTTTAAGTATTTTTCCCTTGTGGTTCAGGGATTTAACTATTATACAGAGCCGGATATAGTTCTTTTGATCAACTACTTTCAAGTGTTCGGAGGAGGAACCTGCCTTGCAATACCAAAGAAAAACTGCACGCCGGACACATTGTCATTGAATCCCGGTTCAGGGGCTACTGAGGGAGTCCTGGATTAGGGGTCCCCGGGCATCCAGGCTATGTAACGAGGGTCAGACTGGTGGGACGTGAAGGTACAAGATAGAAGGCTTTCCCCATGTCAGGACGGGACTCTCATTTGCGTGGATAGAAAGCTTGGCGTTTGGATATGAAGATTCTTTCTCTGTAAACCGACTCTGTACAACCCTAGGCCCCTCCTATTTCTATATAAACTGGAGGGTTTAGTCTGTAGAGACAATCACAATCATACAGGCTAGACATCTAGGGTTTAGCCATTACGATCTCGAGGTAGATCAACTCTTGTAACCCCTACACTCATCAAAGTCAATCAAGCAGGAAGTAGGGTATTACCTCCATTAAGAGGGCCCGAACCTGGGTAAACATCGTGTCCCCCGCCTCCTGTTACCTTTGATCCTTGGACGCACAGTTCGGGACCCCCTACCCGAGGTCGGCCGATTTTTACACTGACACATGTTCCTGGTCCGGCTTTTAGACCTATATGGGCCTCTATTGGGCTATCCCACGTGTCAACGTTTCATTGGCGACTCTTATCAAATGGATGCTTGACATCTGTCCCAACACTGAGCCGACGCGTGGTTCGTCGGCAAATGAGAATTTTACACGTGGAAAATCGCCATTGTTCCGGGGTGTTAATGGGTTATCGGATCCAAACCGGAACCCGATAGCTTAACGGCGACCCTTACGATGGATGACACGTGTCAGTCACCCTTGACAAAAGCACTTCTATGCCACGCGATTTATCATCATGGAAGTGGACACTTCTGTGATTATAATTTTGGTAATGTCATGGAACACTTCTACGAGAACACATGTATGACTATCTTGATTCTGTCATAAAGTCGTCATGGATGTACATGCATGATAGAAAACGTGACCTACTGTGACAAACACGTATCATCATGGAAGTGTATTTTTATTGTAGTGAAGGTTTATGTCCTTACAATTTGAGCATAATAGTTTCTTTAGGAACAAGTTTAAGGAATAGAAAGCTTTTATGGAGTATATGAATAAAGATCTCGATGATATGTCTAAGGAATTTATGGATTGAAATCTCGATTTGCTCGCCTTGAGGATTTAGTAGGCCAAATTTCTGATAAACAAGCTACCTTGGTAAATAAGATGGCCGGTAAACCAGAATCTTTAAATAATAATGAAGATCTTAAAGTGATTGGTGTGACTCCTATTGAATCTTTGTTTTCCAATATAAATCTTGATAAAGATGGGACTAGAGACGAGTCAACTTTAGTTAAAAGGCGTCCCAATGATTCGGAGTTTATAGATCTAGATGCAAAAATTGATAAAGTGGGACCTGAGAGGTAAGAACTTTAAGTAGCAATGAACCCACTCTTTTGGATTTCAAGGAATTTAATCATGATAATTGTTCTTTAATAGATTTTATTTCCTTGTTGCAATCCATGTTGAATTCTCTTCATGCTTATAATCAAAATAAAGCTTTTACTAAACATATTGTTGATGCTATGATGAAATCTTTTGAAGAAAAGCTTTAATTGGAAGTTTCTATAACTATAAAGCAAGCTTTATGATGACTGGGAACCTACTATTAAGATTAATATTAAATATTATGAGTGCTATTGTTTGTGTTATTTGGGTGCTAGCATTTCCACTATTCCAAAAACTTTATGTGGTGTGCTAGGTTTCCGTGAATTTGAGATTGTTCTTTAAATTTGCACCTTGCGGATTCCACTATTAAGAAACCTATGGAAAAAATTAATGATGTTATTATTGTTGCAAATAGGTATTATGTGCCCGTAGATTTCATTATTCTTGATATAGCTTGATTGCAATCCTACATGTCCTATTATTCTTGATAGACCTTTCCTTTGAACGATTGGTGCAATTATTGATATGAAAGAAGGAAACATTAGATTTCAATTTCTGTTAAGGAAGGGCATGGAACACTTTCCTAGAAAGAAAAGTAAGTTGCCATATGAATCTATTATGAGATCTACCTATGGATTGCATACCAAAGATGACAATACCAAGATCTATTGCCTTACGCCTAGCTAGGGGCTTAAACAATAGCGCTTGTTGGGAGGCAACACAATTTTATTTCTGTTTTTTTGTTTTTGCTACTGTTCTTAAATAATCCCACAATTATGCTACTGTAGTAATTGCGTTTTGGTGTTTTAATTACTGTTTGTGCCAAGTAAGACCTTTGGGATGGCTTACGGTGATAGTTGATTTGATCTTGCTGAAAAACAGACACTTTTGTGACGAGTAAAATAATTTTAGTTATTCACAGAAGTGTTCTTTTGCTCTGAATTCTATACAAAAGAATGATATACAAATTTCCTGTGTTTTCCTAATTTTTCAGAATTTTTAGAGTTACATAAGTATTCTAAGTTTACAGGTTGCTATAGACTATTCTGTTTTTGACAGATTCTATTTTCTATGTGTTGTTTGCTTATTTTGATGAATCTATGGGTAGTATCGGGGGGTATGAACCATGGAAAAGTTATAATACAGTAGATATTACAACAATATAAATAAATAATGAGTTCACAACAGTACCAAAAGTGGTGATTTATTTTCTTATACTAATGGATCTCACGAGCTTTCTATTGAGTTTTGTGTTGTGAAGTTTTCAACTTTGGGGTAAAGATTTGATGGACTGTGGAATAAGGAGTGGCAAAAGCCTAAGCTTGGGGATGCCCAAGGAACCACAAGGTAATATTCAAGGACAACCAAGATCCTAAGCTTGGGGATGCCCCAGATGGCATCCCCTCTTACGTCTTCGTCTATTGGTAAATTTACTTGAGGCTATATTTTTATTCACCACATGATGTGTGTTTTGCTTGGAGCGTCTTGTATGATATGATTCTTTACTTTTTATTTTGCCACAATCATCCTTGATGTACACACCTTTTGAGAGGGACACGCATGAATCGTGATTTATTAGAATACTCTATGTGCTTCACTTATATGTTTTGAGCTAGGCAATTTTGCTCTAGTGCTTCACTTATATCTTTTTAGAGCAAGGTGGTGGTTTTATTTTATAAAAATTATTGAACTCTCTTGCTTCACTTTTATTTTGAGAGTCTCTTTAAACAGCATGGTAATTTTCTTTGGTTATAAATTTAGTCCTAATATGATGGGCATCCACGAGGGATATAATAAAAACTTTCATATAAAGTGCATTGAATACTATGAGAAGTTTGATTCCTCATGATTGTTTTGAGATATGAGGAGGGTGATATTAGAGTACTGGTAGTGAGTAACTGTGGATTGAATAAATACTTGTGTTAAAGTTTGTTATTCCCGTAGTATGCATGTATGGTGAATCGTTATGTGATGAAGCCGGAGCATGATTTATTTATTGATTGTCTTCCTTATGAGTGGAGGTCGGGGAGGAGTGATGGTCTTTTCCTACAAATATATCCCCCTAGGAGCATGCACGTAGTACTTTGTTTCGATGACTAATAGATTTTTGCAATAAGTATGTGATTTCTTTATGACTAATGTTGAGTCCATGGATTATACGCACTCTCACCCTTCCACCATTGATAGCCTCACTAGTACCGCGCAACTTTCACCGTTATCATACACCCAACATATACTTTCCTCAAAAGAGCCACCATACCTACCTATTATGGCTTTTCCATAGCCATTCCGAGATATATTGACATAAAACTTTCCACCATTCCGTTTTATTATGACATGCTCCATCACTGTCATATTGCTTTACATGATTGTAAGAAAGCTAGCATGATGTTTACATGGCTTGTCTGTTTTTTGATGTCATTTTCTATGCTAGATCATTGCACATCCCGGTACACCGCCGGAGGCATTCGTATAGAGTCATATCTTGTTCTAAGTAACGAGTTGTAATTTTGAGGTATAAGTAAATAAACGTGTGATGATCCTCATTATTAGAGCATTGTCCCATGTGAGGAAAAGGATGATGGTAGCTGCGATTCTCTCACAAGTTGGGATGAGTCTCCGGACTTAAAAAAGGAGGGCAAAAGAAGCCCACAAAAAAATGGGAGAAAAGAGAGAATGTGGGGACCCCGACTCATAAGCCGTGATCATCAAATGCACCTGTATAGTGATCCCAGACATCAATGCTCACTGAACACACAGAAGTTGAATAACAAGAGTCTTACATCCATACATATCGTCTTACACAAATTATGACCATTATGGTCAACAAAATAAACTTAAGCAACGAAAATCTTTGTTGATAAGTAGAACCCATGCCATCTGCCTTAACCCTAAAGGCATTCTGACTGGGAAAATGTCCTAGTTTGCATGTTTGTCTCCAAAGAATTCTTCTTCGAAATCCTACTCTTCCAAGCCTAGCGAATTAAATAACCAGTGGCAAGCCAATGAGTACCTTGTATGTACTCGCAAGCAACCCATGTTTTGGTTCAAGATACAACAATGCATGATATAGATAAATTTTGCAGAAAGCTAATTTTATTGTGCTATGACATGTTCAACAACTGGTAAAACATGCAACATATGAATTAAAGTAACCATAGGGACTAGTTATAGATATCAACATAAATGGAGTGGGCATCAAACCAACTCAATCATGTCAAGTCCTTTGACTTGACCCAAGTAGTTCTTCCCACTTATCCAAACACACACTGGTTTGTAAACATGTGGATGTGGCCCAAGAGCGGTTACCCAACTGTCCTTGACCGTGGACACGGCTATTCGAATAGCTTTACACTGTGCAGAGGTTGCACACTTTACCCACAAGATCCGGGGAACTTCCGTGTCAACCACGACCCGCGGTACCTCAAGTACCCAGGGTAAGCACCCGAACATTATCTTTCCCTTGACAACACTAACAAAGAGTCCACTCGTTAATCTTGTCCTCATGATGTACATCATGCAGGAGTCACTCAAGATCGTACCATCTGTGAGGGGATGCAACGGTGTGCCCGGTGTCTGTAAAAATGGCCATGGTCGCCCTACCTGGCACGACTCCGTATCGAGAGAGTACCTCATACCCTCTCGCCACTAGTAATGCGGGCTCCCTTCTAGTATTGACCAAAATAATCAACAAAGCCCCGTCCCATAAGGGGTATTGTGGTTGTACATGTAAGGTTGAAATAACGGTCGCAACTTAAACCAATCCGTTTTCGAAAACACACTCACACAAGTTGCTCCGGTACACCACTTCCTTGTCAAGTGTTTACGTAGCTCATCATCTCCCTCGAGCATTAGTGGCACCCAACGGGGTTTTTGAAAAGTCTTTGGAAATACTTTTGTCTCCATCACCATGCATATACCCGTTCCATTTGCGTAGCATCTACTTTAGCACCCTATCTACTCCCACCGGCATAACCCTCATGCACAATGCAAGTATCAACGAGGAAACGAAGGCAACCCACCAAAGTGGCTACCATCTCATCATGATTCCGATGCAACAATAATAAAGTGCTATATGACATGTATAAAAAGGGGTTTCATAGACATGGTCAAAGGGCTGATTGCCTAGCTCAGCAAAGTCTTCTGGGTCTTTTGGTCCAACTACTTCACCAGCAACGCAATCTATCGACGCAAAATAATAACTAGAAAAATAAGGCAATAGTAAAACAGAAAAACCAAAGTGCTCAGAAAAATGTCAACTTATTTTTGATAAATACTAGGGTGAAAACTAAGAAGGTAAAAATTCCTACTTTTGGATTTGGAGTAGTAGAATAGGAGAAATGGATTTTCAGAGGGGTTTATATATATTCAAATTTGAACTTAAATTTGAACAATATAGAATTTTTGGTTGGACATGTATGAAAGTGACATTATTAAATAGGCGGGATTTTTATAAAAATATAGGAGTTGGAATTATTTCATTTGAAAAAATAATGTGGGTTGTACAATATTTTGGAAAATTCACAAAAGAAAGAAAAGAAAGAGGCCTAAGGACTTGGCCTGGGCCAGATCTTCCCGCAGCTGAGCCAACCTACAGCCCAGCAGGCCTGGGCGAGCTGAGGCACGCGTGCCTGACCAGGTTTAAACCTGACGCGCGGGGCCTAGCATCAGAAAGAGAGAGAGAGGCAACGGAGAGGAGAGGATGATAGGTGGGGCCCGCCTGTCATCTCCAACCTCGCGACCAGAGGGGCGGCGAGCTCACTCGCGACCTTTCCGGGCATGGCGAGGTAGCAGAGGGAACGGTTGGACTCAGCATCGAGTCGTCGTTTGGGTGGTGGTGATCGCCGTCGCCGGAGTGGCCTAGATCTCCGGCAACGAGGTAACGCGGTGGAGGGACTTCGAGCATCGGTGGCTCTGGCCGTTTCCGGCTGCAAAAGAAGCAGGGAGAAGAGGGGAAATGATCAGTGAGCCGTGGGGATTCTAGATCGAGGCAGAGGAGCGGCGGAGGAGGCCTGTACCTCGCGAAGCGGTGGAGCTCAAGCTCGATCTTGAGCTTGAGGCCTTCAGGAGATGAATGAGGGGTTCATGAGGGTGATTTGGAGTGTGAGAGGGCGAGTGGGGGTGAGGTAGAGGCTTGGGGAGGCCTTTAAATAGGCGGGCGACGGTCCACCGAGGACTCGTGCGCTGGCGAGCTTGGGTCATAGGAGCTCGTCGCGGTGTGTCTGTGGCATTCCTGGATTCGGTCTAGAGCTAGGGGAGAGAAGAGAGAGAGAGAGAGAGAGAGAGAGAGAGAGAACAGGGGGCCAGGGGCACCGCACGTGTGAGCTTGCTCACTGGTGCACTCGGGCGGTTGGCGGGCGTGCGAGCAGGGGCAGGAGGAGGAAGACGGAGGAGGGGGCCAGAGGCGTGGCATGTCGCAAACGCCGATGCACCTCATGGGGTGCGCTGGGGAGGCCTGAGTTGGCCGGAGGTGGTTGCCAAGGGGCAGCTACAGTGCCTGACCGCACTATAGTGCGCTCTAGAGCGTGCATTTGGCATGCCATGGTATTTTATATGCCTTGTGGGTGCAGCCGCTAATGTCTGGTAGCTCTAGGGGCAGTAAAGAAGAGGGGAGGGGCATTGGATGCCCTAGGGAGCCAGTAGGAGAGGAGTGGGGTTGAGAGAGAGAGAGAGATAGAGAGAAATGAGCTGTCCAGGGAGAGAAAATGGGGATTTACCCCTCCAATAATTGATCTCTGGACTTTCCATTGTTATTGGAGGTAGAAGGGGACTAGGAGAGGCTGTGGTAAAATTTTGAGCCCATGGAGATTAGTGGAAGAGGTCAAAGTGATGCTTTTGGAAAATTGGCAGAAGGTGTTTGTTGCTGGTTTGGGCAAGAAAATGAATTACACTTGACATGAGACTTAACAGGATGGAATGGCATATAGAAATAGGGTGTTCCACCAAATTTGAGTTCATTTGGGTAAAGTTGCCAATGCAACTTTTGTAAACCCTAGAAATTCACAGAAATGAACTTGCTTAGATCTAGCTAAGGTAAAATCTTCTCCTTGGTGCACCACTTGGTTTAGTGTCATCATTTGGTGTTGTGGGCATGTCCACAAAGTCTGAGCTCATATGGACAAGGTTGGCCATGTAGAGTTGTTCAAGTTTGGTTTTGAACAGAAAGGGTTTTGGGGAACTTTTGTGAAACAAAACAATTTTCATTGAGATGAAACTTTGCAAGATCATCACATTATGCATATGTGGCTTGCTAGAATTTTCTTTGAATTTTTAGAGAATCTTTCCTTTGTAAATATTTCAAAATCTTGAAATGTCTAGAAAAGGTTTTTAAGGGATTTTTCCAATATTTTGAACATGACCATGTGTTGAAACTCTTATATATGGACAATATATGTCCTATGAGTTTCCCTAAAGTTTCTCAAATATTTTTGAAATAGTTAAATAATTTTAACCTATTAAAGGCCATTTCTGGCCCTAAGAAAAATCCTTTAAATAAAATTGTGAAATAACTTTTAAAATTATATTTTTGTGGTTTATGTGAGTCCTATACCTAATAGGAGTCAAATATACTCTTTGAAAGATTTATCATACCCCAAATCAAGTACTTGTAGTGCAAACCTCAATTTAGGGGTTTTTGGAAAACTAAATTTAGAAAATTCTATTTGGCCAAATTATTTTTTGTAAGAAAATACAATATTGCACTATACACATGGCATGATCATTGGGAAGAAGTTTGGGGCAAGTAGATGAAGTATAGAACGTGGAGTTGTGTTGACTTTAAAGAGCACTTGAAAATCACAGAGAGAAAATCAACTCAAATAAAAAGACAAATAATGAAAAAGTTTTGGTTGGTCAAATTTTCATGCTTTATTAATGCAAATGACATGTTACAAAATGCAGGGTGTGACAGACCTACCCCCCTTACAAGAATCTCATCCCCGAGATTCCTAAACTAGGCTTTGAAGAGATCTGGAAACTTGGATCTAAGGTAGTCTTCACGCTCCCAGGTTTCTTTTGCCTCGGTGTGCTTGCTCCACTGGACCTTGAAGTACTTGATTAAGTGAGGACTCCCCGATTACCTCGGTCGGAGTTCCATGAGGGATTAGCTCTTGCCTGATGCGGGAGAGACGATTTTGCCGGCCTATTTCTTCTGCAGTATGTGTGTAAGCATTTTGCCTCGGTGCAAGCCTTGTTGAGGTCTTTGAAGTCGACGCATAGGCGCTAGGATTTGTCCTTCTTTGGTACCATTACCAAATTTGCCAGCCAATCCGGATGTTTGTTATCTCTGATGAATCCGGCCTCAAGTAGCTTGGCTAGCTCTTCCCCCATTGCTTGTCGTTTGGGCTCTGAAAATCGCCCCAGGGTCTGTTTGACGGGTTTGTATCCCTTTAGTATGTTAAGGCTATGTTCGGCCAATCCACGTGGGATGCACGGCATGTCCGATGGGTGCCAGGCGAAAATGTCCCAATTCTCGCGTAAGAAGTCTTGTAATGCGGCGTCAATTGCGGGGCTCAACTGTGTCCTGATGGAAGCTGTCTTCGTGGGGTCCGTTGGATGGACTTGGAATTTGACTATCTCGTTCGCGGGTTTAAATGAGGTGGACTTGGGTCGCCTGTCGAGTATGACGTCGTCCCTGTCCATGGTGGCCTGTAGTGTTGTTAATTCTTCGGCTGCTAGGGCTTCGGATAAGGCTTCCAGGGCTAGTGCTACGGGTTTTTTCGGTGCGAAGTGCGACGTCCGGATCACTGGCTAGAGTGATGATTCCATTGGCTCCGGGCATTTTAAGCTTCACGTACCCGTAATGCCGTATAGCTTGAAAGCTTGCAAACGCGTCCTGCCCTAGAAGGGCGTGGTATCCGCTGCTAAAAGGAGCCACTTGGAATGTAATTTCTTCGGACCTATAATTCTCCGGGGTGCCGAATACCACATCGAGTGTGATTTTTCCAGCACACCACGCTTCTCGACTAGGAATAATTCCCCTGAAGGTTGTGCCGCTTTGTTCAATGCGGCTTTTATCAATTTCCATCTTGTTGAGTGTTTCTTCATAGATCAAGTTTAATCCGCTCCCACCGTCCATGAGTACTTTAATGAGCCGAAAGCCGTCCACGATTGGGCCAAGGACCAGAGCGGCTGGTGCCCGGACGGTCTAGAATCGAGGTTCATCACTGGCATTGAAAGTTATAGCATTGTCGTTCCAGGGGTTTATTTTTGCCACATGGCAAATTTCAACGGAGCTTCGATGAGCTCGCTTGCGCCTATTGTTTGAGGCAAAAGTCTCGAAGACTATTAGTGCCGTATTGTATTCGTTGGTGGGATGTTGTTCTGCTTTATGGCTTGCAAGAAGATCCTCGCCACTTTTTGCAACCTGCCGAAGTATCCAACATGCCCTAAGGCTATGAGTTGGTATTGTGTTCGGAGTACTATGGAGCTTACATGGCCCATTGAGCCATTCTTCCAATATGGTTCCCCGCCCTGGGGTGTGCTTTGGTTTCTTGGGAATTAGATCAGACGATTTACGAGAGTTTGCCCGTTTAGTTCGGACAAAGGTCCTAGTGAGAGCCGTACTATCCCAAAATTCTGTTTGGGTTTTCCAGGCGCTTTCCATCGCACAGTACTTCTGTACTATGATTGCCAAGTCCGCGAAGTGTACTATGTCACGACGGCTTATAGCATTAAGGAGTCCTTTGTCCGTGCAGTTTTTGTAGAAGAGTGAGACTACGTCCTCCTCGCGGAAGTCCTTGACCTTGTTAAGCGCAAGGAGGAATCTGGCCCAGTAGCGATGTACAGTCTCCTGGGGCTCTTGCCTGATGCGGGAGAGACGACTTAAGTCCAGGTGGGTGTTGTTAGCTGAATCTGGATTCTAATCCGATCTAACACCCAGGGGCGCGGGAGGTTCCGAGCCTGACAGCTCGGGATCCGGAGTGCTACCCACTTTCTTCGGCCCGATGCCCGATTCTAAGTCCGGGACCTGGGTCATGTCTTCCTTTGAGCAGGTGTTCGGCTCAAGGAGTTCGGTGATCCGGACATAATTCGTCCTCAAAGTTGAGGGGCGATCCGTGTGTGGTTCCTCCACTACCGCTATCTCATGGGTGGCCGGCGGGGATTCGATGTCCCTTTGGTCGGGTTTAAGCCCGATCCGGTCATAGGCTATAGCGACTCCCAGAGCGGTGATGCAATCCAAGAGCTCATTAAGGGAGGAAAGCTCCATCGGATCCATCTGTTCGGCGAGTTCCGAACTGACGCGAAGGTTATGCTTGATGACCCGAGAGGCCATCATTGGCGCAACCGCCGATGGGGCAGCCATGATAAAGCCGCCAAGTCGGAGAGTTTGGCCTGGATCACGTTGATGGTGCGGCTTCGGGTGCAACGTTCAGCCTCACCCAGTATGCGAACTGGTCACTCGCAATAAGTGAGGTCTAGCTGAAGGTCGGTGGCCTGATGGTCGATGTCCTTATAGAGGTCAGGCTTGTCGGGTACTTGGAGACACTTCCGGAGTTGGGACACATGGAACACGTTGTGCACATTGGATAGTTCAGGTGGTAGCTCTAACTGGTATGCAACTTCTCCTCGTCGGCCAGTGATCTCAAAGGGACTGATGTACCTAGGCGCGAGCTTTCCCTTAATGTGGAAACGCTTGGTTCCCTTCAGAGGAGTTACTAGCAGGTACCCATGGTCTGCCACACGAAAACTCATGTATCAGTGACGTGAATCGGCATAGCTCTTCTGTCTTGACTTGGCAGTCTTCAAATGCTCTCTAACAAGTTGGACTTGCTCTTCTGCTTCACGGAGGATAACGGGCCCAAAGACTAGTCCTTCTCTGTGTCTTGGACCAATTGAGGGGACTGCGGCACTTCCGTCCATATAGCACCTCAAACGGTGCCATCTGAAGACTGGACTGGTAGCTGTTGTTGTAGGAGAACTCGGCGAATGGTAGGCAATCTTCCCACTTGGCTCCATATGCTAGCACACATGCATGAAGCATGTCTTCGAGTATCTGGTTCACTCATTCTGTCTTCCTTCTGGTCTGGGGGTGGAAGGCGGTACTAAACGATATCTTGGTCCCTAAGGCTTCTTGGAACTTTTTCAAGAACCTTGAGGTAAACTGGGTACCTCGGTCAAACATAATCTCCTTAGGAACCCCATGGAGGCTCACTATTCGGTTGATGTAGAGGCTGGCTAGCTGGTTCCCCTTGCAGGTCGTCTTGACGGGAATGAAGTGGGCAACCTTGGTCAAATGGTCAACAATGATCCATATGGAGTCATGTCCCTTGCTTGACCTGGGTAATCTGGTGATGAAGTCCATCCCGACCTTGTCCCACTTCCATTTAGGCACCTTGAGAGGTTGTAACAATCCAGCGGGTCGCTGATGTTCAGCTTTGACTCTCTGGCATATGTCACACTTACCGACAGAAGTGGCTATCTCTCTTTTCATGCCATGCCACCAGAATCTTTCCTTCAGGTCTTGATACATCTTGGTTCCTCCAGGGTGGATGGAATACGGGGTGTCATGAGCTTCTTGCAAGGTCAAGTTCTTGAGCTCAATCTGGTTGGGTACGCAAATGCGATTCCCAAACCACACAATTCCTTGCTCATCCTTTGAGAATCCTGGGGCCTTGCCTGCCTTGATCTTCCTCTTGATGCCTTCAATACTCTCGTGTCCTTTCTGAGCTTCCTTAACATCATCCATCAGGGTGGGCTTGACTTCAAGGTTGGCCAAGAATCCTGGTGGAACCAGTTACAACCCGAAGTTTACATGTTCTTCATACAAGGCGGGTAGCCTTCCCTTAAGCATAGCATTCACGGAACAAGCCTTTCTGCTTAGGGCATCTGCTACCACATTAGCCTTTCTAGGGTGGTTTTGAACATTGAGGTCATAATCCTTGATCAACTCTAGCCATCTTCTCTGCCTCATGTTCAATTCCTTCTGAGTGAAAATATACTTCAAACTCTTGTGGTCGGTGTATATTTCACACCTCTTCCCTAGAAGGTAATGTCGCCATGTCTTCAAGGCATGAACTATAGCTGCCAACTCGAGGTCATGAGTAGCGTAGTTCTCTTCATGAGGACGTAGCTATCTGGATAGATATGCTACGACTCTACCTTCTTGCATAAGAACACCTCGAAGCCCGGTTCTCGATGCATCACAATATATCACAAATTCCTTGTGAATATCTAGTGTGGACAGAACTAGGGCGGTGGTCAATCTCTTCTTCAGCTCCTGGAAGCTTTCTTCGCACTTCCGTGTCCACTCAAACTTCTTGTCCTTCTTCAAGGGCTGAGTCATTGGTCAGGCAATGCTTGAGAACCCTTCGACAAACTTGGAGTAATATCCTGTGAGTCCGAGGAAGCTTCGAACTTCCTTCACACTGCTTGGGGATTGCCATTCAGTCACAGCTTCAATCTTGGCGGGATCCACCGACAATCCTTCTTCAGTCAGAACATGACCCAAGAATCCAACCATGTGTAGCCTAAACTCACACTTGCTGAATTGGGCATACAGTTGGTGCTCTTGAAGCTTGTCTAGGACCATCCTGAGGTGTTGCTCATGCCCTTATTCAAACTTGGAAAAGATGAGTATGTCATTGATGAAGACGACAACAAACTTGTCCAAGTACTCCATGAAAACTTTGTTCATGAGGTACATGAAGTAGGCAGGGTCATTGGTTAAACCAAATGACATGATCGTGTACTGATATAGGACATATCGGGTTACAAACGCCGTCTTCGGAATAGCTCAGGGTCTGATCTTCAGCTGATAGTAACCAGACCTAAGATTTATCTTGGGAAAAACCTTGGCACCATTCAGCTGATTGAACAAGTCTTAAATCTTGGGGAGTGGATACTTGTTCTTGATTGTGATTTCATTAAGGGAATGATAGTCAACACATAACCGGATGTTACCGTCCATCTTTTCCACAAACAAAACAGGTGATCCCCGAGGTGAGGCACTAGGGCAGATGAATCCTTTCCTCAACTGCTCGGCCAGTTGCTTCTTCAACTCTGGTAACTCCTCCGATTCCATTCTATAAGGCTTCTTATAGATGGGTCCTGCTCTGGGCATGAGCTCGATGATGAACTCAATGTCGCGATCAGGAGGCATTCCTGGTAACTCATCAGGAAAGACATCGAGGTATTCGCATACTATCGGCAGTTGCTCCAACCCAACTTCTGACAGACAGTTGACTTGGGCGACTTGAGCAGAGGAGGTGTTGGAGGCAAACTTAACTTTGACTCCTTGGTCTTTGGTCAAGGTGACAGTTCGGTTGGCACAATCTAGCAAGCCTTGGTGCTTGATGACCCAATCCATTCCTAAGATCACATCCAAGCCTTGCGACCTTAAGACGATAAGGTCTGCTAGGAAGTCTACCCCGTTAATGACAATCCTGACTCCTTTACATCCTATCTTGGTTCTCATCTCCGATCTGGGGGTTTGTACCACCATGGGACTACTTAGGGGTGTAGAGATCATGCCACTTTCTAATGCAAACTATTGGGTGACAAAAGAATGCAATGGTCTGGAATCAAATAAGACAGTTGCGAGTGCTGAGTTGACAAGGAACATACCCAGCACGACGTCCGGGTCTTCCTGGGCTTCTTTTGCAGTGACATGATTCGCACGACCCTTGCCATTGTTGGGCGGGTTGCGGGGAGCTTGGTTCCTTGGTGGCATTCCACGACCTTGGCCTTTGTTCTGTGCATTGGGGCGCTGTGCATCTGGCCTCTTGTTGGGGCAATTCTTGGAGTAGTGTCTTGGCTAACCACATCCAAAGAAAGTTACTTGATTGGAGTTGTTGCTCTTGCCACCATTGTTATTGGGGTTTTTGTAAGCTGGCTTGGGGTTGGCGTACTGATGAGTCTGATAGTTGCTGTGAGGTGTAGGGGCTCTTGGCGGCTGATAGGTTGGCTTGACCGAGGAGGGCTGCCACGGGCGAGGCTTCTGTTTGCTGGAGCTACCCTTGCTGATCATCTTGCGCTTACGAATATCATCCAAAGCACGTCGCTTGTCCTCAAGCATGAGTGCCTTGTTCACCGGGTCAGGAAAGGTTGGGCAGTCACATACAACAAGAGAGTACTGCAGAGTCTAGTTAAGGCCTTCCATGAAGCGCTCTCTTTTGGCAGCATCAGTGCTGACATATTCAGGAGCATACCTTGAGAGAACACTAAACTTCTGCATGTACTCCTTGATAGTGCTACTTCCTTGCTTCAGGGCTCGGAACTCATGCTTCTTGATGGCCATGATTCTGGAAGGAATGTGGGCCTTGCAGAATTCTGCCTTGAAGTCATTCCAAGTGATGTTTTGCCCAGCATGCATGACCTTGAATCCATCCCACCAAGCTCTGGCAGTTCCCCCAAGACAGTGAGCAACACATGCCACCTTCTCATGGTCTTCAGTGCAGCTGACTAGTTCCAATAGATCCTCAATGGTGTGGACCCAGTCATCTGCATCCAGTGGTTCAGCATTCTCGATGAAGGTGGGTGGTGCATTCTTCTTGAACTCTGCCAACATGGAACGTCCATTGATGTTCCCCGCCGGCTGGCGGTTGACACCCTGAGCAATCATCTCGAGGGCTGCAGTGTTGGCTTGGCGTTCCTCTCGGAAGGCTTGGAGAAGCTGAGCCATGTCCATGTTTGGAGGTGGTGGCGGTGGTGGAGCTTGTCCTTGGGTTTGATCTTGACCGGCTCCTCCTTGGGTGGATCCTCCAGCTCCTTGCTGCTGGGTAGATTTACCAGTATGGGTTACAACAGGCATCCTGTTGGAGCGGTCAAGGTTTCATGATTGGGAAATATGAGGAAAGCAAGATAGGTGGGGGTGCCTAGTAAGGGTGTCAGTATGACACAAGTTGTTGTTATGCAGGAGCCCAAAAGGGGCAAAACACATTCGTTAATATCCAAATGGGTGATGTAGTCGTTCACAAGTCCCCGAAGGAAAATACGACGTCCATCAAACACATCAAAAGCAAACCAACACTACATGGTTTCATATGAACCATTACAAGTCCTCGAGTTTGCATAGGGGATACACGACCTATGCTACCATAGGGGTAACAAAATGGCATATCCGGGTTCGAATGATGCCTAAGTGGTGGAATGCTCGGCCGCGTAGTCTGGCTCTTCTGGGTCTTCCTCCTCATAATCAGCATCCTGACTTTCCTCTTCACTTGAAGGAGTGGGGGAGTGGAGGAGCTCAACACGGTGTTGCTTTGCCAGTGGTGTGAAGAGCTTGCGGTAATCCCTTGCGCTCATGCGGTGTTGTTGTGGGGGTCCTCCATTCTTCGAGGGTCTTCTGCCTTGGTAGGCGATTGCGGGCTGTCCAGGGGGAGCACCTTATTTCTTGATCATATCTACCTTCCCTTGTGCTTGGAGAAGAAGTGCCTTGGTCTCATGTAGTTCCTTTCGGAGCTCCATTGATTCCGAGGCCAAGTGTTGTGCCAAGCTGTCGGCACAGAGGCTGAAGTAGGTCTGGAACCAGAGTGGAAGTCCTTCCTCCAATGGTGGAGCCGGTGCGCTGCTCTCATCCTCACCCTCTTTATGATAAGGCAAGAAGCGGGTTGCTATCTCATTTTCCATCTCTGGAAGAAGGTCTTGGAGGCGGGTGAGTGCCTTGAGGGTTGCTGTCTCGACAGCGAGAACCAGTGTGGCCATCTGGGATCCCTCGAAGAACCAGCTTGTTGGAGAGTCATTAGCCTTCACGATCACTTCCACATGATACCCCGTCTTGGTGTCATTGATCCAATTCTCATGGTATGTGAAAATGGGGGCTCGGTGAAACTGGCACTTCTTGAGGCTATCCTCGAGAAGAACGGGGAATCCGGTGGTCAGGAAGTCTTCGGGTACGGCAGACATCTACAAAGGTTGAATGGGAGAGGTCAATATGGGAAATATATATTGGGTTTGGTAATCTTTAGAAAGAAGAGGACTATAGAGGGTTTTGTAAAACGGGTTTTGTAAAACGGGTTTTGTCCTAACTAATGCCCATGCTAACTAAGGCTTCCTATAGTCAGGATGGCTCTGATACCAGCTCTGTGGGGACCCCGACTCATAAGTCGTGATCATCAAATGCACATGTACAATGATCACAAAGATCAATGCTCACTGAACACACAGAAGCTGAATAACAAGAGTCTTATATCCATACTGTCGGATTCTGGGTTCCGGCAAACCCTTAAGGTTCAAACTCTGGGGTGCGCACGAAGGATTCCCTTCCCCTAGCTCGCTCGCACAACGATCTCAAGGCCTAGCTTGTTGAACCCAAGGAACAAGAGACACGAGAGACGCGAGGGTTTATACTGGTTCGGGCCACCATTGTGGTGTAATACCCTACTCCAGTGTGGTGTGGCGGATTCCCTCGTAGGTTGAGGATGAACAAGTACAAGGTATGAACAGCCTCCTGAGGAGAGGTGTTCTTGAGCTCAGTGAGGTGGTGCGTATGAGGGTGGTCTCGATGATCTGTCCCAAGATGCCTCTCTATGGTGGTGGCTATGTCCTATTTATAGTGGCCTTGATCCTCTTCCCAAATGTAGGCGGGAAGGATCCCACAATGGCTAAATTTGAAGGGAGACAACTAGTACAAGCTATCCTGACAAAAGGTGGTCTTCGCCTGCGAAAGGCTCTAGTGGTGATGCAGTTGTGGGCTCCGCGGGGACCTCCATCCTGTCGTCCTGCTGGTCTTGGTCTCGTTGCACCGACATGGAAACCTTTGCCTGATGCCTCGGGACTCCTCGCCTGCGCTTGCCTCTTTAGCACCAAAGAGGAAACGGGTACACTGCCCCCGCTGGTGCCCGCCTGGCCTTGGTCATCATGGCTCACGTAATGCGAACCTCGCGAGGTGCCCCTTGCATAGATATCTCCACTCCTCGGGAGCCAGCCTGGTGAGGCCGTCCCCAGGGAGGTCTTGGCATCGTCCGCCTCGTGAGGCTTGGCCCCTCGCGAGGGTCTTGAGCAGTTTTTGTTGAAGCTGGGCCATACCGGGCCGTTGGTGAAGCCATTCCGTGGGTACCCCTGTTCCCAGGACGCTGACACATACATACCGTATTACACAAATTATGACCATTATGGTCAAGTTTACATAGATAAAGTCTCAAGGGTTGAATACCAAATAAACTTAAGCAGCAAAAATCTTCGTTGATAAGTAAAACCCATGCCATCTGCCTTAACCCTACATGCATTCTGACTGAGAAAACATCCTAGTTCGCATGTTCGTCTCCAAAGAATTCTTCTTCGAAGTCCTGCTCTTCCATGTCTGGCCAATTAAATAACCAGTGGCAAGCCAATGAGTACTTTGCTCTAGTGCTTCACTTATATATTTTTAGAGCACGGTGGTGGTTTTATTTTATAGAAATTATTAAACTCTCTTGCTTCACTTATATTAATTTGAGAGTCTTTTTAAATAGCATGGTAATTTGCTTTGGTTATAAATTTAGTCCTAATATGATGGGCATCCAAGAGGGATAAAATAAAAACTTTCATATAAAGTGCACTGAATACTATGAGAAGTTTGATTCCTTATGATTGTTTTGAGATATGAGGATGGTTATATTAGAGTCATGCTAGTAAGTAATTGTGGATTGTAGAAATACTTGTGTTAAAGTTTGTTATTCCCATAGCATGCACGTATAGTGAACCATTATGTGATGAAGTTGGAGCATGATTAATTTATTGATTGTCTTCCTTATGAGTCGCGGTCGGGGATGAGCGATGGTCTTTTCCTACCAATATATCCCCCTAGGAGCATGCGCGTAGTACTTTGTTTCGATGACTAATAGATTTTTGCAATAAGTATGTGAGTTCTTTATGACTAATGTTGAGTCCATGGATTATACACACTCTCACCCTTCCACCATTGCTAGCCTCACTATTACCGTCTTACACAAATTATGACCATTATGGTCAAGTCTTACATAGATAAAGCCTCAAGGGCTGGATACCAAATAAACTTAAGCAGCGGAAATCTTCATCCATAAGTAGAACCCATGCCATCTGCCTTAACCCTATAGGCAATCTGATTGGGAAAATGTCCTAGTTCGCATGTTCGTCTCCAAAGAATTCTTCTTCGAAGTCCCGCTCTTCCATGCCTAGCCAATTAAATAACCAGTGGCAAGCCAATGAGTACCTTGTATGTACTCGCAAGCAACCCATGTTTTGGTTCAAGATACCACAATGCAAGATATAGTTAAATTTTGTAGAAAAGCTAATTTTATTGTGCTATGACATGTTCAACAACTGGTAGAACATGCATCATATGAATTCAAGTAACCATAGGGACTGGTTACAGATATCAACATAAATGGAGTGGGCATCAAACCAACTTAATCATGTCAAGTCCTTTGACTTGACCCAACACTACTAGGAAAACCCTTACTAGTAGCGCTGGTTGTTTGGCTATTAGTAGCGCGGGCAGGCATGCTACTGCTGCGGTGCTACATCTATTTTTTAGCAGTAGCGCTTGTTTGAACCAGCGCTACTGCTATCTATATCTAGCATTAGCGCGCCTCTGTCCATCGCAACTGCTAATACTAGTAGCGTGCCCCTACAACCAACGCTACTGGTAAGCAGCGCTGCTACTACTCCAATACCCCACACTACTGCTAGTATTTTCTTTTTTTCATGTTTGCTGTATTCGTATTTTTACAGGTTTTATACAATTACAACATACACATACACTGAAACTATATGAAAAAGGAATGTCTCATCATCATCATCGAAGCGGTACAACATAGTCTCGTCATATCAACATAGTATCAACACAAATGATGTCAATCTCATCATCATCTCGAAATAGCGATACAAGTTAATGATCACATGTATCTTACATTGTCACCGTAGACACATGTTTCATCATCTACCTAAACTATGACATATGAGATAAGAGCGATCACGATGATCGAAAGCGGTATTATGTAGTAGTTTTTACAGCGGCGCTGGTTCTGAATCCCCTGTTGTGCTATGAATCTCAAGTAACTAGCTTCGGCTTCCGCTCTGCTATCAAACCCTTTCTGGCTTCCACCGGAGAAGCCAGCGACTTGGGCTTGCCACTCTGGCCACTCATCATACACACCCGGAACATGCCCTACATACACGGCATACCACTTCCTTGCCATCGTTGATCTATATACCTGTCAGAGAGGCATATATAAATATATATATATATATATATATATATCATGAAGCGAATTCAACGAAATAGTTATGAAATAGAAGCAACATATATAGTGAACATAGTTAACAAATTTCATCGTACCGAAAGTAATTAACTAGAGCGCGGCACCATACATCTAATAGTTTCGTCGTATTGAGAGATTCGAAGTTTCATTGTACGGAAAGTAACAAGTAAGAAAACAGACAAATTGTTTTTAAGCTATGCACTCTTCCCATCTGTCCATATATATCCGGAAGGGTGGACCCAAGCTTAGTGAAAGGCGTCATGTCCTGACGTTGTAGGGCAATGCGGGTTCGAACGTCAGCTCGCAATATTGGGCCACCGTAGAACATTCCATTCTCTTTGAGGACATCTTTCATGATGATGGACGCAATTTCCTGCTGGATCCGCTAGAAATCATTTCGAAGTTGATTATTCGACACGGCTCCAAAGGCTTCGGCCCATCTCTGGATATGGGTATCAGATGAAGATTTCATGCAAAGTGATTGGACATCCCTTCTGTACTCCATCATTAGATGGATGACGTAGAATCCATCATTCTCACTTCTTGCCGGTTGCTGGATGCAACAGAAGTCAGTCTTGTGGCCGAAACAAAGCCCGACCTTATTTGTTTTTTGCATTGGATGTAGCCACCCCGCATGCTGAAGCCCAGCATAGCTCTGTCCAGACCATACTTTATGTGTGTGTGATCTTCCTTCTGTATGTTCTTCGACGGGTCCAAATATAGAGCGCGGGAGTAACGCGGGTAAAGAACAATGAGAACGGCACGACACCCCCCGCTGCGCAAAATACATGATCAAGTTAGCCTCCATGCGTGCAAAGTAACTATTGAAATGCACGTATGTGTTATAGTGCTATCCGCGGATGACTTATAGGAGAATCGTTTCTTTGTCCTTATTGCTGACCAAGAATTCTTTGATGTACTGACTCACTATTGACGGTTGGCGTCGTTGATTGACAAGAAACCCTCATGCATGTAGTATGGGTCCGCGACCGCAAGACCGAAGACTTGCTCTCTCCTGACGATGTAGTTCATGTGCAGCGCATATAGGCGGACGAACGTAAAATTGAGTGTCCTCATTTGAAACATCTGGAAGATGTAATCAAACCTCAAGAAGAAGAGTTCCGCGGGGCATGTGTGGACATACATCTTGCAACTGCTCGGCACATGAACCGTATAAAGTGGGTATCCTGGATCATCCGAGACGAGGGGGCTTCTCTCTGTTGAAAGCACATGGTCATGGAGTCTCTTGAGATCCCCTGCTATGGCAGCTAGTGAATTCGCCGGTACCATTGTCTCTCTCGCAACATGGATTAATGGCGCATGTTTCATCGGTACACGATCAACCTTGGTCGAAGGCGGCTGGCTGCTAGAACCAACATTGCCAGCTTTATTGGATTTTCTTGCTGCCGGTCTCTTCCTCTGCTTCTTCTTGGTGGGCTCAGGTGCTGGTGGGTCTGTCAGACCCTCCCTGAGCACCACCCCTAGTGTTGTCAGGCTCAGCATTGGACGACTCTTGCAAATTAGTTGAGCTTGGTTGGAGCTGGCATCTGGAGGCGTGTCCTGCGAGGATTGCATGAACAAAGACTTCTTGCACTCCCGAGGATGTTCCGGCTCTGGTACATGTATCTCATATTCATATGGTTGACTCATTATTACTTCGTTGTCAAAGGCAGTATTGAAATACTGGTTAGGGTCATCGGCCTCCTCCATGTCATGATCCATATCCTCTTCCATAGGGCAGATGTCATCATCTGCCGGAACGGTTGGCCCTCCTTCCTCATGTCTCTGGATCTCAGCAAGTAGCACAGACGATGGTTGTACTTGTGTAGGTGGTGTTGTGGCCATACCTTCCTGAGGTCCCGTTGGTGTGCTCCCGGCCACCTCAACACGAAGAAGATTTTTCGGCCACAGGATTGGCCAATTTTTGCATTGGCCAAGCTGCATGGGGGTCTCGTCATCCTCTCCATCGACTTGTATAGGACGAGGGAAACCCTCGTAGCCCGCTTTCACACTCGCCACGGAGACCCTTCAGGCGTTATCAGACATCTTCCACCGGTGAAACAATTGATCCTTAGGCTTGACTATAGTACCCTTCCCGACATCCACCAACCCGCCCTTCATGTGGTAAAGGAGGGTGCACGGAGTGGAGTCGGCCTACAAAGACATATACGTGCGGCGTCAGAGATCTAAAAAGAACGACAACTGAAGATTAATTAATTAGTTGAGTTGATGAAGGTGCGACGCGTATTTATCGTGAGGGTATCGAGCTCAGCCAATGTCGATGGCCCAATATTCAAGCCAGAGATGGAGCTAGGGCTGCTATGAGAGCTGGGTGCAGGAGCAGGTGCTGGAGGAGGTGTGAGTGCGGTTGCCATACTAGGTATGGGTATGGGTGCGGTGTTCATTGAGTTGCTCCCGGTGAAGCTGGGCATGGGAAAATCACTTGGTGGCGTGTTTGGATTTTGTTGCGCCCATGTGATCACTGTTGGAATCAAGCTTGTAAAGGCAGCCACCATGTCATCTCTACAGGCAGCGATTATCTCAGCTTTGGTCTCAGCTTTTGCTTTATCCATCGCCCGTGCCACCTTCTCGTCGATAGTCACTTGACTGAACTTCTTTCTCTGTCTTTTGGCCTCGGGGTCCTTGTTATAATAGTACTTCCACGTGGTGCCATCCCCGGCACCGTGCACACGTCCATATTGCCGCCACTGGCCGAGCGGGTGTCCCATCATTATGTTCATGGCCCGGTTGAAAGGAGTGTCCCACTTGTACTTCACCGACGACTGAGTCAACTGAGTCGACGAGTCGCTTTCGGCCGCAAGCTTGTGTTGCTCTCTCTGCAAAATGGACAGTGAATCATTTATGAATGCGACTAGAATGTAGTAGACTTCTTGATTAGAAGCTAATATGTAAGGTGGTAAAAGGATAATTACCAGTAATCTCATGAATTTCCTAGTCGGCCCATCAGTGAAAAAAATCTATTTTTTGGGGTCCCAAGAGAATCGGGCCCTGATGAAGTCGTGCTCCTTCTGGTCGGTGAACTCAGCCAATGGGTCTGGGATCCCCTGACATTCACGTTCTCGTGTAACCACGACTTCTAAGGCGGTGGTTTCCTATGTTCTTTGCCTGCAGCTGCTTGCCTCTCTCCGACCTGGCCTTGGCAGCTTCTTCATTGCAAGTCTCCTTGAACTTTTCAAAGTCCTCTATCGTAATTTTTGGATTGTCTACAACAATCTTGGTGTAGGTTTCATGGTCTACTTCAATCGCCTTTTTCACCCTAGTTTTCCAAGCGCTCAATGCGTTGCTGAACTTCCCTAGGGCTTTGTTGTTGATTGTTTTCATGGCATCATCATCCCATGGGTCGACATCGTCATTCCGACCGGGGAACAGGAATCTTGCGTGCAACCTAGTTAGGAGCAGCTTCTTCATATTTTCATTCTTCCGTATTTTCGTGGTGTTGATGTTAGCTGTATCCCATAGGATGCATGCTAGTTGGTTGCCGTAACACGCTGCCACTTCCCGCGGCTCTATTGGCTCGAACTCGCCAGGGTGCACCGCCGTGACCACTAGTCTTCCGGTGCCGAGCTCAATTGGGTGTCGTGTCCTCTTTTCCTTCTTTCCCTCACTGGCTTGGGAGGTCCCACCTTCCGTGCTGTAGTTAGGAACATCATCAGCGCCAGTCTTAGTGCCGGTGTCGTTGGTGGCATCAGTGTCGGCGCCAGCGCCACCACCGTCGTCATCCGTCATGACAAGGGGATCCAGACACCCAGCTTGCTGTCTCTCCTGATCCGCCAGAAAGTCAAGGTAGGCGTGTGCTCGACCTAATTGGGACTGAGAACCTCCGGTCTCATCGATGTCGGTCATGTTTCCTAGGGTTCAGTGACGTAGTCGTTTAATTATCGAGCTTTATATAATAAAGTGAATAATGAAAAAAAGTGACCTTTGTTTTGCCGGAAATGTCGTTTTATTCCCGTCGTGACAAATTTCGAGCACTCGATATATCCAACTTTCTAGCACAAGTCATGCCGAAATTCACGGAAAATTTCGGCACGACCTTTGCTAGAAAGTGCACATATAGAGCGCCTGAAATTTGCCGGAATGGAAATGAATCAACATTTCCGGCAAAACATAGGTCACTCGCGATCAATTTCCCTACAAATGACAATAAGCACTATGTGTTGAAGTAGCATTTCAATAACAATCACGGAGATGCAGCCCAAAGTGAAGCTTACTGCCCAAAGTTAAAAATCTTCTTTTAACTTGAAAAGTGAAGCTTACTGCCCAAAGTGAAGCTTCACTGGCTAATTTTCATTTTCTACAGAACTGCAAAAGTGAAGCTGCTGCCCATAGCATATAACAAAAAACATATCAATGAATGAAGCATTGCTGCCAATACAACAACTACTTGTGGCTAATACAAAAAACAAAAATGCAAAATTGATCACCACATATTTTCACTAACAATACTTTGTGCCAACTACTTGCTGCCAATACAACTACTTGTGGCTTAATACAAAAAACAGTATTCAGTTTCCACTAATCTTCAGTGGTAGAAAAATGCAAAATTGATCACCGCATATTTTCAGTTCCAAGTTTCAACAGTTTTAGTTTCTAATTTATAAATGAGGCTAAAAGTACTCAGCAAATTCTCTTCTAAGTTTTACTCCGAGTGACAATAACTTCAAGTGAGTCACTACAGTAACTTCAAGTGGGTAACTCCATTTTCTGATTTTTTACTCCAAGTGACAGTAACTTGCAATGATGCTAGCTAGCTAGAGTGGCATCTACTGCCTTAGTAATCAAGAATGAGCATTGTTTTTTGCAAGCGAAAGAAAGAAACAGAGCATGTATGCATGAGTGAGCAGTTTGCATAGAGATAGAGGAGAGGAAGGGGTGGCACACCACGCGTCAAGGTCAGGCTCGCCGGGGCTGAGGGGGTGGCGTCGGGGTTGAGGACGTCGGCGTCGTGGTCGGCGTCGCCGGGGCTGAGGGCGTCCTTCTCCTCCTCGCTGAGCACTATCGATCTGCAGAGACCAAATTTGGTCAGGGAGAGAGAGAGAGAGGGAGAGAGAGAGACCTGCCGACAGAGAGGATGGCGCTGGTGGTGGGGACTTCACGGGGGAGCGGCGAAACGGGGGGAGGGGCCGGGGGCACCACAGGGGGAGGGGGCGGGGCGAGCGGCCGATGGCACGGGGGAGGGGAAGCACGGGGGAAGGGGTCAGGTGCGGCGTGCGTCATTGGCGGCGGGGGCGGGTGCGGCGTCGGCGGTGGCGCACGTCACAGAGAAAGGGGGTCAGATCGAGCGAGAGTGAGAGAGAGGAAAGAGATGTGTGGCTATCTAGGCGACTTAGCTACAGCGCGGGGCAGCAAAACGCGCTACAGCTAAGTTAGCTATAGCGCGGGGTAGCAAAACACGCTATAGCTAAGTTAGTTATAGCGCGGGGCAGCAAAACGCGCTACTTCTTACCTTTTATTTTCTTTTTATTTTTCTTTTTATTTTTCTTTTTCTTTCATTTGCACTTTTCTTTTTCTTTTTCTTCTTCATATTCCACTAACTTCCTTCCTTTCTTTTTCTATTTTTCTTGCATTTCATTTTCCACAACTTATTAGTTCCTTTTCCTTTTTCTTTTCCTTTTTCTTTCACTAGCAAAGTGGCCCGCTCGATGCGCGGGCTAGGATCTTTAAAGTTTTTTTTTTGAATGTTTGTCTTGAAGTATAAATGCAACTAATTGTGGAGGCGTATTTTAAGTATTAGGATTTGATAAACTTTGTTGTTTGATTTTTTTATAGAGATATGATTATATTGGTGCTCGTTCATCCTTTAATTGCTAATTATTCATTTCATAATAATTGTGGGTTTGTGATCGACTATGTTTTTTAATTGTACTTTTAAACCATAGTTTTATTATCAACTGCATTACCCAAAAAATGTATATTTTTGTTACCAGTTTTATATTGTTGTTCACTATTTTCTCTTAAGATTAATTTGATTTTAGTTTCTAGAATTGTGAGTTTTTTGTATTGTTTCTGTAAAAAAAATTAGTCGTGCAAAGGCGTCTTTTATTTTTAGATGTTTTTTTTTTGATTATGTAGACATGCATCACAGTATGAAGGTTGACCTTTTGTATCTTTGCTGTGTTTATAAACAATACTTGTGCACGTACACTCAGGCACTCAGCAGTACCAAGGGCGCCTTACATTTTTCACGTTACATTGTTTCCTAACAGTTTCCACGGTACTAATCCTTGGAGAAACAAAGTTTGCACAGTACATAACTGGTCTAATGGTCCCACCAGTATTAGTGGCCACTTTACCTATTCTGGGTCGTCCCCCCTTCTGTAGTCTTCTGGACTTCTCCATTCTTCTCTCCTCACACAAGTGATACTTTCTTCATTTTTGTATACAAGGTCACTATCAAAATTACAATTTGCAATTATATAAAGCCACTAACATCAATCGAGGTAAAATTGATGAGGTTTGCCTCGTACTAGCAACCGAGAACATTAATGCCCCTTGCATGCATGTGGGAGTGAGGAAGCTTGGTTTTCATGTACCACATTAATCAACCAACGAGGAGTGAGAGGGTTGTCTTGTTGTGCGTTGAAGAGAAAAATACATATTAATTAACACGTCGAGCGAGAAGAAAAGACAAGTTTGCAACATTGGTTTAAGTAAGCATTAATTTCAACCTTGGTACCTGTAATATGGGTTTGTGGCCTTGGAGGGACTACTGTTCTTGGCCGATCCCATTTCTTCCTTCCTTTTTTTTCTTTTCAGTGTAGATTTGGTCTGTTGGATAGCTCGGATCTTCTTTGGTCCTAACCTGAGTCCACCCCCGCAGCTGGTGCTTCCACAGGGAGACCATCGACGGCGGCTAGTTTTCCTCCTCGTACACCTCCTGTAGGTTGGTAAATGGCGGCGGATGGGTATCATGGCCCAAGGATCTGTTGCGGTAGGGAGGAGGTGAGATTGTTGATCTGCACGGTGTCGTTGATATTGTCTTCTGTGCAATTGATTCGGTCATGTATTTCATCTCCCATAGGTCTGCATTTTTCTTGGATCCAGCTTTAGTATGAGGATGCTAGTGTTGTTTTCGTCCCCCAGCGTGCAATCCAGACACACCTTTTGTTTTAATTTATAAAAAGTTATAGCGTATTTATATATTGCACGCATCCATTAAAACGTTCTTGGTAGGTAGTATTTGTTTTCATGGTCATTTTATTTACTTACATTAAGATACGTGGGCTCAATCAAAATATGGTTGGCTAATTTTGGCCATTCTTGGGTAGCACTACTCGTTGGGTGCGCTGTGTACGAAACTCTGCTTCGGAATATGTCTTAGCGACTGTTATCCTATTTCAGTGGAATTAAACTCACGTTTTCATTTGTTAAAAGAAACCACATTCGCTCAGCGGTACCAACAGTCGCTTGTATCACGTTAGCATAGTTTTCTCTTTTAAGTGATATTTAAGTGTTTAATTTGGTACAGTGTAGATAGTAATAAGTAATGTAAGTATCCCGGAAAAAAATTTAAAAAATAAGTATTGTAAGTATATATTTGAGCAGACACACCTGTGCAAATTAGTATTATATATATTCATTGCATGATGATGTATACTGGCTGTTTTTTTTATTTGGTTGATGATAGTAATTTGTGAATGCAAAATACTCCCTCTGTCCCATAATACAAGACGTTATTACATCCAATATGTGAGGTGTAGTTTTAGTTTTTTTTATGGCCCCCTCCACTTTTTTCCGGGCTTGGGACCGGCATTGGCAGTCTTAAACCCCCCCTACCCCTACTAATTTTCAACACACTTATCAAAGAATTTGTACAGTTTTGATTAGCTATAGTTGAAATATTTCCCAGATTATATTGTATATATAATAATTTAATATGGAAACCGATCTGATTGCATTTAATATGAATCATAATAAGTTCGCCATGCTTTCACTGTCGGTTTGCATGAAATACTACGTTTGTACAATAAAACATTAGATAATATATTTTGTCGATGTTTGATAGTAATGAACCGTTTTGACGCGTACAAAAATTAATAGATAATAGCTGGATATGAAAACAGGTCTGATAGCATTGTACATATGCAATATTACAACGTCCCGATGCTATTTCTATTTGTTTTTATGAAATAATAAACTTATATAATCAATTATTACATAATGTAGATTTTTGATGTTTGGTAGTAATGTAGTATTTCCACCTGTTGATGCATGTTTGCATTACTTTGGCAGTGTAGTAGACCATATTCGACCCGCCATATCATGTTAGCATAGTTAAGTCAGACTTTGTTTGTAATAGATTTTGCAGTGTAATAAGTTCCTATATATGTAATTCTTACGTAATAGTAACTCCTCATCTAGTTAAAGAAACATCATGCTGAAATTATATTATTTGTTCATACAACAACAACAACAACAACAATAACAACAAAGCCTTTAGTCTCAAGCAAGTTGGGGTAGGCTAGAGGTGAAACCCATAAGATCTCGCAACCAATTCATGGCTCTGGCACATGGATAGCAAGCTTCCATGCACCCCTGTCCATAGCTAGCTCTTCGGTGATACCCCAATCCTTCAGGTCTCTCTTAACGGACTCCTCCCATGTCAAATTCGGTCTACACCGCCCTCTCTTGACATTCTCCGCACGCTTTAGCCATCCGCTATGCACTGGAGCTTCTGGAGACCTGCGCTGGATATTCCCAAACCATCTCAGACGATGTTGGACAAGCTTCTCTTCAATTGGTGCTACCCCAACTCTATCTCGTATATCATCATTTCGGACTCGATCCTTCCTCGTGTGGCCACACATCCATCTCAACATACGCATCTCTGCCACACCTAACTGTTGAACATGTCGCCTTTTAGTCCGCCAACACTCAGCGCCATACAACATTGCGGGTCGAACCGCCGTCCTGTAGAACTTGTCTTTTAGCTTTTGTGGCACTCTCTTGTCACAGAGAATGCCAGAAGCTTGGCGCCACTTCATCCATCCGGCTTTGATCCGATGGTTCACATCTTCATCAATACCCCCATCCTCCTGCAGTATTGACCCCAAATACCGAAAGGTGTCCTTCTGAGGTACCACCTGACCATCAAGGCTAACCTCCTCCTCCTCACACCTAGTAGTACTGAAACCGCACATCATGTACTCGGTTTTAGTCCTACTAAGCCTAAACCCTTTCGATTCCAAGGTTTGTCTTCATAACTCTAACTTCCTATTTACCCCCGCCCGACTATCGTCAACTAGCACCACATCATCCGCAAAGAGCATACACCATGGGATATCTCCTTGTATATCCCTTGTGACCTCATCCATCACCAATGCAAAAAGATAAGGGCTCAAAGCTGACCCCTGATGCAGTCCTATCTTAATCGGGAAGTCATCAGTGTCGACATCACTTGTTCGAACACTTGTCACAACATTATCGTACATGTCCTTGATGAGGGTAATGTACTTTGCTGGGACTTTGTGTTTCTCCAAGGCCCACCACATGACATTCCGCGGTATCTTATCATAGGCCTTCTCTAAGTCAATGAACACCATATGCAAGTCCTTCTTTTGCTCCCTATATCTCTCCATAAGCTGTCGTACCAAGAAAATGGCTTCCATGGTCGACCTCCCAGGCATGAAACCTTCCATGTTATTTGTTCATACCTTTAGAATATTTCTGTATAGACTATGTTCTTAACTACATCATCCTCATTGCTATCTTCATCGTCTACCATTACCCGCAGTCCCTCCCTTTTTGTTACTCTTGAGAAGGCTACGTATAACTGTCCATGTGTGAAAACTTGTTTAGGAAGATATAATCCTACTCTGTTTAGAGATTGTCTCTGGCTCTTGTTTATAGTCATAGCAAAGCAAACTGATATAGGATATTTCTCCTTTTTAGAACAAATGGCCACGCTGATTCAGTTGGTGACATCACTATTCTTGGAACATATACCTTTTCTCCCACATGGGTTCCAGTTATTATCTGTGCTTCAATGAATCTTCTTCCAAGCTGAGTAACCGTCATCCTTGTACCATTGCATAAGCCAGCACTTTGGTTGATATTACGTAGTAGCATAACAGGTATGCCGACTTTTAATTTCAACTCGTGATTTGGGATTCCAAGAAATGGTAAGCTATTCAGGAATTCCGTTGGATATAATAATTCTGTTTCTGCATTAAAGGTAGTTGCTTTGCATACTGTGTCACAGCTTAGATAAGTTTTCACTTCACCTTGTATCTGATCCATTATATACTCATTTATATCGCGAACTGTTTCATTTCTTGGACATAATATTGCTCTTTCTTCTAAGTATTCTCGTTGGCGATACCTCTCCTGCAAATTGGGATATATGCTCTCCACAACTATTTTTTTGGTATCATCTCCTTTCTTGAGAAGTATGTCATTTGGTATTTTTATCAATTCCTCACCTTCTGATGATGTATTTTTTCCATCGCCGATATTGAGAATCCACTCTAGAAATTCTGCTACCTTTTGTTTCTCGTATTCATCATTTGTTGTGCAGTTGAGCCACATGTTCTTTGTTAGCTTCATTACCTGAAAGTTCTTCCAAAGGTAAGATCTTTTAATGGATGCAGTGACCATGTTGTGTCTTCTTCCTTCGGTATCACAGGAAGGATCTGGCAAAAGTCCCCTCCTAGAACCATTGTCATGCCACCGAATGGCCTGTCGCTGCTGTTCACACTTTTATGTCTTAATATATCCCTTAGAGTCCTATCTAGCGCCTCAAAACATATCTTGTTTGCCATTGGAGCTTCATCCCATAGTATTAGCGATGTCTTTTTTAGTAGTTCTGCCAAGTGTGAACCTTGTTTAATGTCACATGTTGACTCTTCTGTAAGGACTAGTGGAATGTGGAACCTTGAGTGTGCTGTTCTCCCTCCTAGAAGTAGTGTTGCAATACCAGATGATGCTACTGCTAGTACTATCTTCCCTTCAGAATGCAACTTTGTTGTAATCGCTTTCCATAGGTATGTCTTACCTGTCCCACCATATCGGTCCACAAAAATTTGTTTTCCCAAATCATTGTCAACAGATTCCATTATTGAGTCAAATGCAAGACGTTGTTCATAGTTGAGACTACCAAAGATCTTCAAATGCTCTTCATTTTGTTGCTCTTTGTTGTAATCAATTTCTTCATTGAGTAGCTTGTTTCCAAGTTCCTTTATTTCCGAAGATTCAGGAAGTTCTATTCCAGGGTATTCCTTAAGTGTTCTTCCAGCTTGTCTCATGAGCTTCTCTATTTCCACCAAGGCGTGTCCTTGCTTCTGTGATTCTGTGAGGCATAGTGTAGGATAGTTCAATAATTTTCTCTGTTTGTACTCCATGTCTTCACTTAATACCTCCGAGCATGATTCCCACAGTTTTTTTGGGCATGTGACTTCGCAGTGGCTTAAAATTGTTGTGAATAGCTGCCTTAGCTGGTTGCCAGTCGCCCAATTTGATGCCTCCTTGATGCACTCAAGCCACTCTTTGTCATCATCAAGAAATCTTAGTGCTTCACAAGCAGATTTGTATGATGCGTGGACAACTCCATTTACTGTTCTTATGTCTTCGAAACATGTGCATCCTTTCTTGACGTTAAGTAGCATTCGCATATAGTATTTTTCTCCGCTTGCTGGATGGGCATAATATATCCTTCCAACTGATCTTCCTTTCTTCCTTTTGCTCCACTTTGTCTCTTTCTTTTTCCACACCCATTTTGACGGGAATTCTGCATATGTTAATTCTCTGGCTTGTTCACACATCTTGTTTGTCTCCATCCACTGTGTAAATTTAGTGATTCCTACTCTTTCTTTCCTGACGATCTTGGTTAAATCTGTAGAATCTGAGAAAATTACTTGCTGCTCATTTTCCAGGTGGAAAGGCAACCTTTCGACGCAGGGATCTCTGAAGTGCATTTCGAACTGAAATATTCTCCAACACGCATCATTCCCTGTTATATATGTGCATTCTAGGTACCTTTTTATCTCATCGTTTTCTATTAGTATTGTTGCTTGGTCATCACCTTTATTTATGTATTTAAAAAGGTATTTTATGGATAAAGATCTGTTGCACACCTCGACATTTATATGTGCTTGATATTTCACCAGCAGATTTCTGTTGTATGGGACTACGTATCTGTTATCCAACTTTACTTCCCCTTTCTGTATGAATCTTCCATCGTCTCGTCTTCTATATACTGGGTATCCATCTTTATCGATAGTGGTATTGTTGTTGTATTTTTTGGGAACTTTCTTATGCATCTGCTGTCGACCATGCATGGTGACTTTGTGTTTGCTGCACCACATAGCCCGTGCATCATGTAGTTTTCGACAGCTGCATATCCTTCCGGGTCAATTTCCTTGTCTGGTATCTCTGCGCAAGTTACTCTATCTACCTCTGATGGCTCTGGATACTTGTGTTTCTTTTCCTTTTTGTCGAGGAATATGACTATGTGGGCATGTGGGAGGCCTCTTTTTTGAAACTCTATTGTGTATATAACTGCAATTTTATAAAATAACAGTTAGTTCATGCAGTTAAATAATATGTTTGATAAATTCAGGATGATATATTACTTGCGAGTGTTTTTCCGAAGTATTCCCTTTCTCTTATATCTCTCATGAACTCCTTGAGCTTTATGTGGAATACTCGATCAACAATATCAGGCCTTTCGTATGCTGTTTGGGCCACTTCGTGTAGCATAGCCTCAATCTCCGGCCAAGCTGCGTTGCACGTGAATGTCACAAATAGGTCTGGGTATCCAGCCCACCGACATATTGCCATAGCATCTTGGAAGTTTTGTGCTTTGTATCTAGGACTATCTGTGACAGTGGATGGCAGCAGTATCCTTTTTCCTACTTGGTCAGCCCTTGTATCTCCTCTTTCTATTGCATCCTGTAAGCCAGCATATAATTCCGTTCTTAGGTTTCCTTGATGATTTTTGATCCAGTCCAGTCTGTACTGCAAAATGCATGCAAGGGCGTCCACAATGAACTGCAATGTAAGCTTTTCACACATCAGCAAGTGCATCGATTGGTTAGTACGTTGTTGTAGACAATATGCATAGTATTCCAACATTGTTACATGCTTTCTCTTACATTTTGCACCTTGTTTTAATATGTAAGGTATATTTTGTCTGTACCCATCTTCTCCATAGGGGAATAATAGTGGATACTGCATAGCCATGAATTTTGGATGGTTCTCTGATATTCTTCTTGGCTTCATGTTTTTGTACTCAACAATGATATCCCGTCCTTTTCTACTTTCCGTGGCATCATTGACAATCAAGGCTGCAACTTCCCATGCAGATGGCATGTCACTTCGTCTTCCATCTGATTGTCGCTTATTGATTAGTTTTAATCTCACGTTTTGATAGTCACCTTCTTCGAATCTGTCCCTTGCCATTCTGAATTTTTTTGCAAGTATGTTATCTTGATCAAACATATTTTTAAGGCCCTCTACGATGTGAGGATCTATTGACTCCCTTTTATCTTCCCTTGTCGAAGCATTAATCCTGTTTCTTACCTCATTTTCAGTGTCATAGATGTACAGTTGTGCCCAACGTGGTTTATCTTTACCTTCAGGCAATAGAGTACCTATTCTGTGGTAGTTCTGCCCATTCATTCTAAAAACATATGGCCCATTGCCATTGTTTATTTCTTTGTCTACTTTTCCTCCCATTGTTGTGAAAGCGAACATGGAGTTGTACAATCTGATATTCTGCAAGCAATGTTTTGACATCTTTTCGTTGTCTTTCCTTAGCAATTTCGCTAGGTAAGTCGGTGGCTCTCTTAATGGTGGCAACTCAACCTTGCCATGTTGGCAGCATAGTCCAAAAGATGGCATGCTTTTCGCTCTACCTGAAGTTCTTTCTTCGTACCAGAAAATTGCACCGCGTCATTCACACTTGCATTTGGGTTTTCCAAAGTTCCAATTTTCCATATGAGTCCTCTCTGATTGCCTGTTCAAGTTTTGGATTTAGCATAAATTGAAATATTATTAATGTCTGGTGTTGTTGATACTATAAAAAGTTGATATAACTTACAAATGTTGTCTTTGTTTCTTTCTCACCGATTTCGATGTAGTAGACATTTTATTACTTTTTGAGCTGTACACGTACATAGCAGAAAATATCGGATTTATGAAACTCCAAATTTTAGAGCTTGATTGTAATTTCTTGTTCCTTACCTCATAGTATTACCAGCCTGACCAATCATTTCTCCTTCTTTTGTCGATGGTTGTGCAAGCCTCTTGGTTTGCATTATTCTTTTCCTATGTAGTCTTGCCTCTTTTGCTTTTTCTGTTGAGTTACTTCCCCTGCATAAACATAAATACTAATTAGTATAAATAACAGATTATTTTTTGTCTGGCAGAATGAATTTATTACTCCTTGTGTTACTTTAACATTTTTTTGCGTTGGCTATAGTTCATTGATACGTATATCATTTTTTGAGATTTGATGGACCATTCTAAATTAGTGCGCTTGAAGATTTCAGCACATAAATAGCAGAGTAGATGTGGATAGCATAAGAAAGGTACATAATGTTTCTTGCTGTATGATGTGCATCATTAATGTTAAATTTTAGCATTTGAATTGAGAATTATAATTAAACCAAATGGATGATAAGATGCGTAACAGCATAAGAGAGAAAGTTCGTGAAGATTTTCTTACTTCACATGGAGCAAAGGTTGTCCTTTGTGTGTGTCCGCGGAGTCTGGCAGACCTCCATGTATCATTGAAGATTGTCTGTTTTTCTTTTCTTGAAGTTTCATTACCCTTTCCGATCTTGTGATCTTTGCTGATTCTCTGGATTTGCATCAATAAGATAAAAATTAAAATATAGTTTTTCTCGTGGAAGCTACACAATTAGGAACCTCAGCGTGCCTAACTGGAATTGCTTTGTTTTTTAAAAATTACTAGTATAGCACATATAAAATAGTCAATATTAGTAATGGATCACCTTGTTGGAGTGCATATTTGATTTGTTTTAACGACCTTGGCAGGTTTCTCACATTCCTTGCTATGTGGCCCACGTTTTCTTTTCATGTTGTCTTCCTGCATAATGGAGAGTTCAAATGTAAACCTAAGTGAATGATATTATATTATTGTTACAGATAAATCATGGTTTGGTTGGGCTATGGACGACGATTAAGATTTATGTGCTTGTTGTACAGGGGAGTACATTGCGCTCGCACTTGAGACTTTGGTCGTCGGCCCCGCTTGTCACAATGGTATAAAACAAATTTATGAAGATTCACTATTTTTATTACCTTTCATCACCTTATAAAATAAATTTTCCGTTGTATAAGTAAAGGAGATAGATTTTCAAGACCAGTGATTTTGCAGAAATATTTACTGATAAAGAGGATTTTATGTTCCAATCTCTTTGTGGTACATAAACATTGTGAGTATTTCTTAGTACAAGCTGACCGAAGCAATCTAATGACTGAATTTTGGACAAATTTCTTTTGGACAAACATTTTGAAGCAATCTAAACATTGTGAGTATTTCTTAGTACAAACATTGTGGTATACCTGATTAATGAGGTTTCTTTTTGGACAAATTTAATGAGGTAGTGATGCTAAATATTACGGGAACCCTCATCTGATCTATAAACTGCAAGTGAATTCCATACTGCAGTGCCCTGTGCTTCTTAATTGACTTTAGCCCTATGGGAGCCGCCACACAACCCCAAAATATAGTAGAGTAGCATGCTAGAATAAGATTGTAACTAAGGATTAAGAGAGAGGGAGAAGAATCATACCTGAATTTAGAAGTTGTTTGACTGTGTTGTCGTACCTTGAATTGAAAGCGTATGTTCTGCCGATTTTGTTGGTGTTCCTGAGAAGAGATTGAGTTTTAGGTCTATTTATGCCACGGCAGTTGTTTATATAGGCATGTCTCTTCTTTCTTTAACCTAGTTATGTACGATCTCTTAAGGTATTCTTGTTACGTGTGTTTACGTACTAGACTCTAATCCAACGTGCTTTTAAATTGGGCCATCCTGGACTTAGCAGCGTGGAAGTGTTGTTTCATGGGTTTTTTTTGGCCACATGTCTAGGTCGAGTCACATCAGTCCTTATTGTTTCCCCAGAAACCAACGTAACATGCACCATCTCTCTCTCTCTCTCTCTTCTCTAAAATACAACTATTCCCAATCCATAACCTCTTAGGTCATAATCTATACTTTACCAGCGCCAAGGTTTTTGAGTCGCGACTTGGCGAGTCGCCCTGATTTTTGAAAAACGACTTGGCGATTAGTCGGCGACTATACAGCGACTAATCAGCGACTCAAAAACCATGACCAGCGCATCTTGTGCGTCACCATGCGGTGTGTGTCTTTGAATTCAGCTTGTTAAAAATAGCAAATGGAGATGGAGAAGCGACCAATGGCATGGTTCGTACGATGATGTTCACGATTTATACATGGCCGAGCATCCAAGCCAACAACCATTTAGAAGTATTACAGTAATCCCTAATAGTTTTTCTTTAGTCTATTTTATACTCCCTCCGTCCCAAAATAAGTGTCTCAACTTTAGTACAACTTTGTACATCCGTTGATACAAAGTTGACACTTATTTTTAGACGGAGGGAGTAGTAAGTTAGTTTATTCTCTTGTTTAGATTTTATTTATTTATTTGATTTGGACAGGTGATATCATGACTGACATGAAGAGTAAGAAAGGCATTTGTCAATCTTGAGGTGTTTTTTCGGGAACGTTTGTGTTCCAAGCATGCTATGGATCTACATGTCCAGTTGGGTATGCCTCCTTCGATTTTCTTCAATACTTAAAAGTAAGACAATATTTATTTCTTTAAGGGCGCTTTTAGTGTTGAATGAGGTATATGCTAAAGACGACACAAGCGAGTGTGACTAAAAATAATTGAAGTATATGTCTTAGTACATATGATAACTTCAAACCATGCTCTCCTATAGCATAAAGTAAACATAATTGTATATCAAGGCAAACTACTACTAAGTATATAGTGTGTAGTGCAATCTTCACTTCTTCCAGCTATCGTACTTAAGCACTTGTTGCTCATGCCTAGCCCATGTATCTCTCTGGCTCCCTCCTAATCCTCTTTGGTCTATCATGTAAGGTTTACTGGATGTGTTCAGATGGTTTTTCCCTCTTCTTTATGCAATCGGTCCTTTCCTTCCTTATTTTTGAAAGCACAAGTGCTCCCTGGGTGATTTTGGTAATTAATGTCAACATATCTCTTGTTGGACTAACACTTTTACCTAGTATGTTTCAGACAAGTTCAACAATGGAGTGGCATGGACTAAAGGATGTGGAAATCCTTCAAGATGCTAAGGACAAAGGATTGGCTCAAGCTTCAAGAACAAGACTCTACATTTTCTATTTTAGTGATCCAAGATCACATTGAGTCTATAGGAAAAGCCAATACTATCAAGAGGGGATGAGGTGTTGCTTAATGGCTTGCTTGCTCAAAGTGCTTAGTGATATGCTCCAAAGCCCTCAACTACTTTCTCACATCCACATATGTCCTAAACCCAAAAGTCTAACTCGGCCCTACCGATTCTTTCCACCCGGCGCCACCGAGTTCAGATGTCTTAGCCACTGCCACAAACCCTAGGCAAATAGGTCTCACCGATAGGGATCTCGGTCTCACCGTGATGAGATTGTAATCTCTCTGTGTATGTCCATTACCAAAATCGGTCCTACCGAGTTTGAGTAATCGGTACTACCGAGATTACAATACAAACTCTCTGGTTAACTTATTACCAAAATCGGTCCTACCGTGTTTGTGTAATCGGTCAAACCGAGTTTGTCTGACCAACTCTCTGGTTAGCTTATTACCAAAATCGGTCCTACCGAGTTTGTGTAATCGGTCTCACCAAGATTAAGTTATGCCCTAACCCTAACCATATCGGTCCAACCGAGTTGCATGTCGGTCCCACCGAAAATCCTAACGGTCACTAGATTTGCTGAATCTGTCTGACCGAGTTTACCAATTCGGTCCCACCGAGTAAATCAAGTTGTGTGTAACAGCTAGATTTTGTGTGGAGGCTATATATAGCCCTCCACCTCCTCTTCATTCGTAGAGAGAGCCATCAGAACAAACCTACACTTCCAGCAATACATTTTCTGAGAGAGAACCACCTACTCATGTGTTGAGGCCAAGATATTCCATTCCTACCATATGAATCTTGATCTCTAGCCTTCCCCAAGTTGCTTTCCACTCAAATCTTCTTTCCACCAAATCCAAATCCCGTGAGAGAGAGTTGAGTGTTGGGGAGACTATCATTTGAAGCACAAGAGCAAGGAGTTCATCATCAACACACCATTTGTTACTTCTTGGAGAGTGGTGTCTCCTAGATTGGCTAGGTGTCACTTGGGAGCCTCCGACAAGATTGTGGAGTTGAACCAAGGAGTTTGTAAGGGCAAGGAGATCGCCTACTTCGTAAAGATCTACCGCTAGTGAGACAAGGTTGCTTCTTTGTGGACCCTTCGTGGGTGGAGCCCTCCGTGGACTCGCGCAACCGTTACCCTTCGTGGGTTGAAGTCTCCATCAACATGGATGTACGATAGCACCACCTATCGGAACCACGACAAAAACATCCGTGTCTCCAATTGCGTTTGAATCCTCCAATCCCTTCCCTTACATTCTTACAAGTTGCATGCTTTACTTTTTGCTGCTCATATACTCTTTGTATGCTTGCTTGTTATGTATTGTGAGTGTTAAACTTGTGCCTAAACTCCACTTAAACTTAAAGAAGTTAAAAACTGTAACTTTTGGTACTTAGTGTCTAATCACCCCCCCCCCCTCTAGACACCTCTTCTCGATCCCTTTCAATTGGTATCAGAGCTTTGGTCTCCATTGCTTTGGTTTAAACACCATTGGAGGAAGATGGATGAGTCTACTATTGGGAGTCTTAGACATAGAGTGCCTATACTTGATGGAGAGTACTTTCATGAGTGGAAAAATGAGATGCTTGTGATTTTCAATCAATATCATTTGAACAAGTACATTGCTAGCCCTTGTGCACCTCATATTGATCCTATGCATCCTACTCTTGATGAGTCAATTGACATGATTCACAATCTTAGAACTGTTGAACTTATCACTAGAGGCTTGCCTAGAAACTTGATTGGATGTTTGCCTACTCTTAAGTGTGCCTACACCATATGGAAACTTCTTGAGGAACGTTTTCCAAATTATTCCTTGAAAAATCTTGATGAAATTCTCCATAAGTCTATTGCCTTGAGTAAGATGAATTCTAGTGATCCTATGTTTGGTGATTGTTTGTTTGAGCTTACAAACCTTATGCGTGCCAAAGGAGATGTTGGAATTATTAGTGATATTATTTCTGAAGCTATAAAAATTCATAAGCAAGATCATTGTCAAACTCACTCTAACGAATCACCCTCTCTAGGATTTGATCCACCACATGACGATGTTGAACATGGATACTATGGTGAGGATGATGATAGTGACTTCGATCTTGATGATGCAATGAGACAATTTGGTCTTATGGCAAATCTTCGGGGTTATATGGCAGGAGGAAAGGAATGTGTTCTTGATAGTGGATGTACCGATCACATGACCGGAGATAAAGACATGTTTCGGGAGCTTGCTGAAAACAATGGTCCTCAAAAGTATGTCACTTTCGGTGACAACTCAAAGGGTAAGGTGGTTGGCCTCGGTAAGGTGGCCATATCACATGATAGCTCCATACAAAATGTCATGATCGTTGAATCTCTTGGCTACAACTTACTTTCAGTATCTAGACTTGCTGATTTCGGTTTCAATGTCCTATTTACTGAAGTAGATTGCCAAGTGTTTCGTAGAGATAATCATAAAATGGTCTTTACCGATGTGCGTAGAGGTGATCTATACATTGTTGATTTCACTAAAAAGGCTCAACCTAGAACTTGTTTTATTGCTAAATCCTCTAAAGGTTGGTTATGGCATAGACGATTGGGTCATGTTAGCATGCGAAACCTTGACAAGCTTATTAAAGGAAATCATATCCTTGGAGTTATCAATGTCATATTTGATAAGGATAGACTTTGCAGTGCTTGTCAGGCAGGTAAACAGGTTGGAGGAAGGCATACCGTGAAGAACATCATGACCACAAGGAGGCATCTCGAGCTACTTCATATGGATCTCTTTGGTCCCAACGCTTACAAAAGTCTCGGTGGAAATTCTTCTGATCTAGTTATAGTTGATGACTTTTCAAGATTTACGTGGGTGTTCTTTCTCGATGATGAATCACAGGTTCAGAAGATCTTCAAAAACTTCGCTAGGAAGGCTCAAAATCAATTTGAAGTGAAGATCAAGAAGGTTCGCAGCGACAACGGAACGGATTTCAAGAACGCAAATGTGGACACCTTTCTTGACGAAGAAGGGATTTCACACGAGTTCTCGGCTACGTACACACCTCAACAAAATGGAGTTGTTGAGAGGAAGAACCGGACGCTCATCGAAATGGCGAGAACGATGCTTGATGAGTAAAAGACGCCGAAGCACTTTTGGGCGGAAGCGGTTGAGATAGCTTGTCATGCAACAAATCGCTTGTATCTTCACAAGCTACTCGGCAAGACGGCATACGAGCTTCTCACCGGTAACAAACCCCAAGTTGGATACTTTCGAGTATTTGGCTCAAAGTGCTACATTCTTGATAAGCATCGTTGTTCTAAATTTGCTCCTAAGTCTCATGAAGGTTTCCTACTTGGTTATGGCTCAAACTCTCACACATACCGTGTCTACAACAATTTCACCTGAAAGGTTGAAGAAACGGTAGATGTGAAGTTTGATGAATCTAACGGCTCGCAAGTAGAGCAATTGCCAATTGATGTAGGAGACAAAGACCCCTCGGAAGCAATTCAAGACCTGTCTATTGGAAAGATTAGTCCAACGGAGGTGAAGGAGAGTACCTCATCCGTCTAAGTGGAAGCTTCTACCTCACGACAAGGTTAACCAAGAGTTGATACGGAAGCATCCACAAGTGGGACACACCAAGATGAAGAAAACGAGGAAGTGCACCAAGACGAACGTCAACAACCTCCTTCTCCACCACGACAAGAGAACGACAACGCCAACAATGAAGAAGGCCAAGAAGAAGAACAAGATGAAGAAGATGTTCAACCAAGACCCAAGCAAAAGCTGACAAGAGTTCGAGCAAGAATTTCTAAAGACCATCCCGTCGAGAAAATCTACAATGATATCCAAACCGGGAGAATCACTCGCTCTAAAACTCGTTTAGCTAACTTTTGTGAGCACTATTCATTCATCTCTAGCATTGAACCTATGAAGGTTGAAGAAGCATTGGAAGATCCGGATTGGATAAATGCCATGCATGAAGAGCTACACAACTTTGAGAGAAATCAAGTTTGGACATTGGTTGAGAAGCCCGACAACAACCACAACATCATCGGTACCAAATGGGTGTTTCACAACAAGCAAGATGAAGATGGACAAGTAGTTCGCAACAAAGCACATCTCGTCGCCCAAGGCTACACACAAGTCGAAGGTATGGACTATGGTGAGACTTATGCTCCCGTTGCTAGACTTGAGTCCATTCGCATCTTACTTGCCTATGCTAATCACCATGATATCACCTTGTACCAAATGGATATTAAAAGTGCTTTTCTAAATGGTGAAATAGAGGAGGAAGTTTATGTTAAACAACCTCCCGGCTTTGTTAATCCTAAGAAACCTGATCATGTTTACAAACTTTACAAAGCTCTTTATGGTCTTAAACAAGCTCCTAGAGCGTGGTATAAATGCTTGACCAAGTTCCTTATTGAAAAAGGCTTTGAAATTGGAAAAATAGATTCTACTCTTTTTACTAAAAGGGTCAATGGAGAACTATTTGTGTGCCAAATTTATGTTGATGATATTATATTTGGTTCTACTAACCCTCATTTTAGTGAAAAGTTTGGAAAGCTAATGTCGGAGAAGTTTGAGATGTCTATGATGAGTGAAATCAAATTCTTTCTTGGTTTGCAAATCAAGCAAACTAAGGAAGGTACCTTTGTCTCTCAAACGAAGTACACCAAGGACTTATTCAAGAAGTTCAATATGCAGGAATGCAAAGGTATGACTACACCCATGCCTACTAGTGGACATCTTGATTTGACCAAAGATGGTGAACCGGTCGATCAAAAGGTTTATCGCTCTATGATTGGTTCATTGTTATATCTATGTGCTTCATGTCCCGATATCATGCTAAGTGTGTGCATGTGTGCACGATATCAAGCTGCTCCTAAAGAATGTCATCTTAAGGTCGTGAAAAGGATAGTGAGATACTTAATCCATACACCTAATTTTGGCATTTGGTATCCTAAGAGGGCCTCTTTCGATCTTGTTGGCTAGTCCGACTCGGACTATGCCGGTGACAAGGTTGATAGAAAGTCCACTTCGGGTACTTGTCAATTTCTTGGTAGATCTCTTGTGTTTTGGTCTTCCAAGAAACAAAACTCGGTATCCTTGTCCACCGCCGAAGCGGAATACATTGTCGCTGGTTCATGTTGTGCTCAATTACTATGGATGACCCAAACTCTTAAAGATTATGGGATATATGTGAAACATGTTTCATTACTTTGTGACAATGAAAGTGCTATCAAGATCGCTCACAATCCCGTGCAACATTCTCGAACTAAGCATATTGAAGTTCGTCATCATTTCATTCGAGATCATGTTGCTAAGGGTGACATTAATCTTAAGCATGTTCGCACCGAAAAGCAATTAGCGGATATATTCACTAAACCACTTGATGAGAGAGTGTTTTGCAGGTTAAGAGGTGAATTGAACATCATTAATGCTTCAAACTTGGAGTAGGAACTCCATTGGATACATGCAAGACATGAGCTTATGACTAATCCTTGATATTTCTCTTATGATGATAATCTTATGTCGTGGGTATATTTGCACCTTGCATGTTATCTAACCCATGTAGGTCCTTGGATGAATTTAAATCTATGGGATTGCAACTCTCTCACATCTTGAGGAATCTCTACATCACCAAGTCTCTACACAATGGTGGTCGAAGACAAGGAAGCACGAAACCATTCAAACATATCCTTTGACAAATTCTATGTTAAGCTTCATGATTGTCTTTTGGGATACACAAGTGCTCTTCCTTGCAAAAACTAACCCATGTGGGTAGGTGAACTCAAATTCCAAGTGGTGCTCCAAACTCTTGATGAGCTACATCAACCTTGAGCAACCCACACAAGTTCAACTACGTGATCACAATCAACACCACCACCCAAGGTATGTTATTCCATCTTAGAGGAGCTTTACTCCAAGTCATGAGTCAAAGCAACTCGACAAGATGTGAATACATCAAGATGCTTAAACGAAAAATGGTAACCCCATTTTGAGCTTAAACGATGAGTATGACCTATGATCAAGTGATCTCACTTGACTCCTAAGTCAATATACTCTAACATAGGTGACTTTGTCGCCGACCAATTCTAGATGAAGTTCTCTCGTGTTCTTTTCTATGCTCTTGCATTTGTCTCATGCATATTTGTTTCCCCTACCCAAAAAAACTTCATCTAGATTTCTTTTTTCTATTCTGTTCTGCATTCCCTGCATCCAATTCATTGCAAATCCTTGTGAGATCTTACTTGTCTAGTGAATTGAGGTGACAAGTGTTTTCTCTGCGATGAACTCGGTCTCACCGGTTTGATGTTTTCGGTCTAACCAAATCCTTTCGGTGCAACCGAAGCATCCAACTCGGTGCCACCGATTTCACAACAAGAAAAACATTTTGCCACTGCATTATTATTTTTAGCACCACTCAATGAATCTTTTCCTCTACAAGCATCACATTTTTATCAATGCATTGTGCTGTGACTCAAGGACCAAATCCATTTACGACAAATTCCAGCAGACCCTTCTTGGAAATTGATGTCAAAGGGGGAGAGAGAGATCACATCAAAGCTTATCACTTCAACAGGGGGAGAGAGATATCTCCAGGGGGAGAGAATACTCAAGAAGAGAGTAATCTTCAAGGATCCCAGATGCTTGGTGTTCAAGAGGAGAGATGCCACATGTCTTCTTGGGGAGGAAGACATATTCATATGTGCTTATTTGCATTAGCTCTATTCATTTGTTTCTTTGAGCTTTGATTTTGCATTTTGCTCTGATTTTCTGTTCCCTATCTTCTCCCAGTATCCCATGCTAGATTCAGGGGGAGCAAGACATCTAAGGGAAATAAAATCTTTAAATTCATTGCACATCTTTACCTTTGGGGACATGTCCATATTCAATATGGTACTTAGTACTCACTCTCTACATGTCATCCCAGTCTTGGTACTCTTGTGGTTCCTTTTTTTTGCTCTGGCTAGTAGGTGTATCTGTGTTATCTAACCTTGTTTACGCAGGTTCATTCCATCCTAAGCCAACTCAAGACCACAAGGTAAGTATATGCATCATAGTCATGTGTATGAGGAGTTCTTGCTGATGTACATACTGTTTGCAAAGGACTCATGAGCATGAAGGTACATTTCCCATATTCACATTTGTTGCTCTGATGCATATAACCAAGATACATGTAACACATTGCCTACTCTATCATGCTTATGCATTCACATGCTCCTATATTCCATATTCACATACATGTAGGGGAGCCTATGCATGTTACACGTCTTTCCAAAGCTTTACTTGCTATTCTCTATATCTTTATCTAAAGCTTTGATGTATGTTGTCATCAATTACCAAAAAGGGGGAGACTGAAAGAACAAGTGCTCCCTGGGTGATTTTGGTAATGAATGTCAACATATCTCTTGTTGGACTAACACTTTTACCTAGTATGTTTCAAACAAGCTCAACAATGGAGTGGCATGGACTAAAGGATGTGGAAACCCTTCAAGATGCTAAGGACAAAGGATTGGCTCAAGCTTCAAGAACAAGACTCTACATTTTCTATTTTAGTGATCCAAGATCACATTGAGTCTATAGGAAAAGCCAATACTATCAAGAGGGGATGAGGTGTTGCTTAATGGCTTGCTTGCTCAAAGTGCTTAGTGATATGCTCCAAAGCCCTCAACTACTTTCTCACATCCACATATGTCCTAAACCCAAAAGTCTAACTCGGCCCTACCGATGCTTTCCACCCAACGCCACCGAGTTCAGATGTCTTAGCCACTGCCACAATCCCTAGGCAAATCGGTCTCACCGATAGGGATCTCGGTCTCACCGAGATGGGATTGTAATCTCTCTGTGTATGTCCATTACCAAAATCGGTCCTATCGAGTTAGAGTAATCGGTACTACCGAGATTACAATGCAAACTCTCTGGTTAACTTATTACCAAAATCGGTCCTACCGAGTTTGTGTAATCGGTCAAACCGAGTTTTCCTGACCAACTCTCTGGTTAGCTTATTACCAAAATCGGTCCTACCGAGTTTGTGTAATCGGTCTCACCGAGATTAAGTTATGCCCTAACCCTAACCATATCGGTCCTACCGAGTTGCATGTCGGTCCCACCGAAAATCCTAACGGTCACTAGATTTACCGAATCGGTCTGACCGAGTTTACCAATTCGGTCCCATCGAGTTTGGCAAGTTGTGTGTAACGATTAGATTTTGTGTGGAGGCTATATATACCCCTCCACCTCCTCTTCATTCGTAGAGAGAGCCATCAGAACGAACCTACACTTCCAGCATACATTTTTTGAGAGAGAACCACCTACTCATGTGTTGAGGCCAAGATATTCCATTCCTACCATATGAATCTTGATCTCTAGGCTTCCCCAAGTTGCTTTCCACTCAAATCTTCTTTCCACCAAATCCAAATCCTATGAGAGAGAGTTGAGTGTTAGGGAGACTATCATTTGAAGCACAAGAGCAAGGAGTTCATCATCAACACACCATTTGTTACTTCTTGGAGAGTGGTGTCTCCTAGATTGGCTAGGTGTCAGTTGGGAGCCTACGACAAGATTGTGGAGTTGAACCAAGGAGTTTGTAAGGGCAAGGAGATCGCCCACTTCATGAAGATCTACCGCTAGTGAGGCAAGTCCTTCGTGGGCGACGGCCATGGTGGGATAGACAAGGTTGCTTCTTCGTGGACCCTTCATGGGTGGAGCCCTCCGTGGACTCGCGCAACCGTTACCCTTCGTGGGTTGAAGTCTCCATCAACGTGGATGTACGTTAGCACCACCTATCGGAACCACGACAAAAACATCCGTGTCTCCAGTTGTGTTTGAATCCTCCAATCCCTTCCCTTTACATCCTTGCAAGTTGCATGCTTTACTTTTCGCTGCTCATATTCTCTTTGCATGCTTTCTTGTTCTGTATTGTGAGTGTTAAACTTGTGCCTAAACTGCACTTAAACTTAAAGAAGTTAAAAACTGCAATTTTTGGTACTTAGTGTCTAATCACCCCCCCCTCTAGACACCTCTTCTCGATCCCTTCCAATTTTGCTTCTAGTTTTGGCGTTCCATTCTTCATCACTGTCACCTTTGATGGTACAGTTGTCGGCATGACTATTGTTGTCTCCCTGCATATATGCAAAAACAATGTTATTAATGAAACATTTGTAAATTTCTCTAAATTCATGGTAGATATTAAGCTTGTATATCATCAACGTATTTACCTTGTTCATTCTTGTACTTTCTTCAATTGTGAGATCACCATCTGTGTCATTTCCTTCCTCTTGTACCTATAACATAGAATGTGGGAATTTAATAATGTATTATGTAATACATATATGATGAAATGCATACATAATATTAGACTAAAGTAGGAAATGACCAATACACTAATGGATTATTATTTCATACAATGATTTTATATTTTGGAAATAATATATTTAAAATTAAATCCTTTTCCTTTTATTTGATATTACCTCATTATTGGTTTCTTCATTGTCGGAATCATCATCTATGTCATTTTCTTCCTCTAGTACCTATAAGATGGCGGTAGTTTAAATGAACATCATAGAGCATATTGTTAATAGATATTTAAGGTGGGATGTATTCATCTATAATTCTGTATTGTTTTTTTGAGCTTCGCAGAAGTAACCTTGGTCACAGGATTTTTATATCCCTCGTTGTGGTTGTCATTTCTGAAATCTTTGTTATATCTTGGATCTACGGTTACATCATTTTCTTCTTCTTCTTCTTCTTCTTCTTCTTCTTCTTCTTCTTCTTCTTCTTCTTCTTCTTCTTCTTCTCCTTCTTCTTCTTCATCTTGTACCTATACATAAAATATGTCAATTTAGAACACAATAGAACTTTGTGTTTATCTTGAAAACAATATAGAAAAAGTATGTACATTTCTCCTCACTATTGAATTTGATTTTGTTCATAACTCTTCTGAGTTTCTTGTTGGTAGGCCTTCTGACATCTGTCTTGTTTTGTCTGTGGTAATTATTAGAATCATCTTCTATGGTAATTGTATCTGAACTTGTAGCTTGAATGTTTGCTACCTCCTTTTCAAATACATTTTCATTTTTTTCAACGATGTCATAAAATAGTAAAGTAATTTCAAAGCATACCTCATTATTTAATTTTTCTGTAAGAACCTTTTTTTATTTCGCGAAGCCTTTCTTTTAAAATCCTGCTTACATCTCTTTTGTTTTGTCTCTCCTTTTATCTTCTGCGAAAAAGTTTTTGGCTCTTCCTGTGCGTTTTGTTATGTCATAAATAAATAGGCCAAAATCAATTATGAATGCAGATACAGGGAGATAATGTTTTCAATTTGTTACCTCATCATCAGGAGCTTCAGTTTTAACAACTGTTCTAGAAGCAACCGGTCTCACATCTTTTTCATATCTTTTGCTAGACTTCTGTATCTTTGTCCTCCGTTGTTGTTTTTTGTTGGATGATATTGAGGTTTCCTTTCTGCACATATCCTTCTTCTCATCATTTGTTGCATTCTTGGAGGAGTGGTTCACCTATAAGAATGAAAATTATTTTTTAACATTTAAAAACAAAAATTGCACACTTGTGAGAGCAAAATCATTAATTAGTGGGAGTACCTCGTAATGGAAATTGTGCATATCAGAATTTGAAGAACCTCGTGTGTCTTGCATTTCCAGTATGCCCTATAAAGAGTGTGCTCATATTATAATTTTATAAGCCATTTAAAATACTCAAATGTGCATGCATACCTCTTCAGCCATTTCATTTGAATTTTCCATCTCAAGTTTGTCATCAACTTCAAAAGTGTAGCTCACTTTATAATTTTCCATACACTCTTCTAGATTCCTTGAATTTAACTTCAGTCGGAATAGGAGTGTTCTGCCATAAAGATTTTGAATAACATCTGGTACCGTGTTGTTGAATCCCTCCTGCTCTAATAGGGTCGACGCAGATATGTTGCCTAAAAGACTCTTTGCTACCTCGTTAAACACCACGAAAGTTGTTGTTGCCGTGCCATTGCGTACCTTCAGTTTAAGTAGGTACCTAATATGATGTTGTCAAGTTATTAGTGGTATATTATTAAAACAAATGGAACCAAAGACAATCTAGTGCACAACATGCTCACCGCTTGTCTGGATTTTGAGCTACTTCATGACAGGAAGTGCAAATGTAGTTATCATGTTCCTTTTTTGTAGCACAAAGCAAAGTTTGCATGCCATGTACCACCAGCCTTTATCTGTTATAATATCATCAATTGTTGCTTTTGTTGTGCATACAAATTCCTATTAAAGAGAAAATATATGAGATTATTACATACTAATGTACAATAAATAAGGTACAATATGATGATCAAGGTTAGAGGGAAACCTTTCTTTGGACATCAGCATATCGCAATTCTATAATTTCCCTCAATGTTTTTCTGTTGTACAACATTTGCTCTTCAATTGTTCCTTGGGTGCTTTCATCGATTCCAATCATATGGAATAACATCTCTTTCACAATACCTATAATAGGTCACAACATGAGCACATAAACTTGTAACTTTAAAGACATGCATAATTGCATTATTATATAGCATACCTCTCAATAATTTGGTCTGCCTCTGGAATTTCAGGGTTGAGGAAGACTTTAGATGCATTTGTTGTGTGTAGTGATAGCCCTGGTAACAAATTATCAGTAATTTGGACTTGAGTTTACACAAAAAGATTCTAGTTCTCACCATTGAATTTTTTGACCAAATTTGAAGTGACAATCACTATTGTTTGTTTGTCCAAAAGACTTTCGTTCACCGTATTTGCTAAAATATCCCCCCATAGCGTGATTTGGATCTTTTCATCTCTGCATGAATTTATTCATCAAAAAGTGATATAAAGATCATCTATGCAATTCAAAAAAATATAGTAATAGAATCACTTACTCTAGTAAAAGGATTTCAATCTCGCGGATGTTTGAAGTTTGAGCCATGCCCGTCCCTTTTATTTTTTGTACTTGCTCTATTGGTTTCATTGCAGTAAGCAATCCAATGACATCTGTACATAATCATATTTTAAAATCTAGCTAGTTCGCCAATGCTTGTTCTTCGATATGGATTATGATCATACCTGAGCACTGTTTATCAATATTCACCCTACTATCCAAGGTATCGCCATCAACAAATTCGAAGTGGTAATTCAAAAACTTTGATTTTCCTTCATCCACTTCCTTCACTGTTGTATCATAAACAAAATTGATTTTGAGATTGTTCTTCAATGGTCGGTATTTTTCATACTCCAAGACTTTGAAGGTCTTAATTATGTATATGGAGTCCTCTTTAATTTTTGATTTAAATTTATTGACCAGTTTGCTCCCAATAGAAGCATGGATCGCATGGCCCTACATAGAAAGAAAAGATCAGCAAACTTTGGAAAGGATAAATTGAAGTTACATTATATATGTAATACTTGCACCCTTTTGTCCAATAAAATTATATCAATGCTAATGAGCTCATTAGTTGATAAGTTAATTGTGTCCCAAAGTCTTAACCTTTGATTGTCCATGTCTCGTTTCGTGTAGTCAATGCATTCAATGGTGTATATGCCATAATCTTTGAGGCCCTTTAAATATAAGAACAGAATGGTCATTAGTAAAGTAAGAAATATAATGCATGCAAGCAATCCCATTTATTTCTGTAGACTTCTATAGTATATTATCTTCACGTGAAAACTGGAAGCAACATCCATTGCATTAACCTTATGTAGAAGATTATATGAAATAAAAGTAGATGAATCAATACAATCTTATTGACAATTGGTTTTAATTTATGTTTCAGATGGAGCTGATGCCATGACTACAGAAACCCACTATAACATATGAGGCTGATCAAATATGGAAACCATCTATGTATGTTTCTCTGTATCTGTTTTTAGGTGATGAAACTTGTGAGCTAACATGTGAAACCTTTTTATAGTGGCACTACCTACATTATGAATTAAGCATTATTGATCCATTAATAGATCTGATCTACAATAATAGGTATAATCTATTTTATGAACAACACCTTATGCACCATCTATGCTTCTCTATATCGCAGCAAGTAATCCCACTTGGATATGTTATACTTGTAGTATGATTCTGGACTTGTATAGTATGTTATTTTAACGTGAAAATACTGGAAGCAACATCCATGGCATTACCCTGGCATTAGCCTTTCATAGGTGAGTAAAAAATATGAACCTGACACCATTAATATAGGAACCCACACGTATATGATTGTAGATAATCAACCTTCGGAGGTAATGGCAAATATTTTTAGATCAGGACTGCCTAGAGTATAATTCGACCATTATTGATCCATTAATAGCTATGATCTATAATTTTGTGCAGATGAAACTTACTTGATGTAGATCATTTTCTTGACGGAACTGTCTTGTCACCGCTGGAGGAAGACAATTCCCGTTTGCTTGACAGAACTGTTTTGTGGTTGCTATATGAAGATAATTCTGGAGTGGAAGTTTTGGTCGCTGGAAGAAGATGATGTGGGAGGAAGATGTTGCAACCTTTCAGGTCGTGGGGAAGGTCTTATATGGATGGTTGAGTTTCTCTCATCTGCACAATTGAAAGAAAGTTTTTTTGTGCGTAGCCTGTACAGATATTTCGTTGGAGTCCTTTTTTAGAAACGTAGAGATATGGTAGTTCTGAATTGTTTCTGTACACCCCCTTTGTAGATAGCACGATCAAACGAAAGCTTTTTTGGTAGCAGCCTGGACAGATATTCTGTTTGGAGTATTTTTTTTTTGAGAAACGAAGAGATATGGTAGTCTTGATTTGTTTGGGTAAATCCCGTTTGTACACATGTTCTTCTAGAAACGAAGAGATATGGTACTTTTCATTTGTTTGGGCACATCCTGTACGATCTCTATTATGGGTGTCATGGCCCAAATTGTAAGCGGATATGTTTTTCTGAAACAAAATGTGAAGCCATTGTTGCACGTATGGACCCATCTACTTTATGAAGAGCTAATGGTTATGCTTTGTGGGAAGGTTGGATATATCTAATTATTGTAGGATTTTACAGGACAATTATCTTTATTTTGGTGACCCCGTCAAGTACTTTTTATATATAAATAGATTTGCACTTTCCTTTTTCTTATCTTTCATTTGCATTTGTACAAAGTTTGTATAACAGGGGTATATATAGCTCTAGCTAGCTAGGGTTTAATTTGGTATGTCGCTGGAGCAATAACACTGTTACGCTCCGGATAATAATTAGTATAATATATATTAAATCATTTGACTGCTATCGGCGGTATACAAAATAGCTAGACACACACAAAATTTATAGATTAGTTTATCAGCTTGGGCGACAACGACACTTCAGACTGATCTTCTTCCCTCTTTTGTTTGTTTTTGAATAATTGAGCCCATGGTCGTGATTTTTCCTTCTCCAGGGATTACGATCTTTCGTAGGGAATGTAGTCTTCATTCTTCTTTTAACATATGTTTCATCGTCATCAACATCATCTTCCCTCATCGGATCATCGTACTGGTCGTAGTCTTCCTCGTTGGCGACTCCATCCATTCCGGCGATGCTCCTTTTGCTTCTCCTCACGACAACACGACTGGGATTGATCGGATCAGTTATGAAGAAACATTGTGTCACGTGTTTAGCGTGTACCCATGGCTCATTTTTGGCGATGGCGTTGACGGTACCGCTATCAGAGTCGGGTATACACATGGTAGTGAAATGTCGGTTTTCTCTCTGTACATTCTTAGCTCATCTGACACGGAACATCGTCGTGCTATGCAGTCCAGAGTAGTTAAGCTCCCATATCTCTTCGACCCTTCCGTAATATCTTTCAATTACATTCCCGTTCATGGCTTCCATCCTCACCCCTGAGTTTTGGTCATCACTATTTATATCTTTCTCCTCCGTGTAGAACGTGTATCCGTTGATATCGTATGCTTGATAAGTCGCGAGGTTGGTCGAGGGGCCATGTGCTAAGGCGTATATGAGCGTTCCGTTCGGACAACCCTCTTCCGGGGGATTAGCCAGAACTCGCTCTTTGAACCAATGCAAGAAAGTGGAGTTGTGCTCTCTAATAACTTCAGTGTCCGTCCTGTGCACCCACGATCACGGTACTTCTTTGCGATGGTCTGTTTGTGCAGTGTCACAAAATCTTCTAGCACATCTAGGTGTTGTAGCACTACTAAGTTTGCCCTGTCAAGGTCGTTTTGTTGGCCCGAGCGTAACACATTCACATCCCTATGACCGTTGGTGTGACCTTCGCCTTCAAGCCTTCCATGGTGCTTGTTGACGGGCAAACCAACAACAGGGTCTCCGGTGCCTACTAGATAACTCTCACAGAAAGAGATGCACTCTTTGGTCAGATATCCCTGGGCTATGCTTCCATCTGGACGGGACATGTTACGAACGAATCCTTTGATGATGCCATTCATCCTCTCGAACAGCATCATGTTGTGCAGGAATGTCGGCCCTAAGGTCGATGATGTCGTCCACGATGTGGACACATAGATGCACCATGACATCAAAGAACGCGGGAGGGAAGTACATCTCTAGCTCATTCAGTATGACAACGATCTCTTCCTGTAGCCTATGGAGTTGCTTCACACTGATCGACTTTCGAGAGATAGCATCAAAAAAGTGGCATAGGTCAGTAAGCGTCTCACGCACATGTGTGTCCATAATCCCTCTAAGTGCAACCGGGAGTAACTGCGTCATCATCACATGACAGTCGTGAGACTTCATCCCACTGAACCTTTTTTTCTTAGTGTCTAGATATCTGCTTATCTTCCCACAGTATCCGGAACTAACTTTGATTCCGGCAAGGCACTTGAACAATTGATCGACCTCCTTCGGATCTAAGGTGAAGCAAGAGGGGGGGCAATATTGTTCTTCCTTCTTGTTTACTTTTTTGCCCCTATCTTCCGTCTCCGTCTCCGTCTCGGTCTCCTCTGACGACCTTTTACCGGGCATTTGGAGATCTTTCCTGATATTCAAAAATTCCAAGTCTTTTCTTGCCTTCGGCCCATCCTTGGTCCTCTCCGGCATGTTCATCAATGTTCCAAGCAAACTCTCAAGGATATTTTTTGTGATATGCATTTGATCAAGGCTATGAGGCGTGTCGAGTATGGGCCAGTATTCCAAGTCCCAGAAAACAGATCTCGTCTTCCATACCTTCAGCAGGGGCTCCGGCGCCTTTTTCTTCGTCTTTCCCGGCGAGGGGCACTCTTCCCAGTTCTTCAATAACTTATATATTTCTGCACCGCTACGCTTACGTGGAGGACCTCGATGCTCAGCCTTACCATTGAATAGATCTCCACGCTTTCTCCACGGGTCATCCTTCTCGAGCCATCTTCGATGCCCCATGTAAACGATTTTCGAAGACCCGCCATCTTTCGATAGCTGCAGAGAAGTTGTATCATCCATGCACCTCGTGCATCCGCAATATCCGTGGCACACCTGGCCGGAGAGATAGCCGTAACCGAGATAGTCCTGCACCGTCGTGATCAGCGCGGCTCTCATGTAGAAATACTCTCCTTTGCTTGCATCCCATGTCTTGGCCGGCGTTGTCCATAAGGTATGTAGCTCCTCTTTCAGTAACCCGAGATACAAATTTATATCATTTCCCGGTTGTCTCGGCCCTTGAATAAGCATAGCCATGTGTATGTATTTTTCCTTCATGCACAACCAGGGGGAGGTTGTACATCCATACAAACACGGGCCATGTGCTATGATTGGTGTTCTGGTTGCCAAATGGATTCATGCCATCACTACTAGCGCCAAGCACGATGTTCCTTGGATCATTTGCGAAAAAATCAAATTCAGCATTTAATGCTCTCCACTGGCTAGCATCTGCGAGGTGTCTCAGCTTCGGCTCATCTCCGTCATCTGGCTTCACCCTCTCCGCGTGCCAGCGCATAAGCTTTGCTTCCTTAGGATCTACGAAATACCGCTGTAGACGCGGAGTGATCGGAAAGTACCATACAACTTTCTGTGGAGCTTTCTTTCCGGCCTTTTTATATCGTGAAGCATTGCACTTTGGACAGATGGTTTTTTCCGCGTGCTCGTTCCGATATATGATGCAATCATTGATGCATGTGTGATATCTAATGTGTGGCAGATCAAGAGGGCACACGATTTTCTTTGCCTCCTCGACACTAGTAGGACACAGGCTTCCCGCGGGAAGAACCTTCTTTAGATACTTCAGAAGCTCATCCAGGCTTGTATCTGTCCATTTGTTTTTTGCCTTCGTCTTTAGAAGTTCTAGTGTGAAACTCAAGCGGGTCACCTCGGGATTGCAACCATCATACAAAGGAGTCATCGAGTCTACCTCCAGTTGCGCCAGTTTGGCCTCCTCTCTAGAAGCAGCTCTGTCGCTAGTCGTCTTCTTGCGAAGCAGGTCTTGAACATGCAGGTCCTGCATGGCTGAACTTATTAGCGACGAAGACGGCGGCGTGTCCGCGTCTTCTCCGCCTTGAACTGCCTCTTCGCCATCGACATTTCCGAGGCCGTCTTCCTCTTCGGGCACATAATCGGTCATCTCTTCGTCTGGTGGCCCCATGTCGTTATTTCCTGCCCCGTCGACATCCTCATCATCATCATCTTCACTTATCCACCGAGTATGGCCATGCATGAAACCATGCATGAGCAGGTGCGCCTTGAATGTGCCACCCTTAAAGGGGTCGAGCCTGACTATTCCTTTGCATTTTCGACACGGGCATAAAACATCCTTCAGTCTTTTTCATACATGTCGTCCACAGTGGATTGCCAGTATCTTTCCACCATCCTTCCATTGACCTTCATGATCACCTGCGCGCGGAGCAAATATTATAACCACGTATATATGCATGCATGGATCAAATTCATACAAAAATTCGGCATGACCTTCCCTAAACATAGGACATATTGAGTTTGCCCGAAATTCGCCGAAACGGAATTGAATCGACATTTCGGCAAAACATAGGCAACTCATGTCACCCACATTATTTCATCAAATACACAATGTAGGCAACTCAAATTATGCCACACACAATTCGGTATATTCTCATATCGCCCATATATATATAGTTTCGGTCCTTATCCACACAAAAACATTTTTTTGCTCACCTATGTGTCGAGAGGGATATCGAGCACCTTTCTTCTTAATTACCTAGTAGCTCTAGATATATATATATATATAGCTCTAACTAGCTAGCTAGCTCCCTAGGGAGAGAGAGAGCTAGGGAGAGAGTGGGAGGAGAGGGAGAGAGGAGAAGAGGGAAGGCATTAATGGAAGGGGTGGTGGAGGGCAAAGAAGAGGGGGAGGGAGGGCATTAATGGAGGGGGTGGTGGTGGAGGGCAAAGAAAGAGGGGGTGGTGATGGGAGGGCTCTAATGGAGGGGTGTGTTGGAGGGGCAAAGAAGAGGGGGTGGTGGAAGGGCAAAGAAGAGAAGAAGGGAGGGCTCTAATGGAGGGGTGGTGGAGGGGGAGCATTAGAACAAGCAAGGTGCAAGGAAAGGGGGAGAAAGGAAGGGGGAGAGGAAGAAGAAAGGGGAGGAAGGAGGGGAAAGGTGATAGGTGGCTGGCGACTATAGCAGTAGCGCGGGGAGCCAAAACACGCTACTGCTATTGCAGCTTGCAAAATATCTACGGCTAGTGTTGCACTACCTATAGCGCGGTCTAGAGAAACACGCTACTGGTAAAATGTTATACATAGAAAAATAGCAGTAGCGCGTTTATCTAAACAGGCGCTATAGATCCAAAACTAACAGTAGCGCCGGTTGGACGACCAGCGCTGCTAATATTTATTGACCAAGGGGTGTGGTGTGTTACACTTAGCAGTAGCGTGGGGCTAGGTAACAAGCGCTGCTGCTAACACATACCAGTAGCGCGCTTTCTACCCAGCGCTACTACTAACTACTAGTAGCATGGGGTCATAAACAAATGCTACTGGTAAAATTCTATCTATAAGCATTTTCCTAGTAGTGCAAGTAGTTCTTCCCACTTATCCAAACACACACTGGTTTTGTAAACATGTGGACGTGGCCCAAGAGCGGTTACCCAACTGTCCTTGACTGTGGACATGGCTATTCGAATAGTTTTACACTCTGCAGAGGTTGCACACTTTACCCACAAGATCCAGGGAACTTCCATGTCATCCACGACCCGCGGTACCACAAGTACCCGGGGTAAGCACCCGAACATTATCTTTCCCTTGACAACACTAACAAAGAGTCCACTCGTTGGCCCTTGTCCTCACGATGTACATCATGCGACACTCGAGATCATACCATCAGAGAGGGGACGCAACAGTGTGCCCGGTGTTTGTAAAAATAGCCATAGTTGCCCTACCTGGCATGACTCCATCTCAAGAAAGTACCTCATACCCTCTTGCCACTAGTAATGTGGGCTCCCTGCTAGTATTGACCAAAGTAACCAACAAAGCCCCGTCCCATAAGGGGTATTGTGGTTGTACATGTAAGGTTGGAATAACGGTCGCAACTTAAACCCATCCGTTTTTGAAAACACATTCACACAACTTGCTCCGGTACACCACTTCTTTGTCAAGTGGTTACCTAGATCATCATCTCCCTCGGGCTTTAGTGGCACCCAACGGGGTTTTCGAAAAGTCTTTGGAAATACTTTTGTCTCCATCACCATACATATACCCGTCCCATTTGCATAACATCCACTTTAGCATCCTATCTACTCTCACCGGCATAACCCTCATAGGAAGGTAGGGTCATGCACAATGCAAGTATCAAGAAGGAGGAAATGAAGGCAACCACTACTGGAATTAGGGATTTTGTCGTCTGCCAGTTGTTTGCCGTCCGCTTGCCGATGGCAAAGAAGGTCTCTGCCATCATCTACCAAACAACAGAAGGCAATGAACTGGCAGAAGGCAAAGAAGGTCTTTGCCATCTGTCATTTCTTTGCCGTCTGCCGGCAGATGGCAAAGAATCTTTGCCACCTGCAAGCGAACGGCAAAGAGGTGCCACCGGATGCCAGCACAGTGCAACGGTCCACCCCCCTCTTTGCCGTCTGCTGGCAGACGGCAAAGATTATTTGCCATCTGCTGGCGGACGACACAGAGGGGGATATCTATTTTTTGCGGGTAAAAAACACCGTTGCCCCCACCTCCTCTATCTATATACCCTCTCTCTCCGCCCCTGCCCCACAGCCGAGCGCCTCCCGACCCCGCCTCCCTCGGCCCCGCGCCGCTGCGCCACCTCGCCTCCGCCCGCCGGTGCGCGTCGCAACCTCACCGGACCCCAGGAGCCCCGCCGCCTCGCGCTGTCACCTGCGTCGCGTCGTGCGCCGCCACCTCCCCACAAGCTCGTCGCCCCGTCGCGGAAGCCTCGTCGCTGGTCTCCTCGACCTCGAGATTCGTCGCCGCCATGGGAGCGGAGCATCGAGCTCCTCTGCACCCCGCCCGCGTCCCCGCGTCGCCGCCGCCGCCCCACCCTGCCTCGCGCCCGGATCCAGCCATGGGAGGTCCGGCCACTCCGGATCCGGCCTCCTCCTCGCTGGACCTTCTACCTCGGTACGGTGCTCCTCCATGCATACTTACTCTGTTTTTCTCGAGCCATGGTCGCAGTCTGCTGCATGCCAGGCAGATGTACTGATGATCATGGAGGTGACTCGTTCATGTCTGGTCGTGCATGGCAGGGACCTTGCTGATGACGGAGGAGCGGCGGCGCGCCATATGGGCCATCTACGGTAATCTGAAACTCACCATGCCTGGCTTGGACCCTCAATTGTTGCTCCCCTATTGTAGTATTAGTATGTGTCACACAGTGTCAGTTAGTTTCAGTGATGTGACTGAATTCATATTCACTTCAGATTGTCAGAAAGGGCATGCCCACATTTTGCATTAAATTGCTACATACTGTATTTAACAGCAACTTGCAAGAATATTTTGAAACTCCCCAGGAAAATCGGCCACTTTTCAGTTAACAGTGTGAACTAGTTCTGGATGCGAATAATGGCAAATAGAAACATTGCTGAACTTGCATGCCATGTATACATAGACACAGTTGGTGAAGAATAAAGGCCTCATATAACACTTTTTTATATGCCATTATGTGTGGAAGAATCAAATTAGGCTTTTTGTTGGCTAAATGGCGTCAATAGGATCAAAGTACATGAGAAAGGGTTGCAAGAACATATTCCTCACTACTTAAGGAATGTGAATCTGAGGTTCTGTCAGTTCTAAATGAGATATACTATAGGCATCGATCACTTTCAGTATCTGATGTATAGCAACAATGTTCAGTGTGGTGCAGGAGGACAGATGAGCTCGTGGACGGTCCCAATGCGTCGCACATCACGCCGCAGGCTCTTGACCGGTGGGAGAGGAGGCTGGAGGACCTGTTCACCGGGCACCCCTATGACATGCTCGACGCCGCGCTCTCAGACACCATCGCCATGTTCCCCATAGATATTCAGGTACCAGATAGCCGGTGCATAATTGTTCAGTCCACATTGTATGATTCTGGTAGAACAGAGTGGTGGTGGATATTCCCTGTCAGCATCAGATTCCCCCGGACCTCACAATCTCAGTGCAAGATGACTAGCTAGGCCTTCGAAGTTGACCAGAAAGTCGATGATTTGTCAAAATTGTTTCGTTTGTCGGCCTTTTATTAGTCTCTGATGCTGTTATTGAGCTGTATGAACTTTTCACACATTGTAGTGGGGGCTTATCCAGTTGACTAGACGCATAATGGGAATCATCTGGTCAAAGATATGTTTAATCAAACTAGGGAAATTATAGAAAAGACTTCTCTATAAGAAATAGTCCTGAACATAGCAAGAACAAAAAACAACTTGGCAACGATCTAGAGGTATAACAGGAATCAGGGGAAGTCTAATTGATTTCATACCTGAAATAGCATTTATGAGAATGTTCTTGGTTCTGGTTAGTATTATTAGTTGAAACTATATTCTGTATATTCTCAAATGACCAACTCGTCGTACATATATCATTAGATTCATCATAAGATATTTCATATATATTTGGTATTGTGGAAACAAACAATTTTCTCTATAAATTTGGTCAAAGTATGTAAAGTTTGACTTTAAAAAAAATTATACGCACTACATTATGGAACGGAGGGAGTATATTTGTGAAACAAATTTTGAAGCAAACCATTGTATTGGACAAAACGAAATTCTCTTTTTAATTATTACCTAGATAAATAAATACATCTCTTGTTCTGATGCTTACTTATTTTCTAGGTTGGTCTTGAATCCCTAAACCTTGTAATTTGCCCAAAGTTGAGTGTTCTACTCATAGAGGCCCCAAATATGTCTATATTGGAGCTGAAGGGCTGTGGTGTCTTTTCTGAGGCTTCAATTAATTGTCCTTGCTTGATATCTTTAGATGCCTCTTTCTGCAGGTTGTACCATGCTTCTGAATCTCTCCTGAACATTTTCAAATCTAAAGCAAACTGCTTAATATTATTTGCTGGTATTAACGGTTTCTGTACTATTTTTTGTTCAGACAGCTTATGGATGATTTGTGGACTTGCCATTATTACTGGAGGTAGAAGGGGACTAGGAGAGGCTGTGGTAAAATTTTGAGCCCATGGAGATTAGTGGAAGAGGTCAAAGTGATGCTTTTTGAAAATTGGCAGAAGGTGTTTGTTGCTGCTTTGGGCAAGAAAATGAATTACACTTGACATGAGACTTAACAGGATGGAATGGCATACAGAAATAGGGTGTTCCACCAAATTTGAGTTCATTTGGGTAAAGTTGCCAATGTAACTTTTGTAAACCCTAGAAACTCACAGAAATGAACTTGCTTAGATCTAGCTAAGCTAAACTCTCCTCCTTGGTGCACCACTTGGTCCACGAAGTCTTGAGATCAAATGGACAAGGTTGGCCATGTAGAGTTGTTCAAGTTTGGTTTTGAACAGAAAGGGTTTTGGGGCACTTTTGTGAACCAAAACAATTTTGATTGAGATGAAACTTTGCAAGATCATCACATTATGCATATGTGACTTGCTATAATTTTCTTCGAATTTTTAGAGAATATTTCCTTTGTAAATATTTCAAAATCTTGAAATGTCCAAAAAGGGGGTTTGAGGGATTTTTTCCAATATTTAGAACATGACATGGTGTTGAAACTCTTATATATGGACAATATATGTCCTATGAGTTTCCCTTAATTTTCTCAAATATTTTTGAAACAGTTAAATAATTTTAACCTATTAAAGACCATTTCTGGCCCTAAGAAAAAGCTTTTAAATAAAATAGTAAAATAACTTTTAAAATTAAACTTTTGTGGTTTATGGGAGTCGTATACCTAATAGGAGTTAAATATACTCTTTGAAAGATTTTTCATACCCCAAGTCAAGTACTTGTAGTGCAAACCTCAATTCAGGGTTTTTTGGAAACTAAATTTAGAAAATACTATTTTGCCAAATTATTGTTGTAAAAAAAATACTATATTTCATTATACACATGGCATGATCATTGGGAAGAAGTTTGGGGCAAGGAGATGCAGTATAGAAAGTGCAGTTGTGTTGACTTTAAAGAGCACTTGAAAATCACACAGAGAAAACCAACTCAAATAAAAAGCCAAATAATGCAAAAGTTTTTGTTGGTCAAAATTTCATGCTTTATTAATGCAAATGACATGTTACAAAATGCAGGGTGTGATAGAGAAGGGGCAATGTTACTATCCTTTTTACACACTTGTGCTTCAAAGTTGCATCATGATCTTCATGGTAGAGAGTCTCCTATGTTATCACTTTCATATACCAGTGGGAATTTTTCATTATAGAACTTGGCTTGTATTTTCCAATGATGGGCTCCCTCAAATTGCCCTAGGTATTCGTGAGCAAGCGAGTTGGATGCACACCCACTTAGTTTCTTTTTGAGTTTTCATAAACTTATAACTCTAGTGCATCCACTGCATGGTAATCCCTACTCACTCACATTGATATCTATTGATGGGCATCTTCATAGCCCGTTGATACACATAGTTGATGTGAGACTATCACCTTATTTTTGTCTTCTCCATAACCACCATATTCTATTCCACCTATAGTGCTATATCCATGGCTCACGCTCATGTATTGCGTGAAAGTTGAAAATGTTTGAGAACATAGAACGTATGAAACAATTCCGTGGCTTTTCATCGGGGTTGTGCATGATTTGAATATTTTGTGTGATAAAGATGGAGCATAGCCAGACTATATGATTTTGTAGGGATAGCTTTCTTTGGCCATGTTATTTTGGGAAGACATAATTGCTTTATTAGTATGCTTGAAGTATTATCGTTTTTATGTCATTATTAAAGTTTTGTTTTGAATCTTATGGATGTGAACATTCATGCGAGAATAAAGAAAATTACAAGGATAAATATGTTAGGTAGGATTCCACATAAAAAATTATGTTTTTATCATTTACCTACTCGAGGACGAGGTGGAATTAAGCTTGGGGATGCTCGATACGTCTCCAACGTATCTACAATTTATGATTGTTCCACGCTATTATATTACCTGTTTTCGATGTTTTAGATGCATTAATATGCTATTTTTATTATTTTTGGGACTAACCTATTAACCTAGAGACCAGCGCCAGTTCTTTTTCTCCTCTATTTTGAGTTTCATAGGAAAGGAATACTAAACGGAGTCCAAACAGAATTAAAATTTCACGATGATTTTTCTTGGACCAGAAGACACGCACAAGACTTGGAGACCAAGTCAAGAACCCTTGGAGTAAACGACAAGACAGGGGGCGCGCCCTAGGGGGGACGCCCCTAGGGCTTGTGGCCCCCTAATCTACTCCTTTCTCCTATATATTCACATATATTCCAAAACCCTCAGAAGCATCAATGAAAACACTTTTCCACCACCGCAACCTTCTTTACCCGTTGATGTCTACTACACAACTTTTTCTTGTAGACTTGTATTGGCCCCCCAAGCGCAAAGTTTTGTAGGACATTAGCAAATTTCCCTCAAGTGGATGACATAAGGTTTATCAATTCACGGAAGGCATATGATGAAGATGGTCTCTCTCAAACAATGCCTCAACCAAATAATAAAAAGTCTCTTGTGTCCCCAACACACCAAATACTATGGTAATTTGTATAGGAGCACTAGTTCAGCGAAGAGATGGTGATAAAAGTGTAGTAATGTTAGTAGATATTGATTTTTGTAATAAGAACAATAAAAAACAGCAAGGTAGCAATTGATAAAATGGAGCACAAACGGTATTGCAATGCTTGAAAATGAGGCCTAGGGTCCGTACTTTCGCTAGTGCAATCTCTCAACAATGCTAATATAATTGGATCATATAACCATCCATCAACGTGCGATGAAGAATCACTCCAAAGTTCATATCTAGCGGAGAACATAGGAAGAAATTGTTTGTAGGGTACGAAACCACCTCAAATCTATTCTTTCCGTTCGATTTATCCAAGAGTTCATACTAAAATAACACAAAGCTATTATTTCTATTCAATCTATCCAAGAGTTCATACTAAAATAACACCATATGATACACATCAAGTAACTCTAATGTCACCTAGATACTCTAATGTCATCGCGAGTATCCATGAGTTGATTATACGATATGCATCAAACAATTTCAGATTCATAATACTCAATCCAACACAAAGAACCTCAAAGAGTGCCCCAAGATTGCTACCGGAGAAACAAAGACAAGAACGTGCATCAAACCCCATGCATAGACTACCCCAATGTCACGTCAGGAATCCACGAGTTGAGTGCCAAAACATATATCAAGTGAATCAATATGATACCCCATTGTCACCACGGGTATTCATAGCAAGACATACATCAAGTGTTCTCAAATCCATAAAAATATTCGGTCCAATAAAACAAAATCTCAAAGGAAAAACTCAATTCACAAAAAGATATAGAGGGGAAAACACCATATGATCCGACTATATTAACAAAGCCCGCGATACATCAAGATCGTGGCATGTCAAGAACACGAGAGAGCGAGAAATTAAACACATAGCTACTGGTACAAATCCTTAGCCCCGAGGGTGGACTACTCCCTCCTCATCATGGTGGCCACCGGGATGATGAAGATGGCCACCGGTAATGATTTTCCCCTCCGGCAGAGTGCCGAAACGGGGTCTAGATTGTTTTTTCATGGCTACAGAGGCTTGCAGCGGCCGAACTTCTGATCCAGGGTTATTTCTGATATATTCTCTATTTATAGGATTTTTTGGCGTCGGTTTCACGTGTAGATGGGCCTCGTGGTGAGCACAACCCACCGGGGCGCGCCTGGCCCGCCTAGCACGCGCTGGTGTCTTGTGCCCTACTCCTTCACCTGTTGATCCTTCCACAAAGCTTTGGGGGTCTCTTTTGTTCCAAAAAAATTGTGAAAAAGTTTCAGCTCACTTGGAGAACTTTCATTTCTGCACAAAAAGCAACACCACGGTACTTCTGTTGAAAACAACGTTAGTCCGGGTTAGTTCCATACAAATCATACCAAAACTATATAAAATTATTGTAAACATGGCATGAATATTTCATAAATTATAGATATGTTGGAGAAGTATCGGCATCCCTAAGCTTAATTCCTACTCGTCCTCGAGTAGGTAAATGATAAAAGAAATAATTTATGTAGCGTGAATGCTAGCAAAGTGAATAAAAATAAAAAATGCATAAAGTAAATATATAGGCTCTTCGCAGAGGGAAGTAGGGATTTGTAGAGGTGCCAGAGCTCAGAGCTTAAATTGAGAGATAAAAGATTTTGGGAGGCATATTTTTCCCGTCAACGAAAACGACCGAGTAATTCCCAACACTTTCCATGCTAGATATGTCATAGGTGGTTCCCAAAAAGAAAATAAAGTTTATTCCTTTTTCCACCATTCTTTCACAATCCATGGCTAGCCGTATCCACGGGTGCGCTCCATACCAACACTTTCCAAGGAATTTATTATTTGACAACATAAAGTAAATTTCTTTTTCATTTCGAGACTGGGAATCCCTAATACTTTGTCGTACTCTCGTTCAATGAGAAGTGAATAAAAACTCATGCTAAGAATAACACATCTATCATGGAAAATAGTGGCCACCTCCTGCCGCTTCATGAGCGGTGCGAGCACACAAAAAGGAAATTTATCTTGAAAATTAGAGATGGCACTTACAGATTTGCTTAGAATGGCACGAGAATACCGCACATAGGTAGGTATGGTGGACTCATGTGGCAAAACTGGGTTTAAAGAGTTTAGATGCACAAGTAGTATTTGTACTTAGTACAAGTGAAGGCTAGCAAATAGATTGAGAAGCAACCAACAAATAAACGAAAATTCACATAAACGAGCATTGAGCATAACTAACACCGAATAATGCACCACAAGTAGGATGTAATTTCATTGCATCACTATTGACTTTCGTGCTTGCATAGGGAATCACAAACCTAAACACCAATATTATTACTAAAGCACAATTACTCACCAACATGACTCACATATTATTATCTCTGTATCACAAAACTATTGCAAGGAATTAAACTTATCATATCCAATGATCTACATGAAAGTTTTTTTTATTATATCCTTCTTGGATTTTCATTATATTAGGACCAATTTCAAGGCTTGTGCAAATTTTCATCACTATTATCAACTCTCGAAATATTATTAGTGAAGCATGAGAGTGTTTGACAAACTACTCCAAAAAGATATAAGTGAAGATCAAGCCAGTAGTTATGTAAAAGGGTAGCTGTTTGAGGACTCTCTCATATTTAAAAGTTTCAGATCTAAGTATTTTATTAAAACAACAAGCAAAATAAAATGAAATTACATTCCAAGAATGGCACACATCATGTGAAGAAACAAAAACTTAGGCTCTACCGAGGCTAACCGATAATTGTTGATGAAGAAAAGTGGGATGCCTACCGGGGCATCCCCAACCTTTGATGCTTGAGTCTTTATGGAATATTATCTTGGGATGACTTGGGCATCCCCAAGCTTGAGCTTTGGTGTCTCCTTAATTACTTTTATATCACGGTTTCCCTAAATCTTAAAAACTTCATCCACACAAAACTCAACAAGAACTCGTGAGATACATTAGTATAAATCAATGCAATACCTTTTCATTCTCTACTATAAAAAATCACTAAAATTACAATTTAACATTTCATACTAAATGCATCTGCATATTTAATACTCCTATCCTCAAATAGAATCAATAAACAAGCAAACATATGCAAGCAACGCAATCATAACAGCAATATGTCTAAACATAACAGTCTGTAAAGGATGAAGTAAGATCCAATCTTATTCAACTTTAAAAACTCTGAACAATTACCACACTATAGAAAATTTATGATAGCTTATTGTGCAAAAAGTTTCAATATTTTATCACATTCTTAATTTTCTAGAGAATTTTTGCAACAGCGATAAACTTTCTATTTTGAAACAGCAACTCATATACTTGCAAAATAAGCATGGCAAAGGCTATACTTGAAATTTTTATGGAAGTAAAATATGCAAAACATTATTATAGATAGCAGCAAGAAAATACAACTAAAATAAAATGACACTCCAAGCAAAACACATATCATGTGACGAATGAAAATATAGCTCGAAGTGGGGATACCGATAACGTTGAAGACGAAAGAGGGGATGCCTTCCGGCGCATCCCCAAGCTTAGTTGCTTGGATCTTCCTTGAATATTACCTTGGGGGTTCCTTGGGCATCCCCAAGCTTAGGGTCTTGTCACTCGTTATTCTCCTCATATCGATATCTCACGCAAAACTTTGAAAACTTCAATCACACAAAACTTAATGGAACTTCGTGAGATTGGTTAGTATGATGAAGAGCAAATCATTCACTTGGGTACTGTCAAGACAAGATTCATAATTGTTCTCACACAATGCCTACTGTAACTTATCATTTCCATAATTTATATTGAGAAATATAAGCCATAGAAACTAGTAAACAAGCAAACTATGCATTGAAAACATAATCTATCAAAAACACAACAGTCTGTAGTAATTTGAAGTTTGACCATATTTCTGCAAATCTAAATATTCTGAAGAATTAGAACAACATAGAGAATTTGCCTATCAATCATCTGTAAAAAAATTAGATCAAAATCACATTCCAGTGAATTTTAGAAATTCCTGGACTGGGCGCAAAAGTTTCTGTTTTTGCACAAAATCAAGTCAACTATCATCCACACTATCCCAAAGGCTTTACCTGGCACTTTATTGAAACAAAAGCTATAAAACATGATTACTCAGTAGCATAATCATGTGAACACAAAAACAGTAGGTAAAAGTGTTGGGTTGTCTCCCGACAAGCGCTTTTCTTTAATGCCTTTTAGCTAGGCATGATGAGTTCAATGCTGCTCGCATAAAAGATAACGATTGAAACATAACAAGAGCATCACGAATCATAAGTTCCTCTCTCATAATAATTTTCAGTAGCACCATGAATAGATTCATCAATATAACCATCACATAAAGCAATCTTTTCATGATCCAAAATCAAAGAAAAATTATTACTCTCCATATAAGCAATTTTATTCTCATTCACAATAGTGGGAATATCATATGAAACTCGAATACTAAAAATTGTGTCAGTGAGAACGACACCTATGGGATCACAAGAATCCCTACTACGGTCGGTGGGGCGCGAGGTCGTGAGAAGAGCAGGTTTAACAGGTAGCACACGGATCGTTTACCCAGGTTCGTGCCGCGAGGATGCGTAAAACCCTAGTCCTGCTTTGGTGGATGTATTGAGTGTTTTTGAGCTCTCGAACTAGCTATGGTGGCTGTGCCGTTCAAAAGAGCCGAATCCCCCTCCTAGTCGCCTCGGACCTCCTTTTATAGGTAAAGGGGTTGCCACAGTGGCACACAGGAGGTGGAAAGGTCTATAGTGCGCGAGCTTATCGCACATATTACAGGACAAGACGCATTTAATGCGTCTGCTTAGGTGTCCCTTAGTTTATTGGGGACGGGAGCGAGGCCCGTCCCGTCCGTCACCGCCCTCCTCGCTTCGACACGCATCCTGGCCAGCGATGCATGCGGTGCCATGTAGGCAGGTAGGCAGCTGAGGTGGCGTGGTGGTAGGGTCTTCGCGAAGATCTGCATGCTGCCACGTAGGCACTTGCTGAGTTGGCCTAGGAGCCGCATGTTGCCACGCAGGTGCCTACCCAGCTGGTCAGGCTAGCAGCTGCATGCTAATGGCGGTGGAAACTTGGCTGGTGCGGGCCTGGCAGTGGCCCCCCTGATGTCCTTGGCAAGGGCCTTGCCGGGGGCCCGGCAAGGGTCTTGCCGTGGCGCGCAGTCGTCCCCGACAAGGATCTTGCCGGGGGTCTTGTGGCTTTCCTCGGCAAGGATCTTGCCGAGGATCGTTGTCTTCTGATCCTCATCTGATCTCATATACCTTTGGTCTTGACAAAGATCTGCATGCCATTATGGAGGTGCCTCCCGAGCCCTAGTCCCAATGTAGTTGGTTGGGTTGGAACCCGTGGGCTCAAGTGTGGCTCACTTTGTTGGCGTTGGGCGTGCCGCCCCGGCAAGGCTCTTGCCGGGGCTGCCGAGGCTGCCCCGGCAAGACCCTTGCTTTGCCCTTCTGTCCTTTGTGTCTTTGGTCTTGGCGTTGTCTTGTCGGTCTTGGGCTTCGGCTTCCCTCCCTTGCTCTGCTACGTGCGGCTATGGCGCGCGACTCCGACTGCACGTGCACAAGTAAAGGGGTACAAAGGAGTGCCCCTACTTTTGTACACCGACAGGAGCCCCCGGGCTTGGGCCACACATAAGCGTGATACATTGTTGGGCCAGGCCCAAAACAGTGCATGGGCAGGCGGGGCGGATTTTTACTGCAGTAACTCTTCGTCCGGTGCGCTTCCCCACGACCCGCGTTGATCGCGCGATGTGGAGGGGCGTGCGTGACGTGGGGGTCATGCATGGGGCGGTTCCCACACTCATGCGTCACATCACAGTTAATGGGAAAGGAGGTGGCCTGCGCCTTCCCCGTAAAAAGGAATAACCGCGGGCGCGCTGCTCACTTTACCCCTTTCCCTGCGTCTTCTCCAATCTCAGAGCCGCCGCCCCCTTTCTTCCTCCTTATCGAGATCTCGCCTTCTCTTGCCGCCATTGTGCCTTTGCTATCCTCCACCCCCTGCTTCACGCAGCCGCCATGGATCCCAAATCCACCAAGGGCAAGGGAGTGGCCAAAGGTGCCGGGGCGACGGAGCCGCCGGATAATGCGTTGGCGGCACAGCGGACGCAACTCTCCTACTTCCCCTCGACGGTCGACGTGTTCGAGCTCCGGGAGGCCTTCAAACCCCTGTGCGGGTGAAGACGAGGGGAGAGACGACGGGGCATATAGCCACGCACGTCATCCCCACCAACTGCGTCGAGGCTGCCCCAAATCGGTACCCTTTTTTTGTCGACTACTTCTCCTGCGGGCTCTGTCCCCCCTTCTCCGATTTCTTCAATGACGTCATGCACACCTACGGCTTCTAGCTTTTGGATTTTACTCCGAATGCCGTGGCGTGCATGGATCTTTTCGCGCACCTCTGCGAGGGCTTCGCCGGGGTGCATCCCAATATGGCGCTCTTCCGCCAGTACTTCTTCCCTCGGATCCAACTGGGGGGCGCCATTTCTTGTTGTGTCGCTTGGATCCCACGGGCCAAGGGGGTGTACCTGGAGGGCGCCATGAAGGAGAGGTGGGAAGAATGGTGGGGCCGATGGTGCTGGATTGAAGAGAAGGATCCACCAGCATCCTGCGAGGTTCGCCAGGCGCCGCCGGTCCGCAAAAGCGATTGGAGCGATGTCGGTGTCAACGAAGAGAAGCTCACAATCGCCACCACCAGGATCCTTTGGCTCACCGAGGCCGGGCTCACCCTTGAGATGATCGGGGAAGACTTCATCCGCCACTGAATTGCTCCACTGCATAACAAGGGGAGGCCGGCCTGGCTCTTAATGAACGCCGCTGACATCATGAGGCTTCGCCCCGGCCTCGACCACAACTTCACGGTGATGGGGCATGCCCACTTCTGCCAGCAGCTCTTCGAGCTCGACGTGAATCACGATGGCGAGGTCGAGCGGACCGGCAAGGCCACGAGGGCCGCCACGAAGGCCGGCAAGGTCGCCAAGGGGCCCTTGTTCAAGTTGCCGGTGGGAGTGGTTCCGCTGAGCAACAACTCACGCCGGACCGACATCATCGCCATGATGCCGGACTTCAACGCGCATGGCCTTGACCCGAGCTGGGTCGAGCCGGAGGAAATTCAAGTGCAGGAGTTCTTCGACACCTTGAATGAGGGGTACGTCACCGCCGAGCCGCGGCTCGTCCAGGACACCACCCAGGCGGATCTGGACTACATCGCCGCCAGGACGGCGGAGGCGAAGCTCGCTGTCGGTGTCAAAACCGGCGGATCTCGGGTAGGGGGGCCCAAACGTTGCGTCTAAGGCTAATGGTAACATGAGGCAGGGGACACAATGTTTTACCCAGGTTCGGGCCCTCTCGATGGAGGTAAAACCCTACTTCTTGCTTGATTGATCTTGATGATATGAGCATTACAAGAGTAGATCTACCACGAGATCATAGAGGCTAAACCCTAGAAGCTAACTTATGATGATTATGATTGTACTTGTCCTACGGACTAAGCCCTCCAGTTTATATAGACACCGGAGGAGTCTAGGGTTACACAAAGTCGGTCACAAAGAAGGAGATATAATATCCGGATCGCCAAGCTTGTCTTCCACGCAAAGGAGAGTCCCATCCGGACACAGGTCGAAGTCTTGAGTCTTGTATCTTCACGGTCCAACAGTCCGGCCAAAGTATATAGTCCGGCTATCCGGATACCCCCTAATCCAGGACTCCCTCAGTAGCCCCTGAACCAGGCTTCAATGAAGATGAGTCCGGCGCGCAGATTGTCTTCGGCATTGCAAGGCGGGTTCCATCTCCGAATACTCCAAAGTACCTGTTGTAACAAACAGTGTCCGGCTTCCCATCAATGTTGTACTCCTCGGCTTCTGTGCTTCAATACTCCACGTGTCGAGCGAATACGAGGAGCCAGAGCATTTTTACATTTGCCACCCCGACCCTGCAGGCAAACCGTCTATTTGAAGAGACGGGGATCCTCAGATCCAAATCTCACCTTCTTCCCTTGAGCAAGCATCCAACAGAGCGCATCCAGAAAAAACCATTCCAACATGGCCGGTCGCCGCAGCTCCTCTTCTCGCTCCCTTAGCTCTAAGCCAGGTGATCGGGAAGAATGTTCTGTTCCCCATAGCCGTTTAGTAGAGTTGCAGACCCTAGGGTTTCTTCCACCGGCGTTCATGGTCCCCGTCCGAGCCGGACTAGCCACCTGCGGGGAGCAAGCGGAGAGATCTCCTAATCCATCTCAGGGGGAGCGGGTATGCCTCATCCCATATTTGCTAAGAGGCATCGGGTTTCCAATCCACCCATTCCTTCGCAGGCTCCTGGAGTTCTACGACCTCCAGTTGCACAGCTTCACCCCTGCCTCCGTGCTACACATCGCAGGATACGTTGCCCTTTGTGAATTATTTCTGGGCTGCAAGGCTCACTTCAAGTTATGGAAGAAGTTATTCTGCCTCGTCCCTCGCAATCAGGGGGAATCCATATATCAAGTGGGCAGAGCCGAAATATGGCACGTCGCCTAGACCGGATACCTGTCCGGTACTCCAAAGAAGGCATCTGAAAATTGGCCCTCGGAGTGGTTTTATGTTGATGACGTTCCCCTTCCGGATCCAATCCGGACGGGCCTCCGTGAGTTTAATAACGCTCCGCTGAAGAAATGCCGAAGTTGGCGCCCTCGGAGCCCTCAGGAGGAAGATACCAGAGAAGTCCACTTCCCGATGAGCAGGATAAAGACACTGGCCCAATCAGGACTAACAATAGTCAAGGTTATATCAATATGCATAATGCAGGGGGTGCAGCCACTTCAATATAGGGGGAAGCCTATGTGGCACTTCAACGGGGAAGACGACGCCACCCGCTGTGGTCGTAAAGATCCGGACTCCGCCACTGCTTTGGCGAGAATACTATCTGATTTATATAAAGGAGAAGAAGAGGAGTTCCTCTGTATCAAACCGCGGGATGGATTTTCCATGTACAACCCCCCAAGCTGGGTGAGCCGTTACTCTTTACTCAACTTTATCCATCTTGCGCCCTTCATCACTGTCATTTATCTTGATATTTCTGAGCAGGAACTGAGGAGGGCCGTAGAAGAGTTCAACAGCCCCTCTCCACCGCCAGAGGACCCCGGTCGGGCCTTCGATCCCGGACTTGAAGAAGATCCGGATATATCTGTGGAGCTTGTTGACGTGACATTTTATCAGGCCAGCTGCGATGGCGCCTTGGTGGCTATTATCGCCGACTATCCCGGACTTCTCCCTGCGTCGCGTGTAAGCAAAGCTGAAGCCTTATCCTCTGAAGAGGATTCCTTTCTTATACCATGCCTTATGCACAAAATATCATATTTTTGTAGAGACGACCATTGGAACACAGCGCCGAGCCCCTGGGGGCTCGTCAGCAAAGGGCGTCCGGGCCAGGCAGGCTCAAGAGGAAGGTGGTTAGGGTTGAAACACCGTCCCAGAGGTATAGTTAAAATTTGCTTTCTGATTATGATGTTTGAAATGTAACAGCGTTGTCACTGCCCTAGAATTTGTCTGTCATTAGTTGCATCAAGGCATTCATGCATCATGTTTGAAGTTCATGAAATTTGAAATGGGGAGGACCAAGCCCTAGCACCAAAGCAATGCAAATAGGTTCAACTTCAAAATATTTTTCAAAGAACCCAAATTGGTTTGCAAAAATGTTCATGATTAATGGAAAAGGGTGAAAACCATTTCCAGAGATGATGGATATTTTTCCAAGACATTTTTGGATTTTTGAGTAAACCATATTGTATTTGACTTTGGGCATTTAAATACTATAAATAATTTAAATGTTCAAATAAATGTTGGAAATTGTTAAGGGTCACTGAAATAATTCAGAAATCACCCATAATTGTTTCTAGGATTTTATTAAATGATTTGATATTTTAAATCAAATCAAAAACAAATTGCAGAAAATAGAAAAGAGGAAACAGAGAGAGAGAGAGAGTACTTACCTGGCGCCTACCTGTGCGGCCTGCTGCAGAAGCCGGCCCAGCCCACCACTGCAGCCCTCCGTCGTCTTCCTCCCCTCGCCCCGAAGCAGCTGCGTGCTCGCACGCGCACGGCCGCGCGGCCACCTCCTGCTTGCCGATGAGCCCCTGGACGCGTGGACGACTCCCGCAGGCCGTCCCGATCCCGCTGACCATTTCGCTCACTCTCCCCCCTCGAACCTCCCTCCTCTGCTCCCTCTCTCCCGCCCGGACCGAACACACCCGCCGCCGCCGACGAGCATCACCGCGGCCACCGTCCACCCCGTGCCTCTCCGATGAGTTCAGAGGAACCGCCATTGCCTTCTGCGTCTTCTACACCAACCCATTCGACCGCGGGAGCCCTGTAGCGTCTTCCCGGAGCTCGTCCCCAACCTTCGGCCGCCGGCGAACTTTCGAGGATTCGCGAGCTCCAGCCCCTCCCCGGCCTCGCCGTTGCCTTTACCGGATTCGCTGTGAGCTCCTCTTCCATTTCCCCTCCTCCCCGCGCTCGTTCCCGCATGCTAGCCGCCCTTTTCACCGGGGCCGTGAGCTCCTCGCCGCCGGCGATGACGCGGACAAGGCCAGAGCCACCGGAGCTAGCTACCGAGCACGGCAACGTGCTCCACACCTCACTAGGAACCTAACACACACACCAGCTTCCCCTCCCGTGCCCCCTAACGCCAACCCCGACCTCGCCCGAACTCCGGCGGCCACCTAGGTCGTCGCCGGCGCCGATTCTGGCCGCCCCGACCCCAACCGACTCCACCAGAAGTGGAGGCATGTTCCCAGCTACCCATAGCCACCCTCCGCGGCTCGTTTGGTTGCCGAAACGACCAAAACCACTCTCGCCGCCGCGTCGGGCTCGCCGGCGGTTAAACGCCGGCGACCGCTGATCCGATGACCGGCGTGGGTTGACCCCACTGCCTGGTTTGACCCCCCTCTCTCCCACTGACATGCGGGCCCCGCCCGGCTAATTAAGTTAGGTTAGTATTAACTGAGCTAGGTTAGTTTAGTTAGACACTGACACTCGGGTCCCACAGGTCAGGTTTGACCTGGGGCGCCCAGTTGACCCTGCCGACGTCACTGTGACGTGGTGCTGACGCCATAATCATTTCTGGATTTAATATTATTCAGGAAATTCCAGAAAATGCCTAAAACTTCTAAAAATCATAGAAAATTAAACGTAACTCCAAATTAAATAAATTATATATGAAAAATTATCAGAAAAATTCAAGGAATCCATCTGTACCACTTTCATGCATGTTAGAACAACTTATAGCTGCTGTTTAGCACAAATCAATTAAATGGCATTTGAATAATCACATATGGAGTTTGAATTTGAATCTTGTATTCAAACCAACTTCATTTAATCTGTTGCTAGTTGCATTAGCTCAAAACACATTCATTTTGCCATGTCATGGTCATGCATCATATTGTGCATAGCATTGATTGTGTTCCCTTCTGTGTTGCCGGTATTTGTCCCCTCTCGATAGACGTGATACCGATGATGTGATCGTTGACACTGATGAAGACTCAATGTTATCTTCAGAAGTGCCAGGCAAGCAAAACCCCCTTGTTCATTCTGATACAATCCTACTCTCTCGCTCCTGCTCTCTTTTACTGCATTAGGACAACAACGATTCAACTGTTACTTGCTGCGGTAGCTGAACCCTTTATCCTTTGCATGACCTGTCATTGCCACAGTAAATAGATGAAACCCACTAGCATGAGTAGGAGTTGTTTGAGCCCTCATGTGCCTACTCATTCATGCTTGTTTGTCATGCCTGCTACTGCTTAGAGTTGAGTCAGGTCTGATTCATCCGGGATGAATCAGAGGTGTGTGAACATGTCCTACGGTGTGTGAGCTAAGCGTGTGAACACGATTTGGTAAAGGTAGCGGTGAGAGGCCATGTAGGAGTACATGGTGGGTTGTCTCATTGCAGCCGTCCTCAGGAACTGAGTTCTGTGTTTGTGATCCATGATTCAGCTACTACCACGCATTGGGCCCGAAACCAATGGACCCTCTCGGCTTCTTAATCACCCTTGTCCTCTGTCCAGGAGTTGCAAGTAGTTTCTGGTGTTTGTAGTATGCTGGAGGCCGTGCGCAGCGCTGACCGTAGGGGTGGGCTGTGATGCGGTAGGCACGTGGCACGGTGTACCGGGCGCCCGTTTGGTGTCTCGGGAACCCTGTTCACATCGTTTGGGGCTGTGAGCGAAACTCCGGCCGGATCTCCTCATGGATGGAACCCGAATAGGCGATAAACCTGGACTAGAGACTTGAGTGTTTAGGCAGGCCGTGGCCGACACCCACGTTGGGCTTCCGCTTGAAGGTTGCCGAGTACATGTCGTGTAAACGGCGGTAAGTGGTGAGAGCGTGTGTGAAGAAGTACACCCCCTGCAGGGTTAACATCATCTATTCGAATAGCCGTGTCCGCGGAAAAGGACTTCTGGGTTGCTTATATCAGTTCATAGACAAGTGAAAGTGGATACTCTAAAATACGCAAGATAAGCGTGAGTGCTATGGATGGCGTTCTCGTAGGGAGACGGGAGCGGATCCATAGTGGTGTATTGATATGGTGAATATGTGGACTCGTGTGCGCCACCTCAAAAGAGTTACTTGCAGTCGTAGTTCAGGATAGCCACCGAGTCAAAGCTGGCTTGCTGCAGTTAAACCCCACCATCCCCTTTGTTGATAATGAAGCATATGTAGTTAGTTCTGATGTAAGTCTTGCTGGGTACATTTGTACTCACGTTTGCCTATTTATGTTTTTGCAGAGAGACTTCGGTCTCGCTAGTAGTGCCGCGTGGACTTCGACGTTTAGCTTGTTACCTCAGCTATGATCTTGTGCCTCGGCAGGATCTAGTAGATAGTCAGGCTTCTCAGCCTTTTTCATTTATAGATGTCTGTACTCAGACATGATAGCTTCCGCTTGTGTTTTGACTTGTATGCTCTGATTGTTGGGTCATAAGACCCATGTTTGTAATATCTCGCTCCTCGGAGCCTATTGAATAAATACTTGAGTCGTAGAGTCATGTTGTGATGCCATGTTGTATTTGCACATATCGAGCATATTGTGTGTATGTTATTGAAATGCTTGGTATGTGTGGGATCTGACCATCTAGTTGTTTATCTTTAGTAGCCTCTCTTACGGGGAAATGTCTCCTAGTGTTTCACTGAGCCATGGTAGCTTGCTACTGCTCCAGAATACTTAGGCTGGCCGGCATGTATCCTTCTTCGTTCCTGTGTCTGTCCCTTCGGGGAAATGTCACGCGATGAATACCAGAGTCCTGTTAGCCCGCTACAGCCCGGTTCACCGGAGTCCTGCTAGCCCAGTGCTACAGCCTGGATTCACTCGCTGATGACCGACACATTCGATGCTGGGTCATGGATGCCTGTCCCTGTAAGTCTGTGCCACTTTGGGTTTACGACTAGCCATGTCAGCCCGGGCTCCTTATCATATGGATGCTAGCGACACTGTCATATACGTGTGCCAAAAGGCGCAAACGGTCCCGTGCAAAGGTAAGGCGACACCCGTGGGAATACCGTGCGTGAGGCCGCAAAGTGATATGAGGTGTTACATGCTAGATCGATGTGGCATTGAGTCGGGGTCCTGACAGCGTTGGTATCAGAGCTTGACTGCCTGTAGGATTACCAAGCCAAACTGGTCGAAGTTGAGTCTAGAAATTCTTTAGTTATATAAGGGAATTGATTGTGGAAGGGAACGTAAGGCTCTTTTTACTCCTTATACCTCATGGCCTTCTGATCTGAGTCAACCTCTTCTCTTCTATGGGGATTAAGAACTAGGCTATCTCTTCTTTCTATCAGGATCACGTGTTACTAATCCGTAGACTTATAAGATTGTTGGATTAGGCCTCAGTTCAGTTTCTACCTCTGTATGTTAATTATTGATCTCGAGACCTTGATATTATGCTCCTGAGTGGTTATGCCACCATTTTTGTGAATGTCTCAAATCTTTTCTGAGCATTTACAGCCGTTATGCTGTCCGAGTCATCCCAGGTTTCTGAATAGTCTGAAGCATTTGCAAAATCCCTTCCTCCCGTTCCGATGTTCCTTTGGGCCAGATTAACCACACTAATCGGTGAGTTGAGGTAAATTATTGCCTTGACATATATGTTGGAGCTATTATTATGACCCTAGGTGTCTCAGGGGATCATCTAGTAGTCTACCTATGTTTTGTGTTCCTAGTGTGATGATTCTGGCCGTCATTATCGAAAGCATCCCGCGATGCCATTTAGTTAGTAGGTATTCTATTCCTGGGTTCTTGAACCCGAGATTCACCCTACTTACTTCATGTTGATAATAATTGCTAGCTCCCTTAGGTTATTAGTAACCTTTGCGATAGTCCTTGAAGTCCGTGGTATCTTCTTCTTCCAAATACCATGAACTACTTATGGCAGAAGTTCCTCGTTGAACTGAACAATCACAACAAGAGTGCTCTCGATGAGTTCTCCATGCTATATTGTGACTCTGCCAGCTCAACCTTTCTGCATGGGTTATCCGGAAGAATTATGTTGAACTTGGTTCGACATACTAATCTATGCATCCACAACTCAGAAAGTTATTTGTTCCTTTGAGTTGTCCCTCTTTAGTTGTCTACTGACCTTCGTCTATCAATTGATAGTCAAGAGTATGTGTGCGGTCGTTCATCGATGCCTATTATTCTTGTGGTCCGTCAAGCCATTCTATTCCAGAATGACTAGGAGAAACAAACTCCAGTACCTCATCCGTATCCAGGATTGAGTCAAAGAAGTTGTATGCCGCAGATCAAATGCCAATCCAGCTTTTGGTTCTGTTCTACCTTGGAGTATTACCCCCTTTATGTCAGAATTGTCATGAGAACTGCACCAACTCTCATGAATTTTGACGTAGTGATACTTCTCACCATCATTAGTCATTCCTCGGCCCTCGTGTTGATGCAACCGGAATACCGACAAATGAATTGTGACGTGTGAAATCAATACGCCTAGCAACCTCGTTGTTGGGTAGTTAAAGGACAATAATTTCATTCTTAGTGTGTTGGTTATTGAATCATCATTCTAAGATTGATCGTGCTACCTAGTCCATTCTCCTGGCTCACTCCTCGATCGATGAGTTAGGATTATTTCAAATCCTTTCTCTATTGATCATATCGTCTTGCCCTGAAAAGCAAGATTGTTCTCGAGCTTAGTAACATACCGGTGGTTCGTGATTTTCCGAATATCTTCTCGGAAGTATTACCAGGTTGTCCCCTGACTGTTATGTTGAGCTCGTGATCAAGTTGGTTTATTCCTGTGAACCACCTTCCCTCCAAAAATCGGTGTTAGATATCCCTGAGCTAGTTGGTTAAGCTAGACAACAACTTGGAGAATTGGAAGATAAAAGCTTGCCTAACTTAGTTCGTTCCAAAGGAATATTCTTGTGTAGTGTGTGTTGAAGAAAGATGATATCTTCATCAATTAGTCCTTGTGATCAGTTGTTGGACCTATTGTCCTACCCCATCTTTGATTTGAGTATGAGCTATCGTCAAATCAAATCAGAACCAACGATATTCGTAATGTTGTCTTACTCGTAGTTGTTTCTTCGAGCATACACCATTATATCTTTTGGGTCTGACCAATGCTATCACCTTGTTCACATAATTGTGGAATTCCACTTATATGGAAACCTGGATGAATTGTTGTTGAGTCCATGAGCAACATTTTTATCTTGTCCATAATTTTGTTGAACATTAAGCTAGTGTTGGAAACTTATATATGCATTATCTTCGTGTTCCGTTCATGAAGCATATGTTCGGATGAAAGAAGTGACTTACTCTTATACATGTGCATCTGATGCAAGTTGCCGCCGTGGAGTCGAGAAAGTCAATGTTGCTCCCTTTGGAATCATCCCAAATCAATTATGCATACGTGCGAAGAATTCTGTGGTTTGGAGACTTGCAACCTTCATTCCATATGTATCCCTAGCACACCAAGCCACTGATTGAGTTGTTCGGAGATAAGAAGTCTGTCTAAGGTGAACTCTTTGGACTTCCACGCGTGGAGACTTCACTATCATCGATGATGGTTCCCCACCTTAACTCGGTAGTGTTTTATTATAAGACTACTATGTGGTCATGCCTGTCTGAGACAGCGTGTTCACATGTGTGTAGCAGAACCAGCTCATGTTTTGGAGCTTGCTATCGTAGTTCATTCCCCGAGAATCTCGCAACGTCATCTCGTCGATTCGTGTTGCAAACTTTCGTTTTTCTTCCTAGACTCGATGAGTCTGGAATATCCTGACACTAACCAGATCTGAATCTCAGGCAGATATGATGGTTTGGAACATTTCCCAAGAACTATAATATCGGTCCCTCGGAAACCGATAAAGTGGATGTCGTGGTCAACACACCCCACTGGAAGACCTATTATTGCAGTATCTTGATTGAAGAAGTTGGCCACCCCCCCCCATAGGGATTTCGTAGGATTTACTCCCTAGTTGCCCCTATGGATTTCTGAGATCCCGAAGTCCGACCTTTTACTTGATGTTCTAGATATCAAACCATATCTATGAATGGGTTACACTAGCACATCAAGGAGAACATTAGAAGCGAAGTGCTAAATGTCTCTCGGTCGATCATCCAGATTTTGTTTCCTTGGCCTCGCTAAGGTGAAATCTGAGAAAGTGTTATCTTCCTTTGCATCTACATCATCCTTCCTCATTCATCATGGTAGTAAGTTGTGTTGCCAGAATCCTTGACACGGATATTGGTAAAACCTTGATAATTATGGAAATGCTCAAGTTCTTGAGAGCACACCCAAGCGCTAGGTGTTATCATCGGTACTAATTGGATTGCTCTCAGTTTCCTCGGCAATACTATGACCTTTTCAAACAGTGAATTCACTCTCTATTGTGGGTTCTTCCCCAGTTTCCAGAATCATTCCCAGCATTGCATTTTGTTCCCAGCTTGCACCGCTAATGTGCCATTCTACCATGGGTCTCTTCCATTTCCGGCGATAAGCAAATTCATCCATTACGTTGTCTTCAACAATGTAATCCACATCATCCAAGTCCGGGTATGCCTTTCTACCGAACCCCTCTAAATGATCGATTATGATTGCCTTAAGCTGGTATAAAGAGTTTCAATGATCTTTAAATCAAAGGTAATTCTTTTTGCCACTTAAGGGGATATTTCTATGAGTCACCACCCCTAAGGTGCATCATTATGGTGTCATGGCAACTCAACTCCTCGCTACGTTGACAACCGTTCACCACCTTCTTAAGCGTGGAATTATTGTCCACCTAGTGAACCTTCGTCATCCGTTTCTTTCCACCCCTCTTGATGTGCATCTCGTGTCTCAGCTCGAGAGATGCTGCTATGTCTCATCCCATGAGATGATCCTGAGTTGTTCGGTCTTCTCGAAGATCGATTGTTCTAGAGTTTTCCTTTCTTCTCGTTGTCATGTTGGCTGGAGTTCTCAAAGCAAGACGCCGAGACAAAGATGAGGATCAAATCAACAATCTTGTGATGTGCAACCTGGATCGTGAAGATTATGTTAATTTGCGTTCCCCCTTCATCCTACCCTACGCTTGAATCTCGGGTCGAGATTCTTGTTTAGTGGGGGTGAGTTGTCACAGCCCTAGAATTTGTCTGTCATTAGTTGCATCAAGGCATTCATGCATCATGTTTGAAGTTCATGAAATTTGAAATGGGGAGGACCAAGCCCTAGCACCAAAGCAATGCAAATAGGTTCAACTTCAAAATATTTTTCAAAGAACCCAAATTGGTTTGCAAAAATGTTCATGATTAATGGAAAAGGGTGAAAACCATTTCCAGAGATGATGGATATTTTTCCAAGACATTTTTGGATTTTTGAGTAAACCATATTGTATTTGACTTTGGGCATTTAAATACTATAAATAATTTAAATGTTCAAATAAATGTTGGAAATTGTTAAGGGTCACTGAAATAATTCAGAAAGCACCCATAATTGTTTCTAGGATTTTATTAAATGATTTGATATTTTAAATCAAATCAAAAACAAATTGCAGAAAATAGAAAAGAGGAAACAGAGAGAGAGAGAGAGAGAGTACTTACCTGGCGCCTACCTGTGCGGCCTGCTGCAGAAGCCGGCCCAGCCCACCACTGCAGCCCTCCGTCGTCTTCCTCCCCTCGCCCCGAAGCAGCTGCGTGCTCGCACGCGCACGGCCGCGCGGCCACCTCCTGCTTGCCGACGAGCCCCTGGACGCGTGGACGACTCCCGCAGGCCGTCCCGATCCCGCTGACCGTTTCGCTCACTCTCCCCCCTCGAACCTCCCTCCTCTGCTCCCTCTCTCCCGCCCGGACCGAACACACCCGCCGCCGCCGACGAGCATCACCACGGCCACCGTCCACCCCGTGCCTCTCCGATGAGTTCAGAGGAACCGCCATCGCCTTCTACGTCTTCTACACCAACCCATTCGACCGCGGGAGCCCTGTAGCGTCTTCCCGGAGCTCGTCCCCAACCTTCGGCCGCCGGCGAACTTTCGAGGATTCGCGAGCTCCAGCCCCTCCCCGGCCTCGCCGTTGCCTCTACCGGATCCGCTGTGAGCTCCTCTTCCATTTCCCCTCCTTCCCGCGCTCGTTCCCGCACGCTAGCCGCCCTTTTCACCGGGGCCGTGAGCTCCTCGCCGCCGGCGATGACGCGGACAAGGCCAGAGCCACCGGAGCTAGCTACCGAGCACGGCAACGTGCTCCACACCTCACCAGGAACCTAACACACACACCAGCTTCCCCTCCCGTGCCCCCTAACGCCAACCCCGACCTCGCCCGAACTCCGGCGGCCACCTAGGTCGTCGCCGGCGCCGATTCTGGCCGCCCCGACCCCAACCGACTCCACCAGAAGTGGCGGCATGTTCCCAGCTACCCATAGCCACCCTCCGCGGCTCGTTTGGTTGCCGAAACGACCAAAACCACTCTCGCCGCCGCGTCGGGCTCGCCGGCGGTTAAACGCCGGCGACCGCTGATCCGATGACCGGCGTGGGTTGACCCCACTGCCTGGTTTGACCCCCCTCTCTCCCACTGACATGCGGGCCCCGCCCGGCTAATTAAGTTAGGTTAGTATTAACTGAGCTAGGTTAGTTTAGTTAGACACTGACACTCGGGTCCCACACGTCAGGTTTGACCTGGGGCGCCCAGTTGACCCTGCTGACGTCACTGTGACGTGGTGCTGACGCCATAATCATTTCTGGATTTAATATTATTCAGGAAATTCCAGAAAATGCCTAAAACTTCTAAAAATCATAGAAAATTAACCGTAACTCCAAATTAAATAAATTATATATGAAAAATTATCAGAAAAATTCAAGGAATCCATCTGTACCACTTTCATGCATGTTAGAACAACTTATAGCTGCTGTTTAGCACAAATCAATTAAATGGCATTTGAATAATCACATATGGAGTTTGAATTTGAATCTTGTATTCAAACCAACTTCATTTAATCTGTTGCTAGTTGCATTAGCTCAAAACACATTCATTTTGCCATGTCATGATCATGCATCATATTGTGCATAGCATTGATTGTGTTCCCTTCTGTGTTGCCGGTATTTGTCCCCTCTCGATAGACGTGATACCGATGATGTGATCGTTGACACTGATGAAGACTCAATGTTATCTTCAGAAGTGCCAGGCAAGCAAAACCCCCTTGTTCATTCCGATACAATCCTACTCTCTCGCTCCTGCTCTCTTTTACTGCATTAGGACAACAACGATTCAACTGTTACTTGTTGCGGTAGCTGAACCCTTTATCCTTTGCATGACCTGTCATTGCCACAGTAAATAGATGAAACCCACTAGCATGAGTAGGAGTTGTTTGAGCCCTCATGTGCCTACTCATTCATGCTTGTTTGTCATGCCTGCTACTGCTTAGAGTTGAGTCAGGTCTGATTCATCCGGGATGAATCAGAGGTGTGTGAACATGTCCTACAGTGTGTGAGCTAAGCGTGTGAACACGATTTGGTAAAGGTAGCGGTGAGAGGCCATGTAGGAGTACATGGTGGGTTGTCTCATTGCAGCCGTCCTCAGGAACTGAGTTCTGTGTTTGTGATCCATGATTCAGCTACTACCACGCATTGGGCCCGAAACCAATGGACCCTCTCGGCTTCTTAATCACCCTTGTCCTCTGTCCAGGAGTTGCAAGTAGTTTCTGGTGTTTGTAGTATGCTGGAGGCCGTGCGCAGCGCTGACCGTAGGGGTGGGCTGTGATGCGGTAGGCACGTGGCACGGTGTACCGGGCGCCCGTTTGGTGTCTCGGGAACCCTGTTCACATCGTTTGGGGCTGTGAGCGAAACTCCGGCCGGATCTCCTCATGGATGGAACCCGAATAGGCGATAAACCTGGACTAGAGACTTGAGTGTTTAGGCAGGCCGTGGCCGACACCCACGTTGGGCTTCCGCTTGAAGGTTGCCGAGTACATGTCGTGTAAATGGCGGTAAGTGGTGAGAGCGTGTGTGAAGAAGTACACCCCCTGCAGGGTTAACATCATCTATTCGAATAGCCGTGTCCGCGGAAAAGGACTTCTGGGTTGCTTATATCAGTTCATAGACAAGTGAAAGTGGATACTCTAAAATACGCAAGATAAGCGTGAGTGCTATGGATGGCGTTCTCGTAGGGAGACGGGAGCGGATCCATAGTGGTGTATTGATATGGTGAATATGTGGACTCGTGTGCGCCACCTCAAAAGAGTTACTTGCAGTCGTAGTTCAGGATAGCCACCGAGTCAAAGCTAGCTTGCTGCAGTTAAACCCCACCATCCCCTTTGTTGATAATGAAGCATATGTAGTTAGTTCTGATGTAAGTCTTGCTGGGTACATTTGTACTCACGTTTGCCTATTTATGTTTTTGCAGAGAGACTTCGGTCTCGCTAGTAGTGCCGCGTGGACTTCGACGTTTAGCTTGTTACCTCAGCTATGATCTTGTGCCTCGGCAGGATCTAGTAGATAGTCAGGCTTCTCAGCCTTTTTCATTTATAGATGTCTGTACTCAGACATGATAGCTTCCGCTTGTGTTTTGACTTGTATGCTCTGATTGTTGGGTCATAAGACCCATGTTTGTAATATCTCGCTCCTCGGAGCCTATTGAATAAATACTTGAGTCGTAGAGTCATGTTGTGATGCCATGTTGTATTTGCACATATCGAGCATATTGTGTGTATGTTATTGAAATGCTTGGTATGTGTGGGATCTGACCATCTAGTTGTTTATCTTTAGTAGCCTCTCTTACGGGGAAATGTCTCCTAGTGTTTCACTGAGCCATGGTAGCTTGCTACTGCTCCAGAATACTTAGGCTGGCCGGCATGTGTCCTTCTTCGTTCCTGTGTCTGTCCCTTCGGGGAAATGTCACGCGATGAATACCAGAGTCCTGTTAGCCCGCTACAGCCCGGTTCACCGGAGTCCTGCTAGCCCAGTGCTACAGCCTGGATTCACTCGCTGATGACCGACACGTTCGATGCTGGGTCATGGATGCCTGTCCCTGTAAGTCTGTGCCACTTTGGGTTTACGACTAGCCATGTCAGCCCGGGCTCCTTATCATATGGATGCTAGCGACACTGTCATATACGTGTGCCAAAAGGCGCAAACGGTCCCGTGCAAAGGTAAGGCGACACCCGTGGGAATACCGTGCGTGAGGCCGCAAAGTGATATGAGGTGTTACATGCTAGATCGATGTGGCATTGAGTCGGGGTCCTGACAAGCGTCCATCGTGTCCTGGCAGAAAGAGTAGTTGCCGGACTACATCCGGAGATCCTGCCGATCATGCCTCCACCAGCCGGATTCCAGAACTGGCTTCGAGGGAGGAGCCAATGCGGGGCCTATGCCGAATTGTCCTCCGATAGAGGATGCAGATAGGCTCTCCGCCACAAATTCCGAAGTAGAGAGTGCCATGAATCACCGGCGCCAACGGGCCGTACTTTGCAATAGTATCTTTTTCGAAGAGGCATTCAATGCTTTCAATTCAGGAGACGCATACATTCGAGCTTCCCAAGACGGGCTCGCCCGAGCGTCAGACCAGTGTGTGAAAGATATACGGGTAATAAAATTTGATAAGCATGTATAGCAGTAGCCCCTGAGACTTGAAACAGTTGGAACAACTAATTTAAGGATCATTTTATGCACAAGTTCTTGTAGAGAAGAATACCCATTTGTCTCAAGAGCTGGAGGAGTGCAAGACCCAGCTGAGGGCCGCAGTTGCCAAACTAGAGGAATCCCAGAAGGCCTCATCTGGTAACATTTGTCTTAATAGAGAAATTTTAAGGAAATATACCAGTTAGTAATTGGCTTGCTTTATAAGTCTAACAGAAAATTCTGCAAACAATCCTGGAGAGAATCCGGAGATCGTAAGAGATAGTGAGTCACATCTCCAAAGACAGCTAAAGGCTGGCGAGCGTGTGCTTACGCAGGTTAGGCAGGAGAAGAACAATCTCCAAGATGCCAACGTCCGGCTGGGCGTCGAATTAGCAGATGTTCGAGCTCAGCTGGCGGACTCCGTTAAGGAGAACAAGAGGCTTCGTTGCGGCATTTATGGTAAGTGCCTAAACGAACTGCAGTACAGTTCAGCTAGGAAGCATTTTAAAAGAGTTTATATCTGTAGGTATGCTGACGGGCCGTCCTGAAGAGGAGATGCCCGGGTCCGCAGGCGATTTACTGCAAGATCTCTCACAACTGCACGAACGAGTTTGGCAGGTGATGCAGGGTATTGCCCAGTCCTTGTGGCCATCCACTTCCCTGCCAGGAGGCATGGGGGAGCTCGTGGATATGCTCCAAGGAGCACGGCGGTGCTTCCGGTTGTGGAAGGTATCAGCCTGCCGACAAGGTGCAAGCGAAGTGAGGGAGTCCTGGATTAGGGGGTGTCCGGATAGCCGAACTATCACCTTTGGCCGGACTCCTGGACTATGAAGATACAAGATTGAAGACTTCGTCCCGTGTCCGGATGGGACTTCCCTTGGCGTGGAAGGCAGGCTTGGCGATACGGATATGTAGATCTCCTACCATTGTAACTGACTCTGTGTAACCCTAACCCTCTTCGGTGCCTATATAAACCGGAGGGTTTTAGTCCGTAGGACGAACAACAATCATACCATAGGCTAGCTTCTAGGGTTTAGCCTCTTTGATCTCGTGGTAGATCTACTCTTGTACTACCCATATCATCAATATTAATCAAGCAGGAGTAGGGTTTTACCTCCATCGAGAGGGCCCGAACCTGGGTAAAAACATCGTGTCCCTTGTCTCATGCTACCATCCGCCTAGACGCACAGTTCGGGACCCCCTACCCGAGATCCGCCGGTTTTGACACAGACATTAGTGCTTTCATTGAGAGTTCCTATGTGTCGTCATCTTTAGGCCCGATGGCTCCTCCGATCATCAACAATGATGCGGTCCAGGGTGAGACTTTTCTCCCCGGACAGATCTTCATATTCGGCGGCTTCGCACTGCGGGCCAATTCGCTTGGCCATCTGGAGCAGATTGAAAGCTACGCCCCTGGCCATCAGGTCAGATTTGGAAGTTTGAACTGTACGGCTGACGTCCGCGGAGACTTGATCTTCGACGGTTTCAAGCCACTGCCAACTGCAGGTTAAGAGGTGAATTGAACATCATTGATGCTTCAAACTTGGAGTAGGAACTCCATTGGATACATGCAAGACATGAGCCTATGACTAATCCTTTCTTATGATGATAATCTTATGTCGTGGGTATATTTGCACCTTGCATGTTATCTAACCCATGTAGGTCCTTGGATGAATTTAAATCTATGGGATTGCAACTCTCTCACATCTTGAGGAATCTCTACATCACCAAGTCTCTACACAATGGTGGTCGAAGACAAGGAAGCACGAAACCATTCAAACATATCCTTTGACAAATTCTATGTTAAGCTTCATGATTGTCTTTTTGGATACACAAGTGCTCTTCCTTGCAAAAACTAACCCATGTGGGTAGGTGAACTCAAATTCCAAGTGGTGCTCCAAACTCTTGATGAGCTACATCAACCTTGAGCAACCCACACAAGTTCAACTACGTGATCACAATCAACACCACCACCCAAGGTATGTTATTCCATCTTAGAGGAGCTTTACTCCAAGTCATGAGTCAAAGCAACTCGACAAGATGTGAATACATCAAGATGCTTAAACGAAAAATGGTAACCCCATTTTGAGCTTAAACGATGAGTATGACCTATGATCAAGTGATCTCACTTGACTCCTAAGTCAATATACTCTAACATAGGTGACTTTGTCGCCGACCAATTCTAGATGAAGTTCTCTCGTGTTCTTTTCTATGCTCTTGCATTTGTCTCATGCATATTTGTTTCCCCTACCAAAAAAAACTTCATCTAGATTTCTTTTTTCTATTCTGTTCTGCATTCCCTGCATCCAATTCATTGCAAATCCTTGTGAGATCTTACTTGTCTAGTGAACTGAGGTGACAAGTGTTTTCTCTGTGATGAACTCGGTCTCACCGGTTTGATGTTTTCGGTCTAACCGAATCCTTTCGGTGCAACCGAAGCATCCAACTCGGTGCCACCGATTTCACAACAAGAAAAACATTTTGCCACTGCATTATTATTTTTAGCACCACTCAATGAATCTTTTCCTCTACAAGCATCACATTTTTATCAATGCATTGTGTTGTGACTCAAGGACCAAATCCATTTACGACAAATTCCAGAAGACCCTTCTTGGAAATTGATGTCAAAGGGGGAGAGAGAGATCACATCAAAGCTTATCACTTCAACAGGGGGAGAGAGATATCTCCAGGGGGAGAGAATACTCAAGAAGAGAGTAATCTTCAAGGATCCCAGATGCTTGGTGTTCAAGAGGAGAGATGCCACATGTCTTCTTGGGGAGGAAGACATATTCATATGTGCTTATTTTCATTAGCTCTGTTCATTTGTTTCTTTGAGCTTTGATTTTGCATTTTGCTCTGATTTTCTGTTCCCTATCTTCTCCCAGTATCCCATGCTAGATTCAGGGGGAGCAAGACATCTAAGGGAAAGAAACTTTAAATTCATTGCACATCTTTACCTTTGGGGACATGTCCATATTCAATATGGTACTTAGTACTCACTCTCTACATGTCATCCCAGTCTTGGTACTCTTGTGGTTCGTTTTGTTTGCTCTAGCTAGTAGGTGTATCTGTGTTATCTAACCTTGTTTACGCAGGTTCATTCCATCCTAAGCCAACTCAAGACCACAAGGTAAGTATATGCATCACAGTCATGTGTATGAGGAGTTCTTGCTGATGTACATACTGTTTGCAAGAAGGACTCATGAGCATGAAGGTACATTTCCCATATTCACATCTATTGCTCTGATGCATATAACCAAGATACATGTAACACATTGCCTACTCTATCATGCTTATGCATTCACATGCTCCTATATTCCATATTCACATACATGTAGGGGGAGCCTATGCATGTTACACGTCTTTCCAAAGCTTTACTTGCTATTCTCTATATCTTGATCTAAAGCTTTGATGTATGTTGTCATCAATTACCAAAAAGGGGGAGACTGAAAGAACAAGTGCTCCCTGGGTGATTTTGGTAATGAATGTCAACATATCTCTTGTTGGACTAACACTTTTACCTAGTATGTTTCAGACAAGTTCAACAATGGAGTGGCATGGACTAAAGGATGTGGAAACCCTTCAAGATGCTAAGGACAAAGGATTGGCTCAAGCTTCAAGAACAAGACTCTACATTTTCTATTTTAGTGATCCAAGATCACATTGAGTCTATAGGAAAAGCCAATACTATCAAGAGGGGATGAGGTGTTGCTTAATGGCTTGCTTGTTCAAAGTGCTTAGTGATATGCTCCAAAGCCCTCAACTACTTTCTCACATCCACATATGTCCTAAACCCAAAAGTCTAACTCGGCCCTACCGATTCTTTCCACCCGGCGCCACCGAGTTCAGATGTCTTAGCCACTGCCACAATCCCTAGGCAAATCGGTCTCACCGATAGGGATCTCGGTCTCACCGAGATGGGATTGTAATCTCTTTGTGTATGTCCATTACCAAAATCGGTCCTATCGAGTTAGAGTAATTGGTACTACCGAGATTACAATGCAAACTCTCTGGTTAACTTATTACCAAAATCGGTCCTACCGAGTTTGTGTAATCGGTCAAACCGAGTTTTCCTGACCAACTCTCTGGTTAGCTTATTACCAAAATCGGTCCTACCGAGTTTGTGTAATCAGTCTCACCGAGATTAAGTTATGCCCTAACCCTAACCATATCGGTCCTACCGAGTTGCATGTCGGTCCCACCGAAAATCCTAACGGTCACTAGATTTGCCGAATCAGTCTGACCGAGTTTACCAATTCGGTCCCATCGAGTTTGGCAAGTTGTGTGTAACGATTCGATTTTGTGTGGAGGCTATATATACCCCTCCACCTCCTCTTCATTCGTAGAGAGAGCCATCAGAACGAACCTACACTTCCAGCATACATTTTTTGAGAGAGAACCACCTACTCATGTGTTGAGGCCAAGATATTCCATTCCTACCATATGAATCTTGATCTCTAGCCTTCCCCAAGTTGCTTTCCACTCAAATCTTCTTTCCACCAAATCCAAATACTATGAGAGAGAGTTGAGTGTTAGGGAGACTATCATTTGAAGCACAAGAGCAAGGAGTTCATCATCAACACACCATTTGTTACTTCTTGGAGAGTGGTGTCTCCTAGATTGGCTAGGTGTCAGTTGGGAGCCTACGACAAGATTGTGGAGTTGAACCAAGGAGTTTGTAAGGGCAAGGAGATCGCCCACTTCATGAAGATCTACCGCTAGTGAGGCAAGTCCTTCGTGGGCGACGACCATGGTGGGATAGACAAGGTTGCTTCTTCGTGGACCCTTCGTGGGTGGAGCCCTCCGTGGACTCGCGCAACCGTTACCCTTCGTGGGTTGAAGTCTCCATCAACATGGATGTACGTTAGCACCACCTATCGGAACCACGACAAAAACATCCGTGTCTCCAATTGCGTTTGAATCCTCCAATCCCTTCCCTTTACATTCTTGCAAGTTGCATGCTTTACTTTCCGCTGCTCATATTCTCTTTGCATGCTTTCTTGTTATGTATTGTGAGTGTTAAACTTGTGCCTAAACTCCACTTAAACTTAAAGAAGTTAAAAACTGCAATTTTTGGTACTTAGTGTCTAATCACCCCCCCTCTAGACACCTCTTCTCGATCCCTTTCAATTTTGCTTCTAGTTTTGGTGTTCCATTCTTCATCATTGTCACCTTTGATGGTACAGTTGTCGGCATGACTATTGTTGTCTCCCTGCATATATGCAAAAACAATGTTATTAATGAAACATTTGTAAATTTCTCTAAATTCATGGTAGATATTAAGCTTGTATATCATCAACGTATTTACCTTGTTCATTCTTGTACTTTCTTCAATTGTGAGATCACCATCTGTGTCATTTCCTTCCTCTTGTACCTGTAACATAGAATGTGGGAATTTAATAATGTATTATGTAATACATATATGATGAAATGCATACATAATATTAGACTAAAGTAGGAAATGACCAATACACTAATGGATTATTATTTCATACAATGATTTTATATTTTGGAAATAATATATTTAAAATTAAATCCTTTTCCTTTTATTTGATATTACCTCATTATTGGTTTCTTCATTGTCGGAATCATCATCTATGTCATTTTCTTCCTCTAGTACCTATAAGATGGCGGTAGTTTAAATGAACATCATAGAGCATATTGTTAATAGATATTTAAGGTGGGATGTATTCATCTATAATTCTGTATTGTTTTTTTGAGCTTCGCAGAAGCAACCTTGGTCGCAGGATTTTTATATCCCTCGTTGTGGTTGTCATTTCTGAAATCTTTGTTATATCTTGGATCTACGGTTACATCATTTTCTTCTTATTCTTCTTCTTCTTCTTCTTCTCCTCCTTCTTCTTCTTCATCTTGTACCTATACATAAAATATGTCAATTTAGAACACAATAGAACTTTGTGTTTATCTTAAAAACAATATAGAACAAGTATGTACATTTCTCCTCACTATTGAATTTGATTTTGTTCATAACTCTTCTGAGTTTCTTGTTGGTAGGCCTTCTGACATCTGTCTTGTTTTGTCTGCGGTAATTATTAGAATCATCTTCTATGGTAATTGTATCTGAACTTGTAGCTTGAATGTTTGCTACCTCCTTTTCAAATACATTTTCATTTTTTTCAACGATGTCATAAAATAGTAAAGTAATTTCAAAGCATACCTCATTATTTGATTTTTCTGTAAGAACCTTTTTTTTATTTCGCGAAGCCTTTCTTTTAAAATCCTGCTTACATCTCTTTTGTTTTGTCTCTCCTTTTATCTTCTGCGGAAAAGTTTTTGGCTCTTCCTGTGCATTTTGTTATGTCATAAATAAATAGGCCAAAATCAATTATGAATGCAGATACAGGGAGATAATGTTTTCAATTTGTTACCTCATCATCAGGAGCTTCCGTTTTAACAACTGTTCTAGAAGCAACCGGTCTCACATCTTTTTCATATCTTTTGCTAGACTTCTGTATCTTTGTCCTCCGTTGTTGTTTTTTGTTGGATGATATTGAGGTTTCCTTTCTGCACATATCCTTCTTCTCATCATTTGTTGCATTCTTGGAGGACTGGTTCACCTATAAGAATGAAAATTATTTTTTAACATTTAAAAACAAAAATTGCACACTTGTGAGAGCAAAATCATTAATTAGTGGGAGTACCTCGTAATGGAAATTGTGCATATCAGAATTTGAAGAACCTCGTGTGTCTTGCATTTCCAGTATGCCCTATAAAGAGTGTGCTCATATTATAATTTTATAAGCCATTTAAAATACTCAAATGTGCATGCATACCTCTTCAGCCATTTCATTTGAATTTTCCATCTCAAGTTTGTCATCAACTTCAAAAGTGTAGCTCACTTTATAATTTTCCATACACTCTTCTAGATTCCTTGAATTTAACTTCAGTCGGAATAGGAGTGTTCTGCCATAAAGATTTTGAATAACATCTGGTACCGTGTTGTTGAATCCCTCCTGCTCTAATAGGGTCGACGAAGATATGTTTCCTAAAAGACTCTTTGCTACCTCGTTAAACACCACGAAAGTTGTTGTTGCCGTGCCATCGCGTACCTTCAGTTTAAGTAGGTACCTAATATGATGTTGTCAAGTTATTAGTGGTATATTATTAAAACAAATGGAACCAAAGACAATCTAGTGCACAACATGCTCACCGCTTGTCTGGATTTTGAGCTACTTCATGACAGGAAGTGCAAATGTAGTTATCATGTTCCTTTTTTGTAGCACAAAGCAAAGTTTGCATGCCATGTACCACCAGCCTTTATCTGTTATAATATCATCAATTGTTGCTTTTGTTGTGCATACAAATTCCTATTAAAGAGAAAATATATGAGATTATTACATACTAATGTACAATAAATAAGGTACAATATGATGATCAAGGTTAGAGGGAAACCTTTCTTTGGACATCAGCATATCGCAATTCTATAATTTCCCTCAATGTTTTTCTGTTGTACAACATTTGCTCTTCAATTGTTCCTTGGGTGCTTTCATCGATTCCAATCATAGTTGGAATAACATCTCTTTCACAATACCTATAATAGGTCACAACATGAGCACATAAACTTGTAACTTTAAAGACATGCATAATTGCATTATTATATAGCATACCTCTCAATAATTTGGTCTGCCTCTGGAATTTCAGGGTTGAGGAAGATTTTAGATGCATTTGTTGTGTGTAGTGATAGCCCTGGTAACAAATTATCAGTAATTTGGACTTGAGTTTACACAAAAAGATTCTAGTTCTCACCATTGAATTTTTTGACCAAATTTGAAGTGACAATCACTATTGTTTGTTTGTCCAAAAGACTTTCGTTCACCGTATTTGCTAAAATATCCCCCCATAGCGTGATTTGGATCTTTTCATCTCTGCATGAATTTATTCATCAAAAAGTGATATAAAGATCATCTATGCAATTCAAAAAAATATAGTAATAGAATCACTTACTCTAGTAAAAGGATTTCAATCTCGCGGATGTTTGAAGTTTGAGCCATGCCCGTCCCTTTTATTTTTTGTACTTGCTCTATTGGTTTCATTGCAGTAAGCAATCCAATGACATCTATACATAATCATATTTTAAAATCTAGCTAGTTCGCCAATGCTTGTTCTTCGATATGGATTATGATCATACCTGAGCACTGTTTATCAGTATTCACCCTACTATCCAAGGTATCGCCATCAACAAATTCGAAGTGGTAATTCAAAAACTTTGATTTTCCTTCATCCACTTCCTTCACTGTTGTATCATAAACAAAATTGATTTTGAGATTGTTCTTCAATGGTCGGTATTTTTCATACTCCAAGACTTTGAAGGTCTTAATTATGTATATGGAGTCCTCTTTAATTTTTGATTTAAATTTATTGACCAGTTTGCTCCCAATAGAAGCATGGATCGCATGGCCCTACATAGAAAGAAAAGATCAGCAAACTTTGGAAAGGATAAATTGAAGTTACATTATATATGTAATACTTGCACCCTTTTGTCCAATAAAATTATATCAATGCTAATGAGCTCATTAGTTGATAAGTTAATTGTGTTCCAAAGTCTTAAAACTTTGACTTTGATTGTCCATGTCTCGTTTCATGTAGTCAATGCATTCAATGGTGTATATGCCATAATCTTTGAGGCCCTTTAAATATAAGAACAGAATGGTCATTAGTAAAGTAAGAAATATAATGCATGCACGCAATCCCATTTATTTCTGTAGACTTCTACAGTATATTATCTTCACGTGAAAACTGGAAGCAACATCCATTGCATTAACCTTATGTAGAAGATTATATGAAATAAAAGTAGATGAATCAATACAATCTTATTAACAATTGGTTTTAATTTATGTTTCAGATGGAGCTGATGCCATGACTACAGAAACCCACTATAACATATGAGGCTGATCAAATATGGAAACCATCTATGTATGTTTCTCTGTATCTGTTTTTAGGTGATGAAACTTGTGAGCTAACATGTGAAACCTTTTTATAGTGGCACTACCTACATTATGAATTAAGCATTATTGATCCATTAATAGATCTGATCTACAATAATAGGTATAATATATTTTATGAACAACACCTTATGCACCATCTATGCTTCTCTATATCGCAGCAAGTAATCCCACTTGGATATGTTATACTTGTAGTATGATTCTGGACTTGTATAGTATGTTATTTTAACGTGAAAATACTGGAAGCAACATCCATGGCATTACCCTGGCATTAGCCTTTCATAGGTGAGTAAAAAATATGAACCTGACACCATTAATATAGGAACCCACACGTATATGATTGTAGATAATCAACCTTCGGAGGTAATGGCAAATATTTTTAGATCAGGACTGCCTAGAGTATAATTCGACCATTATTGATCCATTAATAGCTATGATCTATAATTTTGTGCAGATGAAACTTACTTGATGTAGATCGTTTTCTTGACGGAACTGTCTTGTCACCGCTGGCGGAAGACAATTCCCGTTTGCTTGACAGAACTGTTTTGTGGTTGCTATATGAAGATAATTCTGGAGTGGAAGTTTTGGTCGCTGGAAGAAGATGATGTGGGAGGAAGATGTTGCAACCTTTCAGGTCGTGGGGAAGGTCTTATATGGATGGTTGAGTTTCTCTCATCTGCACAATTGAAAGAAAGTTTTTTTGTACGTAGCCTGTACAGATATTTCGTTGGAGTCCTTTTTTAGAAACGTAGAGATATGGTAGTTCTGAATTGTTTCTGTACACCCCATTTGTAGATAGCACGATCGAACGAAAGCTTTTTTGGTAGCAGCCTGGACAGATATTCTGTTTGGAGTTTTTTTTTTGAGAAACGAAGAGATATGGTAGTCTTGATTTGTTTGGGTAAATCCTGTTTGTACAAATGTTCTTCTAGAAACGAAGAGATATGGTACTTTTCATTTGTTTGGGCACATCCTGTACGATCTCTATTATGGGTGTCATGGCCCAAATTGTAAGCGGATATGTTTTTCTGAAACAAAATGTGAAGCCATTGTTGCACGTATGGACCCACCTACTTTATGAAGAGCTAATGGTTATGCTTTGTGGGAAGGTTGGATATATCTAATTATTGTAGGATTTTACAGGACAATTATCTTTATTTTGGTGACCCCGTCAAGTACTTTCTATATATAAATAGATTTGCACTTTCCTTTTTCTTATCTTTCATTTGCATTTGTACAAAGTTTGAATAACAGGGGTATATATAGCTCTAGCTAGCTAGGGTTTAATTTGGTATGTCGTTGGATCAATAACACTGTTACGCTCCGGATAATAATTAGTATAATATATATTAAATCATTTGACCGCTATCGGCGGTATACAAAATAGCTAGACACACACAAAATTTATAGATTAGTTTATCAGCTTGGGCGACAACGACACTTCAGACTGATCTTCTTCCCTCTTTTGTTTGTTTTTGAATAATTGAGCCCATGGTCGTGATTTTTCCTTCTCCAGGGATTACGATCTTTCGTAGGTAATGTAGTCTTCATTCTTCTTTTAACATATGTTTCATCGTCATCAACATCATCTTCCCTCATCGGATCACCGTACTGGTCGTAGTCTTCCTCGTTGGCGACTCCATCCATTCCGGCGATGCTCCTTTTGCTTCTCCTCACGACAACACGGCTGGGATTGATCGGATCAGTTATGAAGAAACATTGTGTCACGTGTTTAGCGTGTACCCATGGCTCATTTTTGGCGATGGCGTTGATGGTACCGCTATCAGAGTCGGGTATACACATGGTAGTGAAATGTCGGTTTTATCTCTGTACATTCTTAGCTCATCTGACACGGAACATCGTCGTGCTATGCAGTCCAGAGTAGTTAAGCTCACATATCTCTTCGACCCTTCCGTAATATCTTTCAATTGCATTTCGTTCATGGCTTCCATCCTCACCCCTGAGTTTTGGTCATCACTATTTATATCTTTATCCTCCGTGTAGAACGTGTATCCGTTGATATCGTATGCTTGATAAGTCGCGAGGTTGGTCGAGGGGCCATGTGCTAAGGCGTATATGAGCGTTCCATTCGGACAACCCTCTTTCGGGGGATTACCCAGAACTCGCTCTTTGAACCAATGCAAGAAAGTGGAGTTGTGCTCTCTAATAACTTCAGTGTCCGTCCTGTGCACCCCACGATCACGGTACTTCTTCGCGATGGTCTGTTTGTGCAGTGTCACAAAATCTTCTAGCACATCTAGGTGTTGTAGCACTACTAAGTTTGCCCTGTCAAGGTCGTTTTTTTGGCCCGAGCGTGACACATTCACATCCCTATGGCCATTGGTGTGACCTTCACCTTCGAGCCTTCCACGGTGCTTGTTGACGGGCAAACCAACAACAAGGTCTCCGGTGCCTACTAGATAACTCTCATAGAAAGAGATGCACTCTTTGGTCAGATATCCCTGGGCTATGCTTCCATCTGGACGGGACATGTTACGGACGAATCCTTTGATGATGCCATTCATCCTCTCGAACGGCATCATGTTGTGCAGGAATGTCGACCCTAGGTCGATGATGTCATCCACGATGTGGACACATAGATGCACCATGACATCATAGAACGCGGGTAGGAAGTACATCTCTAGCTCATTCAGTATGAAAACAATATCTTCCTGTAGCCTATGGAGTTGCTTCACACTGATCGACTTTCGAGAGATAGCATCAAAAAGTGGCATAGGTCAGTAAGCGTCTCACGCACATGTGTGTCCATAATCCCTCTAAGTGCATCCGGGAGTAACTACGTCATCATCACATGATAGTCGTGAGACTTCATCCCACTGAACCTTTTTTTCTTAGTGTCTAGATATCTGCTTACCTTCCCACAGTATCCGGAACTAACTTTGATTCCGGCAAGGCACTTGAACAATTGATCGACCTCCTTCGGATCTAAGGTGAAGCAAGAGGGGGGGCAATAATGTTCTTCCTTCTTATTTACTTTTTTGCCCCTATCTTCCGTCTCCATCTCCGTCTCGGTCTCCTCAGACGACCTTTTACAGGGCATTTGGAGATCTTTCCTAATATTCAAAAATTCCAAGTCTTTTCTTGCCTTCAGCCCATCCTTGGTCCTCTCCGGCATGTTCATCAATGTTCCAAGCAATCTCTCAAGGATATTTTTTTCTGATATGCATTTGATCAAGGCTATGAGGCGTGTCGAGTATGGGCCAGTATTCCAAGTCCCAGAAAACAGATCTCGTCTTCCATACCTTCAGCAGGGGCTCTGGCGCCTTTTTCTTCGTCTTTCCCGGCGAGGGGCACTCTTCCCAGTTCTTTAATAACTTATATATTTATGCACCGCTACGCTTACGTGGAGGACCTCGATGCTCAGCCTTAGCATTGAATAGATCTCCACACTTTCTCCATGGGTCATCCTTATCGAGCCATCTTCGATGCCCCATGTAAACGATTTTCGAAGACCCGCCATGTTTCGATAGCTACAGAGAAGTTGTATCATCCATGCACCTCGTGCATCCGCGATATCCGTGGCACACCAGGCCGGAGAGATAGCCGTAACCAAGATAGTCCTGCACCGTCGTGATCAGCGTGGCTCTCATGTAGAAATACTCTCCTTTGCTTGCACCCCATGTCTTGGCCGGCATTGTCCATAAGGTATGTAGCTCCTCTTTCAGTAACCCAAGATACAAATTTATATCATTTCCCGGTTGTCTCGACCCTTGAATAAGCATAGCCATGTGTATGTATTTTTCCTTCATACACAACCAGGGGGGAGGTTGTACATCCATACAAACACGGGCCATGTTCTATGATTGGTGTTCTGGTTGCCAAATGGATGCATGCCATCACTACTAGCGCCAAGCACGATGTTCCTTGGATCATTTGCGAAAAATCAAATTCAGCATTTAATGCTCTTCACTAGCTAGCATTTGCGAGGTGTCTCAGCTTCGGCTCATCTCCATCATCTGGCTTCACCCTCTCCGCGTGCCACCGCATAAGCTTTGCTTCCTTAGGATCTACGAAATACCGCTGTAGACGCGGAGTGATCGGAAAGTACCATGCAACTTTCTGTGGAGCTTTCTTTCCGGCCTTTTTATATCGTGAAGCATTGCACTTTGGACAGATGGTTTTTTCCGCGTGCTCGTTCCGATATATGATGCAATCATTGATGCATGTGTGATATCTAATGTGTGGTAGATCAAGAGGGCACACGATTTTCTTTGCCTCCTCGACTCTAGTAGGACACAGGCTTCCCGCAGGAAGAACCTTCTTTAGATACGTCAGAAGCTCATCCAAGATTGTATCTGTCCATTTGTTTTTTGCCTTCGTCTTTAGAAATTCTTGTGTGGAACTCAAGCGGGTCACCTCGGGATTCCAACCATCATACAAAGGAGTCATCGAGTCTACCTCCAGTTGTGCCAGTTTGGCCTCCTCTCTAGAAGCAGCTCTATCGCTAGTCGTCTTCTTGTGAAGCAGGTCTCGAACATGCGGGTCCCGCATGGCTGAACTTAGTAGCGATGAAGACGGTGGTGTGTCCGCGTCTTCTCCTCCTTGAACCGCCTCTTCGCCATTGACATTTCCGAGGCCGTCTTCCTCTTTGGGCACATAATCGGTCATCTCTTCGTCTGGTGGCCCCATGTCATTATTTCCTGCCCCGTCGACATCCTCATCATCATCATCTTCACTTATCCACCGAGTTGGCCATGCATGAAACCATGCATGAGCAGGTGCGCCTTGAATGTGCCACCCTCAAAGGGGTCAAGCCTGACTATTCCTTTGCATTTTCGACACGGACATAAAACATCCTTCAGTCTTTTTTCATACATGTCATCCATAGCGGATTACCAGTATCTTTCCACCATCCTTCCATTAACCTTCATGATCACCTGTGCGTGGAGCAAATATTATAACCATGTATATATGCATGCGTGGATCAAATTCATACAAAAATTCGGCATGACCTTCCCTAAACATAGGACATATTGAGTTTGCCCGAAATTCGCCGAAACGAAATTGAATTGACATTTCGGCAAAACATAGGCAACTCATGTCACCCACATTATTTCATCAAATACACAATGTAGGCAACTCAAATTATGCCACACACAATTCGGTATATTCACATATCGCCCATATATATATAGTTTCGGTCCTTATCCACACAAAAACACTTTTTTGCTCACATATGTGTCGAGAGAGATATTGAGCACCTTTCTTCTTAATTAACTAGTAGCTATATATATATATATATATATATATATATATAGCTCTAACTAGCTAGCTAACTCCCCAGGGAGAGAGAGAGCCAGGAAGAGAGTGGGAGGAGAGGGAGACAGGAGAAGAGGGAAGGCATTAATGGAAGGGGGTGGGGGAGGGCAAAGAAGAGGGGGAGGGAGGGCATTAATGGAGGGGGTGGTGGTGGAGGGCAAAGAAAGAGGGGGATGGTGATGGGAGGGCTCTAATGGAGGGGTGTGTTGGAGGGGCAAAGCAGAGGGGGGTGGTGGAAGGGCAAAGAAGAGAAGAAGGGAGGGCTCTAATGGAGGGATGGTGGAGGGGGAGCATTAGAACAAGCAAGGTGCAAGGAAAGGGGGAGAAAGGAAGGGGGAGAGGAAGAAGAAAGGGGAGGAAGGAGGGGAAAGGCGGTAGGTGGCTGGCGGTCATAGTAGTAGCGCGGGGAGCCAAAACACGCTACTGCTATGGCAACTTGCAAAATATCTATGGCTAGTGTTGCACTACCTATAGCGCGGTCTAGAAAAACACGCTACTGGTAAAATGTTATACATAAAAAAATAGCAGTAGCGCGCTTAACTAAACAGGCGCTATAGATCCAAAACTAATAGTAGCGCCGGTTGGACGACCAGCGCTGCTAATATTTATTGACCAAGGGGTGTGGTGTGTTACACTTAGCAGCAGCGTCGGGCTAGGTAACAAGCACTACTGCTAACACATACCAATAGCGCGATTTCTACCCAGCGCTACTACTAACTACTAGTAGCATGGGTCATAAACAAATGCTACTGGTAAAATTCTATCTATAAGCATTTTCCTAGTAGTGCAAGTAGTTCTTCCCACTTATCCAAACACACACTGGTTTTGTAAACATGTGGACGTGGCCCAAGAGCGGTTACCCAACTGTCCTTGACTGTGGACATGGCTATTCGAATAGTTTTACACTCTGCAGAGATTGCACACGTTACCCACAAGATCCAGGGAACTTCCATGTCATCCACGACCCGCGGTACCACAAGTACCCGGGGTAAGCACCCGAACATTATCTTTTCCTTGACAACACTAACAAAGAGTCCACTCGTTGGCCCTTGTCCTCACGATGTACATCATGCGACACTCGAGATCATACCATCAGAGAGGGGACGCAACAGTGTGCCCGGTGTTTGTAAAAATAGCCATAGTTGCCCTACCTGGCACGACTCCATCTCAAGAAAGTACCTCATACCCTCTTGCCACTAGTAATGTGGGCTCCCTGCTAGTATTGACCAAAGTAACCAACAAAGCCCCGTTCCATAAGGGGTATTGTGGTTGTACATGTAAGGTTGGAATAACGGTCGCAACTTAAACCCATCTGTTTTTGAAAACACATTCACACAACTTGCTCCGGTACACCACTTCTTTGTCAAGTGGTTACCTAGATCATCATCTCCCTCGGGCTTTAGTGGCACCCAACGGGGTTTTCGAAAAGTCTTTGGAAATACTTTTGTCTCCATCACCATACATATACCCGTCCCATTTGCATAACATCCACTTTAGCATCCTATCTACTTTCACCGGCATAATCCTCATAGGAAGGTAGGGTCATGCACAATGCAAGTATTAAGAAGGAGGAAATGAAGGCAACCACTACTGGAATCAGGGATTTTGTCGTCTGCCAGTTGTTTGCCGTCCGCTTGCCGATGACAAAGAAGGTCTCTGCCATCAGCTACCAAACAACAGACGGCAATGAACTGGCAGAAGGCAAAGAAGGTCTTTGCCATCTGTCATTTTTTTGCCGTCTGCCGGCAGATGGCAAAGAATCTTTGTCATCTGCCAGCGGACGGCAAAGAGGTGCCACCAGATGCCAGTACAGTGCAACGGTCCACCCCTCTCTTTGCCGTCTGCTGGCAGACGGCAAAGATTATTTGCCATCTGCTGACGGACGGCACAGAGGGGGATATCTATTTTTTGCGGGTAAAAAACACCGTTGCCCCCACCTCCTCTATCTATATACCCTCTCTCTCCGCCCCTGTCCCACAGCCGAGCGCCTCCCGACCCCGCCTCCCTCGGCCCCGCGCCGCTGCGCCACCTCGCCTCCGCCCGCCGGTGCGCGTCGCAACCTCACCGGACCCCAGGAGCCCCGCCGCCTCGCGCTGTCACCTGCGTCGCGTCGTGCGCCGCCACCTCCCCACAAGCTCGTCGCCCCGTCGCGGAAGCCTCGTCGCTGGTCTCCTCGACCTCGAGATTCGTCGCCGCCATGGGAGCGGAGCATCGAGCTCCTCTGCACCCCGCCCGCGTCCCCGCGTCGCCGCCGCCGCCCCACCCTGCCTCGCGCCCGGATCCGGCCATGGGAGGTCCGGCCACTCCGGATCCGGCCTCCTCCTCGCTGGACCTTCTACCTCGGTACGGTGCTCCTCCATGCATACTTACTCTGTTTTTCTCGAGCCATGGTCGCAGTCTGCTGCATGCCAGGCAGATGTACTGATGATCATGGAGGTGACTCGTTCATGTCTGGTCGTGCATGGCAGAGACCTTGCTGATGACGGAGGAGCGGCGGCGCGCCATATGGGCCATCTACGGTAATCTGAAACTCACCATGCCTGGCCTGGACCCTCAATTGTTGCTCCCCTATTGTAGTATTAGTATGTGTCACACAGTGTCAGTTAGTTTCAGTGATGTGACTGAATTCATATTCACTTCAGATGGTCAGAAAGGGCATGCCCACATTTTGCATCAGTTAAATTGCTACATACTGTATTTAACAGCAACTTGCAAGAATATTTTGAAACTCCCCAGGAAAATCGGCCACTTTTCAGTTAACAGTGTGAACTAGTTCTGGATGCGAATAATGGCAAATAGAAACATTGCTGAACTTGCATGCCATGTATACATAGACACAGTTGGTGAAGAATAAAGGCCTCATATAACACTTTTTTATATGCCATTATGTGTGGAAGAATCAAATTAGGCTTTTTGTTGGCTAAATGGCGTCAATAGGATCAAAGTACATGAGAAAGGGTTGCAAGAACATATTCCTCACTACTTAAGGAATGTGAATCTGAGGTTCTGTCAGTTCTAAATGAGATATACTATAGGCATCGATCACTTTCAGTATCTGATGTATAGCAACAATGTTCAGTGTGGTGCAGGAGGACAGATGAGCTCGTGGACGGTCCCAATGCGTCGCACATCACGCCGCAGGCTCTTGACCGGTGGGAGAGGAGGCTGGAGGACCTGTTCGCCGGGCACCCCTATGACATGCTCGACGCCGCGCTCTCAGACACCATCGCCATGTTCCCCATAGATATTCAGGTACCAGATAGCCGGTGCATAATTGTTCAGTCCACATTGTATGATTCTGGTAGAACAGAGTGGTGGTGGATATTCCCTGTCAGCATCAGATTCCCCCGGACCTCACAATCTCAGTGCAAGATGACTAGCTAGGCCTTCGAAGTTGACCAGAAAGTCGATGATTTGTCAAAATTGTTTCGTTTGTCGGCCTTTTATTAGTCTCTGATGCTGTTATTGAGCTGTATGAACTTTTCACACATTGTAGTGGGGGCTTATCCAGTTGACTAGACGCATAATGGGAATCATCTGGTCAAAGATATGTTTAATCAAACTAGGGAAATTATAGAAAAGACTTCTCTATAAGAAATAGTCCTGAACATAGCAAGAACAAAAAACAACTTGGCAACGATCTAGAGGTATAACAGGAATCAGGGGAAGTCTAATTGATTTCATACCTGAAATAGCATTTATGAGAATGTTCTTGGTTCTGGTTAGTATTATTAGTTGAAACTATATTCTGTATATTCTCAAATGACCAACTCTTCGTACATATATCATTAGATTCATCATAAGATATTTCATATATATTTGGTATTGTGGAAACAAACAATTTTCTCTATAAATTTGGTCAAAGTATGTAAAGTTTGACTTTAAAAAAAATTATACGCACTACATTATGGAACGGAGGGAGTATATTTGTGAAACAAATTTTGAAGCAAACCATTGTATTGGACAAAACGAAATTCTCTTTTTAATTATTACCTAGATAAATAAATACATCTCTTGTTCTGATGCTTACTTATTTTCTAGGTTGGTCTTGAATCCCTAAACCTTGGAATTTGCCCAAAGTTGAGTGTTCTACTCATAGAGGCCCCAAATATGTCTATATTGGAGCTGAAGGGCTGTGGTGTCTTTTCTGAGGCTTCAATTAATTGTCCTTGCTTGATATCTTTAGATGCCTCTTTCAGCAGGTTGTACCATGCTTCTGAATCTCTCCTGAACATTTTCAAATCTAAAGCAAACTGCTTAATATTATTTGCTGGTATTAACGGTTTCTGTACTATTTTTTGTTCAGACAGCTTATGGATGATTTGTGGACTTGCCATTGTTACTGGAGGTAGAAGGGGACTAGGAGAGGCTGTGGTAAAATTTTGAGCCCATGGAGATTAGTGGAAGAGGTCAAAGTGATGCTTTTTGAAAATTGGCAGAAGGTGTTTGTTGCTGCTTTGGGCAAGAAAATGAATTACACTTGACATGAGACTTAACAGGATGGAATGGCATACAGAAATAGGGTGTTCCACCAAATTTGAGTTCATTTGGTTAAAGTTGCCAATGCAACTTTTGTAAACCCTAGAAACTCACAGAAATGAACTTGCTTAGATCTAGCTAAGCTAAACTCTCCTCCTTGGTGCACCACTTGGTCCACGAAGTCTGAGATCAAATGGACAAGGTTGGCCATGTAGAGTTGTTCAAGTTTGGTTTTGAACAGAAAGGGTTTTGGGGCACTTTTGTGAACCAAAACAATTTTGATTGAGATGAAACTTTGCAAAATCATCACATTATGCATATGTGACTTGCTATAATTTTTTTTGAATTTTTAGAGAATATTTCCTTTGTAAATATTTCAAAATCTTGAAATGTCCAAAAAGGGGTTTTGATGGATTTTTTCCAATATTTAGAACATGACATGGTGTTGAAACTCTTATATATGGACAATATATGTCCTATGAGTTTCCCTTAATTTTCTCAAATATTTTTGAAACAGTTAAATAATTTTAACCTATTAAAGACCATTTCTGGCCCTAAGAAAAAGCTTTTAAATAAAATAGTAAAATAACTTTTAAAATTAAACTTTTGTGGTTTATGGGAGTCGTATACCTAATAGGAGTTAAATATACTCTTTGAAAGATTTTTCATACCCCAAGTCAAGTACTTGTAGTGCAAACCTCAATTCAAGGTTTTTTGGAAACTAAATTTAGAAAATACTATTTTGCCAAATTATTGTTGTAAGAAAATACTATATTTCACTATACACATGGCATGATCATTGGGAAGAAGTTTGGGGCAAGGAGATGCAGTATAGAAGGTGGAGTTGTGTTGACTTTAAAGAGCACTTGAAAATCACACAGAGAAAACCAACTCAAATAAAAAGCCAAATAATGCAAAAAATTTTGTTGGTCAAAATTTCATGCTTTATTAATGCAAATGACATGTTACAAAATGCAGGGTGTGATAGAGAAGGGGCAATGTTACTATCCTTTTTACACACTTGTGCTTCAAAGTTGCATCATGATCTTCATGATAGAGAGTTCCCTATGTTATCACTTTCATATACCAGTGGGAATTTTTCATTATAGAACTTGGCTTGTATTTTTCAATGATGGGCTTCCTCAAATTGCCCTAGGTATTCGTGAGCAAGCGAGTTGGATGCACACCCACTTAGTTTCTTTTTGAGTTTTCATAAACTTATAACTCTAGTGCATCCACTGCATGGTAATCCCTACTCACTCATATTGATATCTATTGATGGGCATCTTCATAGCCCGTTGATACACATAGTTGATGTGAGACTATCACCTTATTTTTGTCTTCTTCATAACCACCATATTCTATTCCATCTATAGTGCTATATCCATGGCTCACGCTCATGTATTGCGTGAAAGTTGAAAAGGTTTGAGAACATAGAACGTATGAAACAATTCCGTGGCTTTTCATCGGGGTTGTGCATGATTTGAATATTTTGTGTGATGAAGATGGAGCATAGCCAGACTATATGATTTTGTAGGGATAGCTTTCTTTGGCCATGTTATTTTGGGAAGACATAATTGCTTTATTAGTATGCTTGAAGTATTATCGTTTTTATGTCATTATTAAAGTTTTGTTTTGAATCTTATGGATCTGAACATTCATGCGAGAATAAAGAAAATTACAAGGATAAATATGTTAGGTAGGATTCCACATAAAAAATTATGTTTTTATCATTTACCTACTCGAGGACGAGGTGGAATTAAGCTTGGGGATGCTCGATACGTCTCCAACGTATCTACAATTTATGATTGTTCCACGCTATTATATTACCTGTTTTCGATGTTTTAGATGCATTAATATGCTATTTTTATTATTTTTGGGACTAACCTATTAACCTAGAGACCAGCACCAGTTCTTTTTCTCCTCTATTTTGAGTTTCATAGGAAAGGAATACTAAACGGAGTCCAAACAGAATTAAAATTTCACGATGATTTTTCTTGGACCAGAAGACACGCACAGGACTTGGAGACCAAGTCAAGAACCCTTGGAGTAAACGACAAGACAGGGGGCGCGCCCTAGGGGGGACGCCCCTAGGGCTTGTGGCCACCCTGAGGGCCCCCTAATCTACTCCTTTCTCCTATATATTCACATATATTCAAAACCCTCAGAAGCATCAATGAAAACACTTTTCCACCACCGCAACCTTCTTTACGCGTTGATGTCTACTACACAACTTTTTCTTGTAGACTTGTGTTGGCCCCCCAAGCGCAAAGTTTTGTAGGACATTAGCAAATTTTCCTCAAGTGGATGACCTAAGATTTATCAATTCACGTAAGGCATATGATGAAGATGGTCTCTCTCAAACAATGCCTCAACCAAATAATAAAAAGTCTCTTGTGTCCCCAACACACCAAATACTATGGTAATTTGTATAGGAGCACTAGTTCAGCGAAGAGATGGTGATAAAAGTGTAGTAATGTTAGTAGATACTGATTTTTGTAATAAGAACAATAAAAAACAGCAAGGTAGCAATTGATAAAATGGAGCACAAACGGTATTGCAATGCTTGAAAATGAGGCCTAGGGTCCGTACTTTCGCTAGTGCAATCTCTCAACAATGCTAATATAATTGGATCATATAACCATCCATCAACGTGCGATGAAGAATCACTCCAAAGTTCATATCTAGCGGAGAACATAGGAAGAAATTGTTTGTAGGGTACGAAACCACCTCAAATCTATTCTTTCCGTTCGATTTATTCAAGAGTTCATACTAAAATAACACAAAGCTGTTATTTCTATTCAATCTATCCAAGAGTTCATACTAAAATAACACCATATGATACACATCAAGTAACTCTAATGTCACCTAGATACTCTAATGTCACCGCGAGTATCCGTGAGTTGATTATACGATATGCATCAAACAATTTCAGATTCATAATACTCAATCCAACACAAAGAACCTCAAAGAGTGCCCCAAGATTGCTACCGGAGAAACAAAGACAAGAACGTGCATCAAACCCCATGCATAGACTACCCCAATGTCACGTCAGGAATCCACGAGTTGAGTGCCAAAACATATATCAAGTGAATCAATATGATACCCCATTGTCACCACGGGTATTCATAGCAAGACATACATCAAGTGTTCTCAAATCCATAAAAGTATTCGGTCCAATAAAACAAAATCTCAAAGGGAAAACTCAATTCACAAAAAGATATAGAGGGGAAAACACCATATGATCCGACTATATTAACAAAGCCCGCGATACATCAAGATCGTGGCATGTCAAGAACACGAGAGAGCGAGAAATTAAACACATAGCTACTGGTACAAATCCTTAGCCCCGAGGGTGGACTACTCCCTCCTCATCATGGTGGCCACCGGGATGATGAAGATGGCCACCGGTAATGATTTCCCCCTCCGGCAGAGTGCCGGAATGAGGTCTAGATTGTTTTTTCATGGCTATAGAGGCTTGCAGCGGCCGAACTTCTGATCCAGGGTTATTTCTGATATATTCTCTATTTATAGGATTTTTTGGCGTCGGTTTCACGTGTAGATGGGCCTCGTGGTGAGCACAACCCACCGGGGCGCGCCTGGCCCCCCTAGCACGCGCTGGTGTCTTGTGCCCTACTCCTTCACCTGTTGATCCTTCCACAAAGCTTTGGGGGTCTCTTTTGTTCCAAAAAAATTGTGAAAAAGTTTCAGCTCACTTGGAGAACTTTCATTTCTGCACAAAAAGCAACACCACGGTACTTCTGTTGAAAACAACGTTAGTCCGGGTTAGTTCCATACAAATCATACCAAAACTATATAAAATTATTGTAAACATGGCATGAATATTTCATAAATTATAGATATGTTGGAGAAGTATCGGCATCCCTAAGCTTAATTCCTACTCGTCCTCGAGTAGGTAAATGATAAAAGAAATAATTTATGTAGCGTGAATGCTAGCAAAGTGAATAAAAATAAAAAATGCATAAAGTAAATATATAGGCCCTTCGCAGAGGGAAGTAGGGATTTGTAGAGGTGCCAGAGCTCAGAGCTTAAATTGAGAGATAAAAGATTTTGGGAGGCATATTTTTCCCGTCAACGAAAACGACCGAGTAATTCCCAACACTTTCCATGCTAGATATGTCATAGGTGGTTCCCAAAAAGAAAATAAAGTTTATTCCTTTTTCCACCATTCTTTCACAATCCATGGCTAGCCGTATCCACGGGTGTGCTCCATACCAACACTTTCCAAGGAATTTATTATTTGACAACATAAAGTAAATTTCTTTTTCATTTCGAGACTGGGAATCCCTAATACTTTGTCGTACTCTCGTTCAACGAGAAGTGAATAAAAACTCATGCTAAGAATAACACATCTATCATGGAAAATAGTGGCCACCTCCTGCCGCTTCATGAGCGGTGCGAGCACACAAAAAGGAAATTTATCTTGAAAATTAGAGATGGCACTTACAAATTTGCTTAGAATGGCACGAGAATACCGCACATAGGTAGGTATGGTGGACTCATGTGGCAAAACTGGGTTTAAAGAGTTTAGATGCACAAGTGGTATTTGTACTTAGTACAAGTGAAGGCTAGCAAATAGATTGAGAAGCAACCAACAAATAAACGAAAATTCACATAAACGAGCATTGAGCATAACTAACACCGAATAATGCACCACAAGTAGGATGTAATTTCATTGCATCACTATTGACTTTCGTGCTTGCATAGGGAATCACAAACCTAAACACCAATATTATTACTAAAGCACAATTACTCACCAACATGACTCACATATTATTATCTCTGTATCACAAAACTATTGCAAGGAATTAAACTTATCATATCCAATGATCTACATGAAAGTTTTTTTTATTATATCCTTCTTGGATTTTCATTATATTAGGACCAATTTCAAGGCTTGTGCAAATTTTCATCACTATTATCAACTCTCGAAATATTATTAGTGAAGCATGAGAGTGTTTGACAAACTACTCCAAAAAGATATAAGTGAAGATCAAGCCAGTAGTTATGTAAAAGGGTAGCTGTTTGAGGACTCTCTCATATTTAAAAGTTTCAGATCTAAGTATTTTATTAAAACAACAAGCAAAATAAAATGAAATTACATTCCAAGAATGGCACACATCATGTGAAGAAACAAAAACTTAGGCTCTACCGAGGCTAACCGATAATTGTTGATGAAGAAAAGTGGGATGCCTACCGGGGCATCCCCAACCTTTGATGCTTGAGTCTTTATGGAATATTATCTTGGGATGACTTGGGCATCCCCAAGCTTGAGCTTTGGTGTCTCCTTAATTACTTTTATATCACGGTTTCCCTAAATCTTAAAAACTTCATCCACACAAAACTCAACAAGAACTCGTGAGATACATTAGTATAAATCAATGCAATACCTTTTCATTCTCTACTATAAAAAACCACTAAAATTACAATTTAACATTTCATACTAAATGCATCTGCATATTTAATACTCCTATCCTCAAATAGAATCAATAAACAAGCAAACATATGCAAGCAACGCAATCATAACAGCAATATGTCTAAACATAACAGTCTGTAAAGGATGAAGTAAGATCCAATCTTATTCAACTTTAAAAACTCTGAACAATTACCACACTATAGAAAATTTATGATAGCTTATTGTGCAAAAAGTTTCAATATTTTATCACATTCTTAATTTTCTAGAGAATTTTTGCAACAGCGATAAACTTTCTATTTTGAAACAGCAACTCATATACTTGCAAAATAAGCATGGCAAAGGCTATACTTGAAATTTGTATGGAAGTAAAATATGCAAAACATTATTATAGATAGCAGCAAGAAAATACAACTAAAATAAAATGACACTCCAAGCAAAACACATATCATGTGACGAATGAAAATATAGCTCGAAGTGGGGATACCGATAACGTTGAAGACGAAAGAGGGGATGCCTTCCGGCGCATCCCCAAGCTTAGTTGCTTGGATCTTCCTTGAATATTACCTTGGGGGTTCCTTGGGCATCCCCAAGCTTAGGGTCTTGTCACTCGTTATTCTCCTCATATCGATATCTCACGCAAAACTTTGAAAACTTCAATCACACAAAACTTAATGGAACTTCGTGAGATTGGTTAGTATGATGAAGAGCAAATCATTCACTTGGGTACTGTCAAGACAAGATTCATAATTGTTCTCACACAATGCCTACTGTAACTTATCATTTCCATAATTTATATTGAGAAATATAAGCCATAGAAACTAGTAAACAAGCAAACTATGCATTGAAAACATAATCTATCAAAAACACAACAGTCTGTAGTAATTTGAAGTTTGACCATATTTCTGCAAATCTAAATATTCTGAAGAATTAGAACAACATAGAGAATTTGCCTATCAATCATCTGTAAAAAATTTAGATCAAAATCACATTCCAGTGAATTTTAGAAATTCCTGGACTGGGCGCAAAAGTTTCTGTTTTTGCACAAAATCAAGTCAACTATCATCCACACTATCCCAAAGGCTTTACCTGGCACTTTATTGAAACAAAAGCTATAAAACATGATTACTCAGTAGCATAATCATGTGAACACAAAAACAGTAGGTAAAAGTGTTGGGTTGTCTCCCGACAAGCGCTTTTCTTTAATGCCTTTTAGCTAGGCATGATGAGTTCAATGCTGCTCGCATAAAAGATAACGATTGAAACATAACAAGAGCATCACGAATCATAAGTTCCTCTCTCATAATAATTTTCAGTAGCACCATGAATAGATTCATCAATATAACCATCACATAAAGCAATCTTTTCATGATCCAAAATCAAAGAAAAATTATTACTCTCCATATAAGCAATTTTATTCTCATTCACAATAGTGGGAATATCATATGAAACTCGAATACTAAAAATTGTGTCGGTGAGAACGACACCTATGGGATCACAAGAATCCCTACTACGGTCGGTGGGGCGCGAGGTCGTGAGAAGAGCAGGTTTAACAGGTAGCACACGGATCGTTTACCCAGGTTCGTGCCGCGAGGATGCGTAAAACCCTAGTCCTGCTTTGGTGGATGTATTGAGTGTTTTTGAGCTCTCGAACTAGCTATGGTGGTTGTGCCATTCAAAAGAGCCGAATCCCCCTCCTAGTCGCCTCGGACCTCCTTTTATAGGTAAAGGGGTTGCCACAGTGGCACACAGGAGGTGGAAAGGTCTATAGTGCGCGAGCTTATCGCACATATTACAGGACAAGACGCATTTAATGCGTCTGCTTAGGTGTCCCTTAGTTTATTGGGGACGGGAGCGAGGCCCGTCCCGTCCGTCACCGCCCTCCTCGCTTCGACACACATCCTGGCCAGCGATGCATGTGGTGCCATGTAGGTAGGTAGGCAGCTAAGGTGGCGTGGTGGTAGGGTCTTCGCGAAGATCTGCATGCTGCCACGTAGGCACTTGCTGAGTTGGCCTAGGAGCCGCATGTTGCCACGCAGGTGCCTACCCAGCTGGTCAGGCTAGCAGCTGCATGCTAATGGTGGTGGAAACTTGGCTGGTGCGGGCCTGGCAGTGGCCCCCCTGATGTCCTTGGCAAGGGCCTTGCCGGGGGCCCGGCAAGGGTCTTGCCGTGGCGCGCAGTCGTCCCCGACAAGGATCTTGCCGGGGGTCTTGTGGCTTTCCTCGGCAAGGATCTTGCCAAGGATCATTGTCTTCTGATCCTCATCTGATCTCATATACCTTTGGTGTTGACAAAGATCTGCATGCCATTATGGAGGTGCCTCCCGAGCCCTAGTCCCAATGTAGTTGGTTGGGTTGGAACCCGTGGGCTCAAGTGTGGCTCACTTTGTTGGCGTTGGGCGTGCCGCCCCGGCAAGGCTCTTGCCGGGGCTGCCGAGGCTGCCCCGGCAAGACCCTTGCTTTGCCCTTCTGTCCTTTGTGTCTTTGGTCTTGGCGTTGTCTTGTCGGTCTTGGGCTTCGGCTTCCCTCCCTTGCTCTGCTACGTGCGGCTATGGCGCGCGACTCCGACTGCACGTGCACAAGTAAAGGGGTACAAAGGAGTGCCCCTACTTTTGTACACCGACAGGAGCCCCCGGGCTTGGGCCACACATAAGCGTGATACGTTGTTGGGCCAGGCCCAAAACAGTGCATGGGCAGGCGGGGCGGATTTTTACTGCAGTAACTCTTCGTCCGGTGCGCTTCCCCACGACCCGCGTTGATCGCGCGATGTGGAGGGGCGTGCGTGACGTGGGGGTCATGCATGGGGCGGTTCCCACACTCATGCGTCACATCACAGTTAATGGGAAAGGAGGTGGCCTGCGCCTTCCCCGTAAAAAGGAATAACCGCGGGCGCGCTGCTCACTTTACCCCTTTCCCTGCGTCTTCTCCAATCTCAGAGCCGCCACCCCCTTTCTTCCTCCTTATCGAGATCTCGCCTTCTCTTGCCGCCATTGTGCCTTTGCTATCCTCCACCCCCTGCTTCACGCAGCCGCCATGGATCCCAAATCCACCAAGGGCAAGGGAGTGGCCAAAGGTGCCGGGGCGACGGAGCCGCCGGATAGTGCGTTGGCGGCACAGCGGACGCAACTCTCCTACTTCCCCTCGACGGTCGACGTGTTCGAGCTCCGGGAGGCCTTCAAACCCCTGTGCGGGTGAAGACAAGGGGAGAGACGACGGGGCATCCAGCCACGCACGTCATCCCCACCAACTGCGCCGAGGCTGCCCCAAATCGGTACCCTTTTTTTGTCGACTACTTCTCCTGCGGGCTCTGTCCCCCCTTCTCCGATTTCTTCAATGACGTCATGCACACCTACGGCTTCTAGCTTTTGGATTTTACTCCGAATGCCGTGGCGTGCATGGATCTTTTCGCGCACCTCTGCGAGGGCTTCGCCGGGGTGCATCCCAATATGGCGCTCTTCCGCCAGTACTTCTTCGCTCGGATCCAACTGGGGGGGGGGGGGGCGCCATTTCTTGTTGTGTCGCTTGGATCCCACGGGCCAAGGGGGCGTACCTGGAGGGCGCCATGAAGGAGAGGTGGGAAGAATGGTGGGGCCGGTGGTGCTGGATTGAAGAGAAGGATCCACCAGCATCCTGCGAGGTTCGCCAGGCGCCGCCGGTCCGCAAAAGCGATTGGAGCGATGTCGGTGTCAACGACGAGAAGCTCACAATCACCACCACCAGGATCCTTTGGCTCACCGAGGCCGGGCTCACCCTTGAGATGATCGGGGAAGACTTCATCCGCCGCTGAATTGCTCCACTGCATAACAAGGGGAGGCCGGCCTGGCTCTTAATGAACGCCGCTGACATCATGAGGCTTCGCCCCGGCCTCGACCACAACTTCACGGTGATGGGGCATGCCCACTTCTGCCAGCGGCTCTTCGAGCTCGACGTGAATCACGATGGCGAGGTCGAGCGGACCGGCAAGGCCACGAGGGCCGCCACGAAGGCCGGCAAGGTCGCCAAGGGGCCCTTGTTCAAGTTGCCGATGGGAGTGGTTCCGCTGAGCAACAACTCAGGCCAGACCGACATCATCGCCATGATGCCGGACTTCAACGCGCATTGCCTTGACCCGAGCTGGGTCGAGCCGGAGGAAATTCAAGTGCAGGAGTTCTTTGACACCTTGAATGAGGGGTACGTCACCGCCGAGCCGTGGCTCGTCCAGGACACCACCCAGGCGGAGCTGGACTACATCGCCGCCAGGACGACGGAGGCGAAGCTCGCTGTCGGTGTCAAAACCGGCGGATCTTGGGTAGGGGGGCCCAAACTGTGCGTCTAAGGCTAATGGTAACATGAGGCAGGGGACATGATGTTTTACCCAGGTTCGGGCCCTCTTGATGGAGGTAAAACCCTACTTCTTGCTTGATTGATCTTGATGATATGAGCATTACAAGAGTAGATCTACCACGAGATCGTAGAGGCTAAACCCTAGAAGCTAACTTATGATGATTATGATTGTACTTGTCCTACGGACTAAGCCCTCCGGTTTATATAGACACCGGAGGAGTCTAGGGTTACACAAAGTCGGTCACAAAGAAGGAGATCTAATATCCGGATCGCCAAGCTTGTCTTCCACGCAAAGGAGAGTCCCATCCGGACACAGGTCGAAGTCTTGAGTCTTGTATCTTCACGGTCCAACAGTCCGGCCAAAGTATATAGTCCGGCTATCCAGATACCCCCTAATCCAGGACTCCCTTAGTAGCCCTTGAACCAGGCTTCAATGAAGATGAGTCCAGTGTGCAGATTGTCTTCGGCATTGCAAGGTGGGTTCCATCTCCGAATACTCCAAAGTACCTGTTGTAACAAACAGTGTCCGGCTTCCCATCAATGTTGTACTCCTCGGCTTCTGTGCTTCAATACTCCACGTGTTGAGCGAATACGAGGAGCCAGAGCATTTTTACATTTGCCACCCCGACCCTGCAGGCAAACCGTCTATTTGAAGAGACGGGGATCCTCAGATCCAAATCTCACCTTTTTCCCTTGAGCAAGCATCCAACAGAGCGCATCCAGGAAAAACCATTCCAACATGGCCGGTCGCCGCAGCTCCTCTTCTCGCTCCATTAGCTCTAAGCCAGGTGATTGGGAAGAATGTTCTGTTCCCCATAGCCGTTTAGTAGAGTTGCAGATCCTAGGGTTTCTTCCACCGGCGTTCATGGTCCCCGTCCGAGCCGGTCTAGCCACCTGCGGGGAGCAAGCGGAGAGATCTCCTAACCCATCTCAGGGGGAGCGGGTATGCCTCATCCCATATTTGCTAAGAGGCGTCGGATTTCCAATCCACCCACTCCTTCGCAGGCTCCTAGAGTTCTACAACCTCCAGTTGCACAACTTCACCCCTGCCTCCGTGCTGCACATCGCAGGATACGTTGCCCTTTGTGAATTATTTCTGGGCTGCAAGGCTCACTTCAAGTTATGGAAGAAGTTATTCTGCCTCATCCCTCGCAATCAGGGGGAATCCATATATCAAGTGGGCAGAGCCGAAATATGGCGCGTCGCGTAGACCGGATACTTGTCCGGTACTCCAAAGAAGGCATCTGAAAACTGGCCCTCGGAGTGGTTTTATGTTGATGACGTTCCCCTTCAGGATCCAATCTGGACGGGCCTCTGTGAGTTTAATAACGCTCCGCTGAAGAAATGCCGAAGTTGGCGCCCTCGGAGCCCTCAGGAGGAAGATACCAGAGAAGTCCACTTCCCGATGAGCAGGATAAAGACACTGGCCCAATCAGGACTGACAATAGTCAAGGTTATATTAATATGCATAATGCAGGGGGTGCAGCCACTTCAATATAGGGGGAAGCCTATGTGGCACTTCAACGGGGAAGACGACGCCACCCGCTGTGGTCGTAAAGATCCAGACTCCGCCACTGCTCTGGCGAGAATACTATCTGATTTATATAAAGGAGAAGAAGAGGAGTTCCTCTGTATCAAACCGCGGGATGGATTTTCCATGTACAACCCCCCAAGCTGGGTGAGCCGTTACTCTTTACTCAACTTTATCCATCTTGCGCCCTTCATCAGTGTCATTTATCTTGATATTTCTGAGCAGGACCTGAGGAGGGCCGTAGAAGAGTTCAACAGCCCCTCTCCACCGCCAGAGGACCCCGGTCGGGCCTTCGATCCCGGACTTGAAGAAGATCCGGATATATCTGTGGAGCTTGTTGACGTGACATTTTATCAGGCCAGCTGCGATGGCGCCTTGGTGGCTATTATCGCGACTATCCTGGACTTCTCCCTGCGTCGCGTGTAAGCAAAGCTGAAGCCTTATCCTCTGAAGAGGATTCCTTTCTTATACCATGCCTTATGCACAAAATATCATATTTTTGTAGAGACGACCATTGGAACACGGCGCCGAGCCCCTGGGGGCTCGTCAGCAAAGGGCGTCCGGGCCAGGCAGGCTCAAGAGGAAGGTGGTTAGGGTTGAAACACCGTCACAGAGGTATAGTTAAAATTTACTTTCTAATTATGATGTTTGAAATGTAACAGCGTCCATCGTGTCCTGGCAGAAAGAGTAGTCGCCGGACTACATCCGGAGATCCTGCCGATCATGCCTCCACCAGCCAGATTCCAGAACTGGCTTCGAGGGAGGAGCCAATGCGGGGCCGATGCCGAATTGTCCTCCGACAGAGGATGCAGATAGGCTCTCCGCCACAAACTCCGAAGTAGAGAGTGCCATGAATCACCGGCGCCGACGGGCCGTACTTTGCAATAGTATCTTTTCCGAAGAGGCATTCAATGCTTTCAATTCGGGAGACGCATACATTCGAGCTTCCCAAGACGGGCTCGTCCGAGCGTCAGACCAGTGTGTGAAAGATATACGGGTAAGAAAATTTGATAAGCATGTATAGCAGTAGCCCCTGAGACTTGAAACAGTTGGAACAACTAATTTAAGGATCATTTTATGCACAAGTTCTTGTAGAGAAGAATACCCATTTGTCTCAAGAGTTGGAGGAGTGCAAGACCCAGCTGAGGGCCGCAGTTGCCAAACTAGAGGAATCCCAGAAGGCCTCATCTGGTAACATTTGTCTTAATAGAGAAATTTTAAGGAAATATACCAGTTAGTAATTGGCTTGCTTTATAAGTCTAACAGAAAATTCTGCAAACAATCCCGGAGAGAATCCGGAGATCGTAAGAGATAGTGAGTCACATCTCCAAAGACAGCTAAAGGCTGGCGAGCGTGTGCTTACGCAGGTTAGGCAGGAGAAGAACAATCTCCAAGATGCCAACGTCCGGCTGGGCGTCGAATTAGCAGATGTTCGAGCTCAGCTGGCGGACTCTGTTAAGGAGAACAGGAGGCTTCGTCGCGGCATTTATGGTAAGTGCCTAAACGAACTGCAGTACAGTTCAGCGAGGAAGCATTTTAAAAGAGTTTATATCTGTAGGTATGCTGACGGGCCGTCCTGAAGAGGAGATGCCCGGGTCCGCAGGCGATTTACTGCAAGATCTCTCACAACTGCACGAACGAGTTTGGCAGGTGATGCAGGGTATTGCCCAGTCCTTGTGGCCATCCACTTCCCTGCCAGGAGGCATGGGGGAGCTCGTGGATATGCTCCAAGGAGCACGGCGGCGCTTCCGATTGTGGAAGGTATCAGCCTGCTGACAAGGTGCAAGGGAAGTGAGGGAGTCCTGGATTAGGGGGTGTCCAGATAGCCGAACTATCACCTTTGGCCGGACTCCTGGACTATGAAGATACAAGATTGAAGACTTCGTCCCGTGTCCGGATGGGACTTCCCTTGGCGTGGAAGGCAGGCTTGGCGATACAGATATGTAGATCTCCTACCATTGTAACCGACTCTGTGTAACCCTAACCCTCTTTGGTGCCTATATAAACCGGAGGGTTTTAGTCCGTAGGACGAACAACAATCTTACCATAGGCTAGCTTCTAGGGTTTAGCCTCTTTGATCTCGTGGTAGATCTACTCTTGTACTACCCATATCATCAATATTAATCAAGAAGGAGTAGGGTTTTAGCTCCATCAAGAGGGCCCGAACCTGGGTAAAAACATCGTGTCCCTTGTCTCCTGTTACCATCCGCCTAGACACACAGTTCGGGACCCCCTACCCGAGATCCGCTGGTTTTGACACCGACATTGGTGCTTTCATTGAGAGTTCCTATGTGTCGTCATCTTTAGGCCCGATGGCTCCTCCGATCATCAACAACGATGCGGTCCAGGGTGAGACTTTTCTCCCCGGACAGATCTTCATATTCGGCGGCTTCGCACTGCGGGCCAATTCGCTTGGCCATCTGGAGCAGATTGAAAGCTACGCCCCTGGCCATCAGGTCAGATTTGGAAGTTTGAACTATACGGCTGACGTTCGTGGAGACTTGATCTTCGACGGTTTCAAGCCACTGCCAAGCGCGCCGCACTGTCATGATGGGCATGATCTAGCTCTGCCGCCGGACAGTGCCCTGGAGGCCACACAAGTGTCCGCTCCGACCCTTAGCTCGGAGCCGACTGCGCCGATCGAGGACGGGTGGCTGGACACCGCCTCGGGGGGTGCGATCTCTATGACGATTGAGCCGAACACCATCCCTGTCATTTGCAAGGCTCGTGACTCCAAGGTGCCGGACTCCTCTCCGGACTCCGAACCTTCCGTGCCCCTGCCAGTCGAATCCGATTGGGCGCCGGTCATGGAGTTCACCACCGCAGACATCTTTCAGCACTCGCCCTTTGGCGACATCCTGAACTCACTAAAGTTTCTCTCTTTATCAGGAGAGCCCTGGCCGGACTATGGTCAGGAAGGTTGGGATGCGGACGACGAAGAAATTCAAAGCCCACCCACCACCCACTTCGTAGTCACTGTTGATGATTTAACCGACATGCTCGACTTCGACTCCGAAGACATCGACGGTATGGACGACGATGCAGGAGACGACCAAGAACCAACACCTATAGGGCACTGGAAGGCCACCTCGTCATACGACATATACATGGTGGACATCCCAAAAGATGGGAATGGCGATGGAACAACGGAGGTTGACCCCTCCAAGAAACAGCCTAAGCGCCGGCGTCAGCGGCGCCGCTCTAAACCCCGCCATAGTAAAAACGGCGATTCCGGCACCAGAGACAATAACACCCCGGACAGTGCCGAAGACAACCCCCTCCAGCAGGATTCAGTGCAGGAGGATGGAGAAGCCAGCCCTCATGAGAGAGCGGTAGACAGAGAGGTAGAGGACGATAATTACATGCCTCCCTCCGAAGACGAGGCAAGCCTCGAGGACGACAAATTTGTCGTGCCTGAGGATCCCGTCGAACAGGAGCGTTTCAAACGCAGGCTTATGGCCACGGCAAGCAGCCTCAAGAAAAAGCAGCAAGAACTTAGAGCTGATCAAGACTTGCTAGCTGACAGATGGACCGAAGTCCTTGCGGCCGAAGAGTATGAACTCAAACGCCCCTCCAAAAGCTACCCAAAACGCAGGCTGCTACCCCGATTAGAGGAGGAAGCACCCAAACCTACATCACCAACGCATGATGCGGCCGACCGGCCACCTCGTGGCCGCGATAGAGAGGCCTCTCGGCCCTCCACTTAAGCCGCACCCTGGCGTCACTCAAAAAGTAACAAGGCACGGGGAAATGCGCCAGACCTGCAAGATATATTGGAGGAGAAGGCAAGGCAAACAAGATCGATCTACGGATCGCGTGGGTGCCTCACTACACGTGATGATAACCGTCATGCCGGATACAATAAATCCGGTCGAGCCAAACACAGCAGACAAAGCTCATTTGAGCTACGTCGTGATATAGCCCAATACATAGGCGCCACACACCCACTATGCTTCACAGACGAAGTGATGGATCATCAAATCCCAGAGGGTTTCAAACCCGTAAACATTGAATCATACGATGGCACAACACACCCTGCGGTCTGGATCGAGGACTATCTCCTTCATATCCACATGGCCCACGGTGATGATCTACACGCCATCAAATACCTCCCGCTCAAGCTTAAAGGACCAGCTCGGCATTGGCTTAATAGCTTGCCAGCGGAGTCAATTGGTTGTTGGGAAGACCTGGAAGCCGCATTCCTCGACAACTTCCAGGGCACCTATGTGCAACCACCAGACGCCGATGACCTAAGCAACATAATTCAGCAGCTAGAAGAATCGGCCAGACAATTCTGGACACGGTTCCTAACCAAGAAAAATCAAATCATCGACTGTCCGGATGCAGAGGCCCTTGCAGCCTTCAAACATAACATCCGCGACGAGTGGCTTGCCCGGCACCTAGGACAGGAAAAGCCGAAATCCATGGCAGCCCTCACAACACTCATGACCCGCTTTTGCGCGGGAGAGGACAGCTGGCTAGCTCGTAGTAACAACATGACCAAGAGCCCTGGCAATTCAGATAGCAAGGACAACAACGGCAGGTTGCGTCGCAACAAGCACAAGCGCCGCATTAATGGCGATAATGCTGAGGATACGACAGTCAATGCCGGATTCAGAGGCTCTAAACCCGGTCAGCGGAAAAAGCCATTCAAAAGAAATACTCCGGGCCCGTCCAATTTGGACCGAATATTCGATCGCTCGTGCCAGATACATGGCACCCCTGAAAAACCAGCCAACCACACCAACAGGGATTGTTGGGTGTTCAAGTAGGCAGGCAAGTTAAATGCCGAAAACAATGATAAGGGGCTGCACAGCGACGAGGAGGAGGAGCCCCGGCCGCCGAACAATAGAGGACATAAGGGCTCCCCCCTACAAGTGCGGATGGTGAACATGATATACGCAACTCACATACCCAAAAGGGAGCGGAAGCGTGCACTAAGGGACGTATATGCGATGGAGCCAGTCGCCCCAAAGTTCAATCCGTGGTCCTCCTGCCCGATCACTTTCGATCGAAGGGACCACCCCACTAGCATCCGCCATGGCGGATTCGCCGCATTGGTTCTAGACCCAATCGTTGACGGATTTCACCTCACTAGAGTCCTGATGGATGGCGGCAGTAGCCTGAACCTGCTTTATCAGGATACGGTGTGCAAAATGGGCATAGACCCCTCAAGGATTAAACCCACAAAGACGACCTTTAAAGGCGTCATACCAGGTGTAGAGGCCAACTGTACAGGCTCAATTACACTTGAAGTGGTCTTCGGATCCCCGGATAACTTCCGAAGCGAGGAGTTAATCTTCGACATAGTCCCGTTCCGCAGCGGCTATCATGCACTGCTCGGACGAACCACATTTGCAAAGTTCAATGCGGTGCCGCACTATGCATACCTCAAGCTCAAGATGCCAGGCCCTCGAGGAGTCATTACGGTCAACGGAAACACCAAACGCTCTCTCCGAACGGAGGAGCATACGGCGGCTCTCGCGGCGGAAGTACAAAGCAGCCCCTCAAGGCAATTCTCGAGTCCGGCTATTAAATGTCCGGACACCGTCAAGCGCGCCCGGAGTAACCTACAACAAGACCGCCTGGTACGTTCCGAGCACGCGTAGCAATGCGGCCCCAACCCCAGCCCTCGCGAAATTGCGAAACCAGTACTATGCGTACATAATTATGCTTTGGAAATACCATGGGCATAGGGGGAGGGGCACGACCACGGCAGGCCCGGAATGCGGCTCAACCGCACCAGGGGCTCCCGATTGTGCAATTCTTTTTTCTTACTTTCAGGACTCCTTTATCAAGAAGCCCTGTCCGGCAGTAGAATCGCCGAACACACGATGCAACAGCCAGGGAAGCAGAAAGCTACGTCGAGTGTCCAGGTGGTCTCTATAATGAGCAGTATACTTGTTTTACATATTATCCCGCAGCTCGCTCCTGGAGGGAGACATGTCAAATAGTCCTGTCCCTTGCTTATCGCACTATTTGTATCATTCTGCTTTTACCGCAACCTTTTTAATAAACAATGCACAGCTTTTGCCTTTCATTGCATTCCTTTTTCTTATCTATATATGTTCACTTATGACATGTTGCATCCGTACACTTTGGTACGGCCAAATACACTAGGGGCTTAAGTACCCCAAAATATGGTGTGATAAGTCCGAACACTTTCACAAGTGTGGCACCCCGAACTTATAGCATTATATGCATCTGCTCCGAATCATGTCTTGGGTCAATAGTTGGGTTTGCCCGGCTCCCATGTTTTGGTACCTTACGTTCCGTTATATCGGCTAAGGTAGCACTGGGAGAACCACTGCGATTGTGCCCCGGTTGAGCTGGGTTAAGCACCTCAGTGGAGAAAGCTAAAACTGACCGTCATGATAAGGCGAGAGCCGGTCGCTGTTTGAGAGGTTTTCGAGTCCCTAAATACTTATGCCGCTTAGAGCGAGGAGTCGGCTTTGTCCGGCCTAGGCGTGGATAGCGCCCCGAACTCGGTCTTCCAAATACTAGGGGCTTCGCCGAAATTTAAAATTATAGAATTCTATGGCTAAGTGAGAGTGTTCAAGAATTATAGTCCGGTTGCCTCGTTCGTTGCGTTGAGCGCCTCCCTCGAAGGACCCAAGAATGGGAAAAAGAGCGCTCAAGTTTATCCCAAACACCCTAGCACTCGCGGCATGGGGGCAGAAGCCGACGACTCGCCATCTCTCAAATTTAATAAACGGCGCACATAAGGTAATATTTTAAATTCATAAGTGTTTCTTAGCGCATATGAACAAGTTTTCAAGCGTACAGGATAAAAAATGCGAGTTTACTCAAAAATTACATCTTTGGAGCATTCACCTGCTATAAGGCGGGTGAGGGAGTCCTGGACTAGGGGGTGTGCGGATAGCCGGACTATCATCATCGGCCGGACTCCAAGACTATGAAGATACAAGATTGAAGACTTCGTCCCGTGTCCGGATGGGACTTTCCTTGGCGTAGAAGGCAAGCTTGGCAATACGGATATGTGGATCTCCTACCATTGTAACCGACTCTGTGTAACCCTAGCCCTCTCCGATGTCTATATAAACCGGAGGGTTTTAGTCCATAGGACGAACAACCATTACAACAATCATACCATAGGCTAGCTTCTAGGGTTTAGCCTCCTTGATCTCGTGGTAGATCCACTCTTGTACTACCCATATCATCAATATCAATCAAGCAGGAGTAGGGTTTTACCTCCATCGAGAGGGCCCGAACCTGGGTAAAAACATCGTGTCCCTTGTCTCCTGTTACCATCCGCCTAGACGCACAGTTCGGGACCCCCTACCCGAGATCCGCCGGTTTTGACACCGACATTGGTGCTTTCAGTGAGAGTTCCTATGTGTCGTCACTGATAGGCTTGATGGCTCCTTTGATCATCAACAATGACGCAGTCCAGGGTGAGACTTTTCTCCCCGGACAGATCTTCGTGTTCGGCGGCTTTGCACTGCTGGCCAATTCGCTTGGCCGTCTGGAGCAGATCAAAAGCTACGCCCCTGGCCATCAGGTTAGGGGCGGAAGCCTAAACTTCACGGCTGACATCCGCGGAGACTTGATCTTCGATGGATTCGAGCCACAGCCGAGCGCGCCGCACTGCCACGATGGGCATGATTTCGCTCTGCTGCCGGACAGTGCCCTGGAGGCCACACATGAGTCCACTCTGATCCTTAATTCGGAGCCGACCGCGCAGATCGAGGACGGGTGGCTAGACACCGCCTCGGGGGCTGCAACCTCCACGGCGATGGAGCGGAATACTGACCTTGTCCCTCGTAAAGCCCGTGACTCCGAGGTGCCGGACTCCTCGCCGGACTCCGAACCTCCTGCGCCCCTACCAATCAAACCCGATTGGGCGCCGATCATGGAGTTCACCACTGCGGACATCTTTCAGCACTCTCCCTTTGGCGACATCTTGAATTCGCTAAAGTATCTCTCGTTATCAGGAGAGCCCTGGCCGGACTGCGGTCAGGATGGTTGGGATGCGGACGACGAAGAAATTCAAAGCCCACCCACCACCCACTTTGTAGCCACTGTCGATGATCTAACCGACATGCTAGACTACGACTCCGAAGACATCGACGATATGGACGACGACGCCGGATACGACCAAGAACCAGCGCCTATCGAGCACTGGAAAGCCACCTCAACTCATGATATATATATGGTGGACACCCCAAAAGGGAGCGATAACGAGGAACAATGGGACGCGGCGAAGGATAATTCCCTCGAAAAACAACCAAAACGGAGACGCAAGCGCCGCCCCAAGTCCCGCCTCGATATCAACAACACTCATAATGACCCAGCCGTAGAGCAGGGCAAACCAGTGGACGATGAACATGCAACCAAGCAACCATCCGAACAGGATGAATCGGATAATCAACCCATCCCCGACGAAAACAATAGTCCAGACGATCTTACGCCAGACACACCACGGAGCATAAGAACCTTCACAAAAGGCTTGTCGCCACTGCAAGAAGTTTGAAGAAGTAGAAACGGAAGCTCAAAACAGCGGAAGACATACTCAGAATGAGGTGGAGCAAAGTACTCAAGACCTCAGACAAATATGGCAATAGCCACCAAGCAAAGAGCTACCCGAAGCGCAAGCTGCTGCCCGAATTCGACGAGGAGGCTTTAGAGCCCCCACAATCAAAAAGCAAAGAGGCCGCCTGGCCGGATAGACGACCAGATGACAGGCCAAGAGCGGCAAGCGGCGCCGCACACAAGCCGACACATGACACACATAAAGATCCTCGCAAAACAGATGGCCCGGTTAGGTCCATTTATGGGCCAAAGAAGAGGGCCCCAGGAAGCAACACAACACGCCGAGTGTTCGAAGATAATGGCACACCTAAATACAGGGCGCCGCACACCCACTATGTTTCACCGATGAGGTGCTGGATCATGAATTTCCAGCGGGATTCAAGCCCGTAAACATAGAGGCATACGACGGAACAACAGACCCCGGAGTCTGGATTGAGGATTACACCCTACACATACATATGGCTAGAGGAGAAGATCTCCACGCCATAAAATATCTACCCCTCAAGCTCAAAGGGCCATCTCGACATTGGCTCAAAAGCCTCCCAGAAAATACCATTGGAAGTTGGGAAGAGCTCGAGGACGCGTTTAGAGCAAATTTTCAGGGGACTTATGTCATAACCCAACAGCCCGGAGAGTTAGCGCGCAAATGCTGGAACATGTTCCTCACCAAAAAGAACCAAATAGTCGACTGTCCGGACGCCGAAGCCTTAGCAGCTTTTAAATTAACGTCCGAGACGAATGGCTCGCCAGACACCTCGGCCAGGAAAAGCCAAGAACAATGGCCGCGCTAACAAGCCTCATGACCCGCTTTTGCGCAGGGGAAGATAGCTGGCTAGCAAGATGCAGCACCAGCGACCCGAGTACATCCGAGATCAGAGATGGAAATGGAAAATCACGGCGCAGAAAGGATCAGCGCCGAAATAAAGAAAAGGGCCCAAAAGAACACGACGGTCAATACTGCCTCTTAAGGACAACAGTGACGATCTATCCAACCTAAACAAAATTTTGGATCGGATATGTCAAATCCACAGTACCCCCGGGAAGCCTGCAAACCACACCCACCGAGATTGTTGGGTCTTCAAATAGTCCGGCCGACTCAACGCCGAACACAAGGGGCTCGACACGCCAAGCGAGGACGACGACAAACCCCACCAGCAGAGCGCCGGAAAACAAAAGACTTTCCCACAAGAAGTCAAAACAGTAAACTCACTTCATGTGATAATACGAAACAATAGTGCGGCACCCGCTAAAGTACGCGTCGCACGGTCCACCCCAGCGGAATCCCGAGATTGGATGTCAAAACCAATTACTTTCGACCACCTGGATTATTCCAGAAATATTCGAAATGCAGGATGGACTGCTTTGATATTGGATCCTATAATCGACGGACTACAATTTACACAAGTCCTAATGGATGGCGGCAGCGATTTAAACCTGCTATATTCGGACACAATCCGCAAGTTGGGGATAGACCCTACTAAAATTCGCCATAGCCGCATTTCCTTCAAAGGAGTGACGCCAGGCCCTTGCGCCAAGTGCACGGGCTCCTTACTACTAGAAGTTGTGTTTGGGTCACCCGACAACTTCCGTCGTGAAAAGCTAATCATCCATGTCGCCCCATTCAAAAGTAGCCATCAAGCACTATTGGGACGTGAAGCTTTCGCCCGCTTTAACGCAATACCGCACTACACGTCTCTTACACTTAAAATGCCCGGTCCACACGACATCATCTCATTAAAAGGTCGTTCAAGACCCCGGACATGGCTAGGCGAGTCCGGCATAAATAAACTAGGGGATCCCTAGCCGCATACCCCTTCACAAGGGGCTGTGCGTATGAACAATAAAGAGCCAATAAAAGCTCAACTTTATTCATTCATTCATACTTTGTTTTCATTACATTTTTTGCATGATTTCTTTTCAAACTAAGTTCTTCTCTTTTACAGATGAATAGCGTGCTACACCTGTCCAGGATACAGCACAACGGGGACACAGGCGCAGACATGCAGCAGGGACCCGTCGCGAGGATTCTTTTCAGATTAAGACCCTGCGTAAACCTTTCTTACTGTCTCTTGTTGATACACATCCCCCGGTTTTTCTTTTTTAGTATAACCGAGGAGGAGGCTGGCGTTTTGGCATCGGCCGCGTCAGAAATTTTCGCCTGTACCTGGACACTAGGGGCTCAGGGCATTGTTCTGCCCGTTATCATAAAGACCGAATACCTTAGGGAGTGTTCGGCGTCTCGAGTTAGGCCTTATATGCATCAGCTCCGAATCATGTCTTTGGTCAAATGTTGGGTTTGCGTGGCTCCTGTGTTTTGCTGCCTTACGTTCCGTATCATCGGCTAACGCGGCACCAGGAGAACTACTGCGATTGTGCCCCGGTTCGGCCAGGCGAGCACCTCAGTAGAGAAAGCCGAAAATTGACTGGCATGATACAGCGAGAGACTGGTCAACCACTCGATTGACTACCGAAATGTTTAGAATTCCTCCGCTTTGACGAAGGACCGTTTCCCGGCCAGGCACATACGTGCCCCGAATGCGGAGAGCGCGGTGCCCCTAGGGGCTATGTCGTAGCTCCACCTTCGAACTCCTATGGCTAAGTGAAAGTGATAAAGCATCATAGTCCGGTTGCCTCGTTTGCTACGCTACCACCTCCTTCATAGGACCAAGACGTTGGATTAAGTGTGGAAATGCGCTATTTTGCAAACACCCCCGCACCATGTGCGTGGGGGCTGAAGCCGAAGACCGCCATCTTTCAGGTTATACACAAGTATACATTAACGGCCGCATAGGAGATATTTCAATACTTGAACGCAAAAGTATAAAAAGTGCTTATATTATGAATATCGTTTTACAAACCATAAAGATCATTTGAACATGACATTTTTTGAGCACTGCGACTCTATTACATGAGCACCCCGCAGGACCTCACCAAAATAGTGCCCGGCGGGTAACCGACTCTCGTCCGAACCCCGGGTTGCAACAGCGGTGGCATTCATCTCCGTCCAATGTGTCTTCACACGGGTGAGCGCCATCCGTGCACCCTCTATGCATGCCGACCGCTTCACCGCCTTGATATGCGGCACCGCCCCAAGGAATTGCTGCAATAAGCCGAAATAGCTCTTTGGCTTGGGCTTGTCCGACCACAGATGAGTTACTACATCCGTCATTGCCAATCCGGACAATCTATTCAGCTCAGCCCACTCAGCCAACCGATCGATCAACGGAAGTGAATGCTCCGGACTGTGGAATTGAGACCGAAAAAGCTCTTCCGTCTCGTGATCCTTTTGACTTCAGAAGTGCACAACAGCATCTGCCGCACTCGCCGCTAAATCCATATAAGGATCCTCCGGACCCCACAGCTGGCCAAGCTGAGCATACTTCTGATCTGTGAACTTCCTGCGCAGCAGAAAGGGCTTGCCAGCCGCAATGTCTCCGACCTGACACAACTCCTCCTTTATAGCCCTCATTGCAGGACGGGCATCCTTGGCTTCGGCGGTGGCCTTCTTCAGGTCTTCTTGCTCCACTCGGCATTCTTTTTTAAGAACCTCATAGCGGTCGGTAACATCCTTCAGCTTCACGGCCATTCCAGCCGTCTCCTCCCTGCTTCGGCAGTGAGCAGCTCTTTCGGCTTCTAGCTCTTCGGCTGCCTTCGAGGCAGCCGCATCACTCCTTTTGGCCTGCTCCTTGGCTCGAGCAAGCTCTGCCCGAAGGTCCTCCACAGCAGCGGCACCATCTGCATTAAGCATACATGTTGTAAGGAATGGGCATCAGCTCCCTTACTAGGTGACCACGGAGAAACAACCTACCTTGTGACTCGTCAAGTCATTTTTTGACCAGCGCGATGTCCGCACCCGCAACGTCGAGTTGCCGCTTAAGCTCGGCTACTCCATCAGTCCGGCTGGCCACCGGAGTATCCGCCACCTGCATAGGAAAGGCGGGAATTAATACCTGAGATTATGATCCTCGGCACGCTGTCGCTTTCGACAACATACCGAGTCTCAGGGGCTACTATCTATATAGGGCACACTTTATGTGTAAAACTGTCAAAAGGTATGTCATTTTTACGTACCTCAAACCCTGCCCGCAAACTTCTGACGGCATCATGCAACCCGCCCTCGGCGGATGAAATTCTTTCAATCACCATACTCATCAATGTACGGTGACCTTCTGAGATAGACGCCTTCCCAAGCAGATCCTTCAGCTCCCCCGGCCGTACACCAGTTGGTGCCAAACTTTCCGGCCCTGCCGGACTCGGGGACACCCTCCGTGACGACACCTCAGGGTCGTCCGCCCCACCTGACGATGCGGCAGATGGAGGCGTCTCGCTCTCCATCATCTCTGGACGAAGGTCCCCCAAAGAGGAGCTCAGCTGAGAAGGACGGAGATCCGAACTACAAGGTAAAAACTTCGGTTATCCTCAGAAGCAAAAATAGGGATGGCCCTTATTACAAAACTCCCCTTTTCCTACTTACGGCTCGCTGGAGGGCTGATTCCTTAGGGGAGATAGTGCGGCCGGGGCCTCCCCAGACGCAGGACCCTCTGGTGAAGATCTCTTCCCCCGCTTCGAGGCCTTGGCCTCTGGGTTTTCGAAAGCGGTCCCCTTCTCCCCTTGGAAGGAGGGATTCTCGATCCCCCCTTTCTCGAAAGCCTCCTTGGTAGAGGCGGTAGTTTCTCTGTTTTCCCCTTCGCCTTCCTCCGAAGGCGCAACCTCCAGCACCCTGACCAGCACGAGATCCGGCGCGGTCTCCGGGAGGGGGGCCGAATACCGTATCAGTTTCGCTTGCACTATCCACTCTTATTCAAAGGACGATTGGTTAAAAGGCAAATTCAAGAATATGCAAACAAACAGTGTGTCCAGACACAGGGCTACTTACTTGAGCATCCGGGCGATTGCAGCTTAGGCCGGCATCCTCGGTCAATTCCGGACACACTTCTTGTGATCCGAAGAACAATTTGTACATTTCCACGGGCGTCGTGCCCATGAAGTGTTGGAGAGCTCGTGGCCCCTCTGGATTGAATTCCCACAGACGGAGGGGGCGACGTTTGCAGGGCAGAAGACGCCGAATCAGCATAACCTGCATCACTACGACCAGATTGATCTCCCTCTCTTGGAGGTCTCGAATCCGGCCCTGCAATAGGGGTACGTCCTTTGACGACCCCCAGTTGAGCCCTTGGTTGACCCACGACATCAGCCGTTGTGGAGGGCCCGAGCGAAAGATGGGCGGCGGCTTCTGCCTGCTGCCCCTGGGAGCGGTAATATAGAACCACTCCTGTTGCCACAAGCCGAGCTCCTCCTGGAAAGAGCCCTCAGGCCATGGAGCATCGGCCCTCTTGCCTACAACCGCCCCGCCGCACTCTGCTTGACGCCCCTCGATCATCTTCGGCTCCACGTTGAAGGTTTTGAGCCACAAACGGAAGTGAGGGGTAGTGCGGAGGAAGGCTTCGCAGACGACAATGAACGATGAGATGTGGAGGATGGACTCCGGAGCCAAGTCGTGGAATTCCAACCTATAGTAAAACATGAGCCCTCTCACAAAAGGATCCATCGGGAAGCCTAAACCCCGACGGAGGTGGGACACAAACACGACGCTCTCGCCGGGCTCGGGAGTAGGAATGACTTGCCCTTTGGCGGGCAACCTATGCGAAATCTCGTAGGTCAGGTACCTGGCTTCTCTCAGCTTTAGCACGTCCTCTTCCGTGACGGATGAGGGCATCCACCGGCCCTGTAGGTCGGAGCCGGACATTGTTGAAGGTCCGAGACGCTCGAATCTGGGGCTCTGGGTGTTGGAACTCGGGGCGAGAGGCAGATTCGATTGAGGATTGAAGAAAAGAAACGTGCCTTGGTCTCATTATAAAGAGGGAGAATACCAAGAGCCGTCCCCGTAACCGTTTGGGACTCACCTTCGATGGAGGAGGTGTGGCAATGGGCATGGTTGGGTTACCCACGTCCGTATTGATGGGAATCCGGGAATAAGGGGAACACGATCTCTGCTTCGACAAGACATGCCAAGGAAACCGCTTCGCTAAACGCGCTGAGGTGGTATAATAAAAACAATTCAAGTAAAATCTTGGTAGTGGTGTGACGTCACGCCACAAAATACGTCAGCAGATTGAATCCGTGTAAATATTATTCTCTCTACGGTAGTATGTGGAATTTATTTTGCAGAGCCGGGCACTATCCTGGTGTTCACAATCTTCTATGAATTATTCGGAGGAGGAACCCGCCTTGCAATGCCGAAGACAATATGCGTGCCGGACTCATCGTCATTGAAGCCTGGTTCAGGGGCTACTGAGGGAGTCCTGGACTAAGGGGTGTCCGGATAGCCGGACTATCATCATCGGCCGAACTCCAAGACTATGAAGATACAAGATTGAAGACTTCGTCCCGTGTCCGGATGGGACTTTCCTTGGCATAGAAGGCAAGCTTGGCAATACGGATATGTGGATCTCCTACCATTGTAACCGACTCTGTGTAACCCTAGCCCTCTTCGGTGTCTATATAAACCGGAGGGTTTTAGTCCATAGGACGAACAACCATTACAACAATCATACCATAGGCTAGCTTCTAGGGTTTAGCCTCCTTGATCTCCTGGTAGATCCACTCTTGTACTACCCATATCATCAATATCAATCAAGCAGGAGTAGGGTTTTACCTCCATCGAGAGAGCCCGAACGTGGGTAAAAACATCGTGTCCCTTGTCTCCTGTTACCATCCGCCTAGGCGCACAGTTCGGGACCCCCTACCCGAGATCCGCCGGTTTTAACACCGACAGCGGGCACCCTTCAGGACGCCCGCATAATACATCTCGAGCTTGCGACACTCCCTGCCCGACGGTGGAGCGTCCGTCACAAGCTTCTCAGCGTCCATCTTGCCCCAGTGCACTTTAGCACGGACAAGGGCCCTACGGGCACCTTCGATACAGACGAAGCGCTTGACGACTTCAATCTAGGGACAGGCGTCCACCAGCCGCCTCACCAGCCCGAAGTAGCTCCCAGGCATGGCTTCCTTAGGCCACAGCCGAACTATGAGGCCCTTCATGGCCTGTTCGGCCACCTTATGGATCTCGACCAGCTGCTTCAGCTAGTCGCTCATGGGCACCGGGTGTCCGGCCTCAGCATACTGAGACCAGAACACCTTCTCCGTCGAGCTCCCCTCCTCGGCCCGGTAGAATGCAGCAGCGTCGGACACACTGCAGGGCAGATCTGTGAATGCTCCTGGAGAGCTCCGGATTCGGGTAAGTAACAAGTAATTGACTTTCACGTGCTTGCTTTGCATGAAGAATGCCTTACCCGCCGCTATCTTCTTCATTGCCTCAATTTCTTGGAGGGCTTTTTGGGCTTCGGCCTTAGCGGCTTTGGCGCTCTCAAGAGCCGAAGCGAGCTCGGACTCTCGAGTCTTTGAGTCACGCTCCAAACTCTCGTGTTTTTTCACGAGAGCCTGGAGCTCTTGCCGCACCTCTGCCACCCGCGCCTCCTGCTTCTCTTGCTCGGTGTGCTCTGCAGCCGCATTTCTTTCGGCCTTTGACACCGCTTCCTTCAGGGCCGCCACCTCGTTCGTGGCCCCTGCAATTCTCACGTTATTCCTGTTATTTTTTGCAACCACATCTTTTATATACTTCCATAAGGTATTACTTACCTTCCTTGTCATCGAGCTGCTTTCTGGCAAGGCCGAGCTCATTCTCAGATCGCTCGAGGCTCTGCTTCAATGCATTGACCTCCGCAGTCAGTGCGGCAGAGGTCAGCAGCGTAGCCTGCATTCCCCATATTGACATACTTATGTTAGACTCCTGCGTACATCTTTTTAGATCCTCAGTTCGGCTTTTCTTTCCGAACACCAAACTGAGCATCAGGGGAAACTGTCTATGCGGTAATATTTTTACATATCTTAAATATATACCTCAAAGCCTGTTAGAAGGCTGGCACAGGCTTCAGTCAGTCCGCTCTTGGCGGACTGAACTTTCTGGATCACCACACTCATAACAGTGTGGTGCTCCTCATTGATGGAGGCGCCGTTAAGCGCCTCCAGCAAATTATCCGGTGCCTCCGGTTGGACGGAGGTCACCAGTGTCGCAGTCTCGCCCTTCTTACGAAGGGGCTGCCTGCCAGACTCCGGAACCACTAAAGGTTCTGGTGCGGAGTCCGGCCCAGGGCCGGACTTAGAGCCCTTTGGGGTTTGATCCCCCTTGTTCCCGGAGTCCGGGAGGTTGCCTTGCGGTGCCTCCTGGTCCTCCTCCTCCTAGCTGGGCCCCTTTTGGGACCCAACCTCGGCGTCATCCGCAGCGCGAGGAGAGGAGGTAGCCGGAAGTGAAGTGCTATTCACGTCCGACGAAGCTAGGGAGCCGCTCGTTGAAGTGTCGAGCCCGTCCTTAGGCGGGCTGCAGGGTTATATTCGGCGTTAGGATATTCTATACAACAAACGAGACGCCATGAGTTATTCTGGTATCCGGACACTTACGATGTCGCCAGGGGCTTAGCCCTCGGTGGCCACTCCTCTTCGCCGTCGTCGGCGTTGGTGGAGTAGTCCGGAGGAAGGGTCCTTCCCTTCTTGGACCCTCCGGCCTCCCCAGTTGGGGCGGCCTTCCTTTTCTTCTCTCCCCCCGCTGAGGGAGATGCCTCTTTTTCCTCCTCCTCGTCTTCGCGGGAGGAGTCCGCCTCAGAGTCATTGGAGGATGAGTCCGACAACACCTGGCACCGGGAACTCCTTCGAGTTCCCGTGGCCTTCTTCTCCGGCACCACGTGAGGTGCCGGAACCAGCAGCCCCATCAATCGGGCGTCCGCTGGGTCTTCTGGCAAGGGAGCCGGACAGTTAACCTGCCCGGACGTCTTTTGCCAGGCCTGTCAAAGGTAAGGGAGTTTAGATCCCGCATAGAGTCAAACTATGAAAAACCAGTGTCCTGTAAAGGGTAAAATAGCTTACCTCGCTGGCTTGACGTTGCGAGCTGAATCCGCGATCTTCGGTAGTGGATGTGGGAGCCTCGGCGCCCTTGAACAGCACCTTCCAGGCATCTTCATACATAGTGTCGAAGAGCTTGCTCAAGGTTTGGTGCCGTGCCGGATCAAACTCCCAGAAGTTGAAGGCCGGTTGTTGGCACGGGAGGATCCGGCGGATGAGCATGACATGGACTATGTTGACAAGCTTGAGCTTGTTGTTCACCAAGTTTTGGACGCAAGTTTGGAGTCCGGTCAGCTCTTCCGAATTACCCCATGACAGGCCCATCTCTTTCCAAGAGGTGAGCCAAGTAGGGAAGCCATATCAGAATTCGGGGGCCGCCACCCATTTAGGGTCACGCGGCTCGGTGATGTAGAACCACCCCGATTGCCATCCCTTTATGGTCTCCATGAAGGAGCCCTCGAGCCATAGGACGTTGGGCATCCTGCCCACCATGGCACCTCCGCACTCCGCCTGACAGCCGCCCACTACCTTCGGCTTGACATTGAAGGTCTTCAGCCATAAGCCGAAGTGGGGCTGGATGCAGAGGAAGGCCTCGCACACGACGACGAATGCCGAGATGTTGAGGATGAAATTCAGGGCCAGATCATGGAAATCCAGGCCGTAGTAGAACATGAGCCCTCGGACGAATGGGTGAAGTGGAAAACCTAGTCCGTGGAGGAAGTGGGTGAGGAACACCACCCTCTCATGGGGCCTGGGGGTGGGGATAAGCTGCCCCTTGTTGGGGAGCCGATGCGCGATGTCGCTGGACAAGTATCTGGCCTTTTGCAGCTTTTTGATGTGCCCCTCCGTGACGGAGGAGACCATCCACTTGCCTCCCCCTCCGGACATGGCTGGGGAAGGTTGAGGCGAGATGTGCAGACTTGGCGCGCTGGAGCTCGAGTGCGCGGAAATGGATGAGCAAAGGAGGAAGAAGGCGTGTGAGAAAAGGTGGATCCTTATCCCCTTATATGGACGGACGAAGCTATGCGTCCCCACCAGCCTGGTAAAACTCGCTTATCTCCCAAGCGCCGTAATCAATGGCACCGTTGGGTTACCCACGCCCGTATTGATGAGCATCTCAGAATAAGGGGACACGATCTCTGCTTCGACAAGACGTGCCAAGAAAACCGCCTCGCTAAACGCGCTGAGGTGGGACAGTAAAAATGATTCGAATAAAGGCTTGGCCGTGGCATGAGGTCACACCGCGGAATACGTCAGCAGATTGAATTTGTGTAAATATTATTCTCTCTACGGTGGTATGTGGAACTTATTTTGCAGAGCCGAACACTATCCTTTTGTTCAAAATCTTCTATGAAGTATTCGGAGGAGGAACCCGCCTTGCAATGCCGAAGACAAACTATCACCTTTGGCCGGACTCGTCGTCATTGAAGACTGGTTCAGGGGCTACTGAGGGAGTCCCGGATTAGGGGGTGTCCGGATAGCCGAACTATCACCTTTGGCCGGACTCCTGGACTATGAAGATACAAGATTGAAGACTCCGTCCCGTGTACGGATGGGACTTTCCTTGGCGTGGAAGGCAATCTTGGCGATACGGATATGTAGATCTCCTACCATTGTAACCGACTCTGTGTAACCCTAGCCCTCTCCGGTGTCTATATAAACCGGAGGGTTTTAGTCTGTAGGACGAACAACAATCATACCATAGGCTAGCTTCTAGGGTTTAGCCTCTCTGATGTCGTGGTAGATCTACTCTTGTACTACCCATATCATCAATATCAATCAAGCAGGAGTAGGGTTTTACCTCCATCGAGAGGGCCCGAACCTGGGTAAAAACATCGTGTCCCTTGTCTCCTGTTACCATCCGCCTAGACGCACAGTTCGGGACCCCCTACCTGAGATCTGCCGATTTTGACACCGACAGGAAGCCTAGGCCATGGTGAAGACGCGATACACCACGCTTGACCCGAACCATATGGCCGAAGTCGGACCGGCGAGGCCAGATGGGCAAGAGATTCCCGTAAGTCCGGTGTATGACCAGGTAGCGTTAGCCGCAAAGTATTCCCAACATGATTGCAAGCTAGATAGCTTGTTGGATGGTATAGACGAAGAATATAGCCAGTCCGAGTGACTATGTAATTCAATGGACATATGTAGTCCCTAGCCGGATTAAAAATCTTTTGTCATGGCGGACCTTTTCGCTTCACCCCCCGGATCCGACAGTCCGGGGTGTATCCGAATACTCGCTCAGTTATGCAAAACCTGGGTATGCATGGAAACCAGGCGTAGGGGTCATAAGTGCTTGAACAGAGAAGTACCCAACTAGTTATGTTATATTACATGGGTAGTAAGAAACATCTTCCAGGGAGAATAGTTCCGTTAGGGGTTCCTTTCCCTGGGTACGCATGCATCGATGTGCATGTCCGAACTGCGAACAGAAACGCAGGATACAAAACATCTGGGGATTCACGTTGTAATAAACGAAAGAAACATCTTTTGTTCACCGACCAAATATTCCCTTAAAAATGCTAGCTTTCGGCTTCACCCAGTCTGAGGTACACATCCGGCTGAACCAGCAGTAACAATCGCAGAGGTGCTCCCCATATGCCCTAGCCGAATTAATGGGAACGTAGGGCATAAACACAAGAGCCAGGCAACCCAGCATGGCCTCATCTTAAGTCATATCGATGCATATAATGGTGAAGAAAAGGCACATATGGGAAAAGAACGCATATGTGATAGGCAGGAAGCCTAATTATATTTAGCTTCCGTATAGGAAGCCCCCAGGTATGGTGAACACCCATAGTGGGCCGGAGTGATCCAAGCATCCGCACTGTATTGAATACTTTGTGTGAAGAAGGGAAAAAAGGGAGAGAAAGGAAAAAAGGGGAACATAATTAAAAGAGCAGGGGTAAGAAGACGAACACTAAGTTCGGCACTAGGCGTAGAATCTCCGGAGTCTGGCCGCGTTCCATGGGTTCGGCTCGAGTCTGTTATCTGGTGCATTACGTAGGCGGTACGCTCCTCTGGTGAGAACTTTCTCAATAATGAAGGGACCCTCCCACTTAGGTTTGAGCTTGTCCTTCTTCTTCTCCGGTAGGCGTAGAACGAGTTCGCCAAAGTTATAAGTTTTGGCCCACACTTCTCTGCTTTGATACCTTCGAGCCTGCTGCTGATAGAACGCGGAACGGGCTTTTGCTACGTCGCGCTCCTCCTCCAGGGCATCTAAGTTGTCCTGCCGATCTAACTCGGCTTCCTTCTCTTCATACATGCGCACATGAGGTGAGTCGTGGATTATGTCGTAGGGTAGTACTGCTTCCGCGCCGTACACCATAAAAAATGGTGTGTACCCGGTGGTGTGATTCGGCGTGGTCTGCAGCCCCCAGAGTACGGAGTCGAGCTCCTCGACCTAGTGCATGTCCGATCCTGTCAAGGATCTCACTAGTCTGGGTTTGATGCCGCTCATGATGAGACGATTTGCAAGTTCGACCTGGCCATTTGTTTGGGTATGATAGACGGAGGTCTAATCGAGCTTAACGCCCATGTTGCCGCACCAAGTTTTCACTTCATCGGCTGTGAAGTTTGAGCCATTGTTAGTGATGATGCTGTGGGGGATGCCGTAACGATGTTCAACCCCTGATATGAAGTCTATCACTGGTCGGAATGCGGCCATTTTAACGGGTTTGGCTTCTATCCATTTGGTGAACTTGTCCACCATGACCAATAAGTATTTTTTCTTATGGCTTCCCCCTTTAAGAGGTCAGACCATATCCAACCCCCAGACCACGAAGGGCCAAGTTATGGGGATTGTTTGGAGAGCGGTAGGGGGCATATGGCTCTGATTGGCAAAGAGCTGGCAATCGACGCAGTGTTGGATAAGGTCTTGTGCATCTGCCCGGGCTGTCGGCCAATAAAAACCTATATGGAAGGCTTTGCTGACAAGTGCCCGAGCCACAACGTGGTGCCCGCCGAGTCCGGCATGGATTTCAGCCAAGAGCTGCCGCCCTTCCTCTTTGGAGATGCATCTTTGGAGCACTCCGGTGGCACTTTTCTTATAGAGTTCTCCCTCATGGACTTTGTAGGCCTTGGAACGCCGCACAATACAACGTGCTTCATTTTGGTCCTCGGGGAGCTCCTGCCTATTTAGGTACGCCAAGAAAGGCTCGGTCCATGGGGCAATTACAGCCATGATTTCATGGCCTGAAGGTGTTATTTCGGTGGCGGAGCCCCCGATTACGTCAGATGGTTCAGAATCCGGGGTTATATTCGGAGCCGGACTAGTGTTGGCGGACAACCCTTCCCATACCACGGATTGCTTGAACAGCCTTTCCAAGAATATATTAGGTGGGGCAGGGTCGCGTTTAGCGCCGATGCGGGCGAGGATATCCGCCACCTGATTGTTTTCTCGAGCCACATGGTGGAATTCGAGCCCCTCGAACCGAGCTGACATTTTGAGGACGACATTGCGGTAGGCGGCCATTTTCGGATCCTTGGCATCAAAATCTCTGTTTATTTGTGATATTGTGAGGTTTGAGTCCCTGCGCACTTCCATGCGTTGAATGCCCATAGAGACTACCATCCGAAGACCATGCAACAGAGCCTCGTATTCGGCTGCGTTGTTGGAGTCTGTGTATAATATTTGGAGTATGTATTGGACCGTGTCTCTGGTGGGGGATGTCAGGACTACACCCGCTCCCAATCCGGCCAGCATTATAGAGCCATCGAAGTGCATGATCCAATTGGATTACGCGCCGTACTCTTTAGGGAGTTCGGCTTCTGTCCATTCGGCGACAAAGTCAGCCAATACTTGCGACTTAATGGCCCGCCGTGGTTTGTATGTTATGTCGAATGGAAGGAGCTCGATGGCCCATTTAGCAATCCTTCCCATGGCGTCGCAGTTGTTTATTATGTCGTTGAGTGGTATTTCGGAGGCCACCGTAATCGAACACTCCTAAAAGTAGTGTCGTAGCTTCCGGGATGCCATGAAGACCGCGTATGCTATCTTTTGATAGTGTGGGTATCGGGATTTGCATGGGGTGAGGACAGTGGACACATAATATACCGGCTTTTGGAGTGGGAACTTGTATCCGTCTGCTTCTCGTTCGATGACGAGCATTGCACTTACAATTTGATGTGTTGCAGCTATGTACAATAGCATAGGTTCGCCAATATTTGGCGCAGTCAGGACTGGATTGCTGGCCAATAGGGTCTTTGTTGGTGTCAAAACCGGCGGATCTCGGGTAGGGGGTCCCGAACTGTGCGTCTAGGCGGATGGTAACAGGAGACAAGGGACACGATGTTTTTACCCAGGTTCGGGCCCTCTCGATGGAGGTAAAACCCTACTCCTGCTTGATTAATATTGATGATATGGGTAGTACAAGAGTAGATCTACCACGAGATCAGAGAGACTAAACCCTAGAAGCTAGCCTATGGTATGATTGTTGTTCATCCTACAGACTAAAACCCTCCGGTTTATATAGACACCAGAGAGGGCTAGGGTTACATAGAGTCGGTTACAATGGTAGGTGATCTACATATCCGTATCGCCAAGATTGCCTTCCACGCCAAGGAAAGTCCCATCCGGACACGGGACAGAGTCTTCAATCTTGTATCTTCATAGTCCAGGAGTCCGGCCAAAGGTGATAGTTCGGCTATCCGGACACCCCCTAATCCGGGACTCCCTCAGTAGCCCCCGAACCAGGCTTCAATGACGATGAGTCCGGTGCGTAGATTGTCTTCGGCATTGCGAGGCGGGTTCTTCTCCAAATTCCATATACTTGTCGAATAGTGTCCGGCTTCTTGTAAATGCTGCGCTCCTTGGCTTCCACGCCCAATAATGGCCATCTTCCACGTGTCAAACGAATGCGAAAAGCCAGGGTATTTTTACACTTTCCCCCCTAGCTGCGCAAATGAGCCGCCTATAAAAAGAGACGAGGATCTAGATCCGAATCACACCATCCCCCCTCTGCAAGCTTTCATCAGAGCGCCTCTGACAAAAAATCCATTCCTTCATGGACAGTCGACGCGGCTCCTCCTCTCGCGCTCCCAGCCATCAGCCTGGGGATTGGGAGAGATGCTCAGTCCCACATAGCAAGCTAGTGACGCTCCAAACCAAGGGATTTCTTCCCCCATCCTTCATGGTTCCGGTTCGAGCCGAACTCGCCACCTATAAGGGCGGAAAGCAAGCGGAGAGCGTCCCCGATCCTTCCAAAGGAGAGCGGGTATGCTTTATCTCTTATCTGATAAGAGGACTCGGATTTCCAATACATTTGTTTCTCCGGGGGCTCCTGGAGTTCTACGGCCTCCAGCTGCACCACCTTACGCCTGCCTCCGTTCTGCACATCGCGGGCTTTGTGGCCCTTTGCAAACTGTTTTTGGGCGTCGAGGCTCATTTTGCGCTGTGGAAGAGATTATTCTACCTCGTACCCCGTTCTCATGAGGGGTCAATATATCAAGTGGGCGGAGCCGAGCTATGGTGCATCGCCGGGACCGGATATCTATCCGGAACCCCAAAGAAGGTGTCCGAAGACTGGCCTTCGGAATGGTTTTATATAGAAGACGCCCCGCTAACGGATCCCATTCGGACCGGCCTCCCAGAGTTCAGCAATGCTCCCTTGAAGAAACACCTAAGTTGGCGTCCGCGGAGCTCTCAAAGGGAGAATGTCAGGGACGTCCTTTACCTGATGAGCCGAATAAGATTATTGGCTCATTCCGGACTGACCATGATCGGGGTCATGGCCACATGCATTATGCGGGGGGTGCAGCCGCTCCAGTATAGGGGCCACCCCATGTAGGATTTCAACGGGGAGGATGATGCCACCCGTCATGGCCGTAAGGGGCCGGGATCGATCGCCGATCTGGTGAAGATCTTGTCCGCTCTGTACAAGGGGGAAGAGGAGGATTTCCTCCGTGCTAGTCCATTGAATGGATTTTCTATGAACAACCCTCGAAGCTGGGTAAGCGGACATTTCTTTTTGCCTATCCGATCCATATTCCCATGGTTAAGTATCTCATTTTGTGATTTCGACGAAGGAACTGCGCCGGGCCGTAGAGGATATACACAACCCGGCTCCACAACCCGAGGATTCGAAACGGTCCCTCGATCCGGCCTCCAAAGAGGATCCGGACATAAAGGTGGAGCTGATCGATGGGGTGTTCCACCAACTTAGCATCGACAATGCTTTGGTCGCCATTACGGCCGACTACCCTGGAATATTTCCAGCTTCCCAGGTAACTGTACCGAAGTCCTTATACCATGACCCATCCGTGCTTATTTCTGATCACCGCATACCAATGGTGTTTCACAGGGGTTGCCTTTGAGGCGGGAAGCCGAGCCCACGGCGGCTGGCCAACAAGGGGCGGCTCGGCCCAGCAGGCAGAAAAGAAGTGCGGTGCAGACCGAGACGTCGCCGCAACTATATGGCGCGCCTCCGTGTTTCAAGGAAAGATTCCTGGAAGGCATACTAACGCTCGTGATCTTTTCAGGAAAAAGAGCGCTCACCGGACTGTGTCTGGAGAGGTTGCCGATCGAGCCTCCGTCAGCCAGGCTCCAAAGCCAGGTCCAGAAGGGGAGGCGAACACAAGGCGCGCGTCGGATGCTCCTCCAACGGAGGATGCCGACACCTTGTCCGCCACCAAATCCGAGGTGGAGAGTGCCGTGAATCATAGGCGCCACCGGACAGTTCTTCGTGACGCATGTTTCTCCCAAGAGGCATTGAATGCCTTTAATTCGGGAGATGCGGACCTCCGTGCCGCTCAAGATGGTCTAGCCAGAGCCACGGAGCAGTATGTGAAAGACATATGGGTGAGGAATTTTGATAGTTATATATGCCAGTAGCCCCCGAGACTTAAAATAGTTAGAATAACTGATTTAAGGATCATTTGTTATGCAGGATCTTACCGAAAAGAATACCCAACTATCCCAGGAGCTTCAAGAGTGCAAGGCCCAACTTGAGGCCGCACTAGCCGCCACAGGGGGAGCCATAGAGACCCCCTCCGGTAATATATACTTCGAAAGATAAGTAGTTTGTGAAGTGCGGCATGTGTATAAGTCTGACAATAACATTGCAGATGGCGCCGGGGTAGATCCAGACAACCAATATCTCCTGCGCCGGTTAAAAGCCGGCGAGAATGTGCTTACAAGGGTGTGGCAAGAGAAAAATAACCTCCAAGATGCCAACACCCAACTGGGCGAGGAACTAAAAGATGTTCGAGTCCAGCTGTCTGACTCCGTTAAGGAGAATCGGCGGCTTCATCGCGGCATTTATAGTAAGTGCTTGAGCGAACTTTTGAAAAGAAGAGTTCGGCGAGGAAGTCGATTAACAGAAATATGTCTGTAGGTATGCTCACAGGTCGTCTTGCAGAGGAAATGCCCGGTTCAACAGGTGACCTACTTCCCGAGCTGCTGCAACTGCACGAACGAGTTCGACAGGTGATGAGAGGCGTCGCCCAGGCCTTGTGGCCATCCATCTCCCTACCCGAAGGTCTTGGAGAGCTTGCAGAGAAGCTTCAGGGAGCACGACGGCGCTTCCAGCTATGGAAGATATCGGCCTGCCGTCAAGGCGCCAGGGAGGCCTGGGCCATGGTGAAGACGCGGTACACGAAGGCTGACCCAAACCACATGGCCGAGGTCGGATGGGGCCCAATGGGAAGGAGATCCCTGTGAGCTTAGTGTACGGCCAAGTAGAGTTGGCCGCAAAGTATTCCCAGCGGGACTGTAAACTAGACAGTCTATTAGATGGTATTGAAGAGGAATATAATCAGTCAATTTGACTATGTAATTTAAAATGACATGTAAAATGCCTTCTAGCCGGATTGTAGATCGTTTGTCGTAGCGGACCTTTTCGCTTCAACCTCGGGACCCGACAATCCGGAGTGTGTCCGAATACCCTTGCGGTTATATAAAAAACCGGGGCATGCGTGGAGACCAGGCGTAGGGGTCATTAGTGCTTTATCAGACAAGTGCCCAACTAGTTATGTTATATTACATGGTTAGTAAGAAACATCTTCCAGGGAGAATAGTTCCGTTAGGGGTTCCTTTCCCTGGGAGGCATGCCCTAAAGTGCATGTCCGGACTGCGAAAAAAGCAGGAAAGCATTTGGGGGCAGATAAATAAATAGGTAAGAAATCGTCTTTTAGTTCACCGACCGAATATTCCCTTAAGAACGCTAGCTTTCGGCTTCACCCAGTCTGAGGTACACATCCGGCTGACCCGGCAGTAACAATCGCAGAGGTGCTCCCTTTACCACCTAGCCGAACAATCAGGAACGTAGGGGTAAGCACAGGAGCCAGGCAACCCAGCTTGGCCAAAACTTAAGTCATATCGATGCATATAATGGTGAATAAAAGGTACATGCGGAAGTGTGACACATGTGTTGGGCATAAAGCCCGTATAAATAAGCTTCTGTTAAAGAAGCCCCCAGGTATAATGAGCGAGAGTAGCACGTCAAGTGTGTGCGAACAATGCACAGACGAGCCTCCAAAGGCTTTACGAAAAAGGAGGGAGAAGGAGAGAAATAAAAGACAACTAAAGTATAAAATGTAGACGGAGGAAGGAGACGAACTCAGAGTCCGGTGCTAGGCGTAGAATCTTCCGAGACGGGCTGCGTTCCATGGGTTCGGCTCAAGTCAGTTATCCGATGCGTTTTGCAGACGGTACACTCCGCCGGTCAGGACTTGGTCGATGATGAAGGGACCTTCCCATTTGGGCTTGAGTTTGTCCTTTTTCTTGTCCGGCAGGCGTAGAACTAGTTCGCCAACTGTCATGGATCTAAATCTGACAGTAGAGTGGGGGGTAGGTATGGAGAGGCAAGGTCCTAGCTATGGAGAGGTTGTAAACACAAGAGATGTACGAGTTCAGGGCCTTCTCGGAGGAAGTAAAAGCCCTACGTCTCGGAGCCCAGAGGCGGTCGAGTGGATTATGTGTATATGGATTACAGGGTGCCGAACCCTTCTGCCTGTGGAGGGGGGTGGCTTATATAGAGTGCGCCAGGACCCCAACCAACCCACGTAATGAAGGGTTTAAGGTACATTAAGTCCGGGGCGTTACTGGTAACGCCCCACATAAAGTGTCTTTACTATCATAAAGTCTACTTAATTACAGACCATTGCAGTGCAGAGTGCCTCTTGACCTTCTGGTGGTCGAGTGAGTCTTCGTGGTCGAGTCCTTCAAGTCAGTCGAGTGAGTCCCTCGTAGGTCGACTGGAAGGCGATCTCTTCTAAGGGTGTCCTTGGGCAGGGTACTTAGATCAGGTCTGTGACCCTACCCTAGGTACATGACCCCATCATTAGCCCCCGAATGGATTGAGGCTTGAGTGATGAAGGAGTTGATGTTGTTTCCGATTAACCTTCGCATACTGGACGTGCGTTGTTTTGAACCAAAAAATCTCTTTGTTGATAGTGAACAACTTTTCTTCAGTCGACTCGATCCATTCTTTTCCTTCGTCGAGTGATCTTTTGGACTTCGCCGATTTCCGAGCGACGGATCACAGGAAATCCCGCGTCTGGCAGACCGATCTGCCGTTCGCGGATTCCGCGGGATACAAAATTTGGGGAAGCGCGCGAAGCGGGGCGGACCGCGGCGCTTGGATGGGACAGAGCATAGACGCCTCGATCCTCGCGCCGCTTTTTTCGCCACGTATCACGTCCATGCAACTGTTTCAGGATATGATTAGATCGACTGGGCCCACCTGTCATCCACTCGGAAGGGATCTTTTAAACACACCCGGCGAGGGTTTTTTGAGCAGTGCCTCAGCATTCTCTCTCCGCTCCCTTCGTCTCCGCCCAACGCGCTCGCTCTCGCCTCCGCACAACTTCTCCTCGCGCGTCTCGCCGACAGCCATGGTCAAGGAGAAGACGACGGCGCTGGAACGCGCGAAGAAGGCGTCAGCGACGGAGAAGGCGAAGGGGAGATCCACCAGTCGCGGCGGGTCTTCGTCTAGATCTTGCCTGCCGAAAGGCTGGGTCCAGGGAGATTGGATCCAATCGACCATCACGGAGACGGATCTCCTCGACATGGCCAACGAGGGTCTGATCCCTCATGGAGCTGCAAGGCTTCCGGGGAAAGAGTGGCAGCCCCAGCCGGAAGTGGGTGAGTGCGTGCTTCTGGCTACCCATGTCGACCGTGGATTTTCTTTGCCGCCGAGCGTTTTCTTCCGTGGTTTCTTGAACTTCTTTGGAGCGCAACTCCACCACTTCACCCCGAATTCTATCGCCTATCTTGCCGCGTTTGTGTCCATGTGTGAGAGTTTTCTGGGTTGTCGACCGCGTTGGGGTTTGTTCAAGCACACATTCACGTGTCGCTCTCAGACCGTGAAGAAGGCGAGCCCAGGCGACGAAAAAACCCGAGTTGTCCAAATGTGTGGGGGTCTGGGGATCCAAGTGAGGAACAAGAGCACCTTCCCAGCCATGACATTTCCCGAGTCAGTCAGAGGCTGGCAGTCGACCTGGTTCTACTGCCAGGATCAACCGACGCCGGGGCAGTCGAGTGGACTCCCTCAGTTCACCATGGGCCGAGTGAACAAGCCCCCCTCTCTGAAGGTGATTCCGGAGGAGAAAGCTGACGTGAAGATGCTGATGGAGCGTGTAGTTCAGTTGGTTCGGGAGGGAGTGACGGGTATGGATCTCCTGGAGGTTTTTCTTAGGCGTCGTATCCAGCCTCTTCAGTTCCGGAGCCATTGCATGTGGTTGTACCACGGGACTGAGGATGAGACTCGGGTCAATCCAGAAGCAGTCGACGATGCCACTCTGGAAAGGTGGATGGCCGCTGTTACTGGGAACAAGGATAACCCTCGTGGAGCCAGAAGGATTCCTCCACTCGACCACCACAGTGATCCAAACAAGGTATGTCTGCTCCACTTCCCATTGTATTCTTGTCACATTTATTTCTGTTTTCTCTACCAATCGGTCGACTGATCTTTGTCTTGATGTCTATCAGGTCCTCACTGAGCTGTACTCGATGCCCAATGGGGCACAGGCTCCGACTGAGGAGGGAGAAGCGAGCGGGGGCGAGAGCCAGGAGGAGGAGTGGGACTCGGACGCCGCTGAGGATGATGATGATGGTGATGACGATGATGATGATGATGATGAGGACGAAGAAGAGGAGGAGGAGGAGGTCGCACCACCGCGCTCGGAAAGGCGGTCGAAGCTTGTCCATGACCCTGTGACTGAACGTGGCAAGGGGGTTGCGACTGTTACACAGTCGACCAAGCGCCCTCAGACCACCTCTCCGGCGCCGACTGAAAAGGCGTCGAAGCAGCCCAGGGCGGCCCCGTCAAAGCCGACCAAGCTCCTGCCGAAGATGAAGGTGTCCATCCCCACCATATCAGGGTAATCATGCTGCTTAAGTCTTCTTGTTTTGTGCGAACTTTATCTCTGGTTGGCGCTGGAGTTAGTCGACTGATTCTTTGGAGTTGCAGTGCTGCTACTTCTGAGACCTCAGCCCGGGCTGACGACCATGAGATGGAGGACGCAGCAACCTCAAAACCTGGTACTATACTCTTAACACCGTTTCTAGTCGACTGACTCATGATCTCTAATTCTGATTCTTTTCTGTAGCTCCATCCAATGTTGTTATCACTCTCCCTGATGATGATGAAGATGAGGAACCGCTGAAGCACAGAAGGAGTAGGAAAGCGTCTGCCGACAGGGTGCCCCAGGATGTGACGGTGCCTGAGACTCTGGTCGCGGAGGAGGAGAACACCACTCGACACACTGTGTCCTTCGCAGATCCACTGACGAGTGCTCTGCAGCCCTCCCTCTTCACGACGCACCACGTCCCAGAGGACCAAGTTGGCACCGCGAAGGAGGCGATACGCTAGGCAGGGATCATGATGGAGCAGTTGAAGACCATCCGGGATGCGAGCCAGGCAGCTTACGACGCCAGTTCTGCCCTTCAAAGCAATGTTCAGGTCAGTCGACCACCGCTTGTTCTGTTAGGATATGCTATCAAAAACTTTTCTTTCCAGAATTTATAGTAACCACCCACTGGGTGTGTCGATTTAAACTCTGTGTTAGCGGGGGCACGCTGAGTGCACCCGCTGGGTGTAGTCCCCAAGGCTAAGGTCGACTGCTGGTAGTCGGCCTTAGGCTTTATAAGTTCAGTCTTTCCGTCATTCGACTATGGCGAATGGATTTCGCAAACCGGTGGGGGCACGCTGAGTGCACCCACTCGGTGTAGTCCCCAAGGCTGAGGTCGACTGCTTGCAGTCGATTACAGTCTTAAAGAATACATCTTGTTTTTTTTTGAGGTCGACTGGTCGACTCTGTCTTCAATAGGATTAGTGGGGGCACGCTGAGTGCACCCACTGGGTGTAGTCCCCGAGACTACGGTCGAATGCTTGTATTCGGCTGTAGTCTTAGAAACGCATGATTTTTCCTTTTCCACTCGGAAGTGAATTATCTTTGACATTTAGTCGATTGATTCTTCGCAGAGATCCTGTGACCTTGCGGCTCGCTACACTGAGCTGGAAAACAAGCACATTCAGCTCGAGCTGGATTTGAAGCTGGTTCAGGAGAATCTGACGAAGGCAAAGGAGGAGACCAAAGGTATGTTTGGTGAGACCTCGACGACTGCTTTTTCCCTTTATTTGTTTCAAAATCTGATCTTGCTGTAACTTGCAGGTAAGGTGAAGGAGGCCCAACAGAAAAAAGACCTTGAACTAGCTGAGAAGATCAAGCTTGCTGACGAGAAGTTAGCTTCGGTCACCAAGCTTGAACAAGAAAATACCAATCTGAAAGCTGCTCTTGGGAAGAAAAATGATCTGGAGGCCTTCCTGAGTGGTCTTGCCAAGAAGCTGTTCCTTATGCTTGAAGGTAAACCTTTACGCTCGACAATCATTTTCAACTGTGATTTTCCATTCGACCATTGCCTTGACTCGGTGATCGCCCTTGCAGAATTTTGTCAAGACTTTGAAGAAGAGACTAGCCGGCTAGAACCAAACCTTGACCCCGTCAATTCTCCGGTGAACGACGAAGTTGCCATGAATGTTTTCCGACTGGAGTCCCGTGTTGCAGCTGTCGTGGACTATCTTGCAAGGCTGAAGGTCGCCACATCTCGCATCGACTCAACGCTCTGGCCCAGGGAGACACTCCAGAACGACCTCGAGTCGCTGATGGCTCGCTTGGACACGGTCCCTGGTCGAGTGCAGGAGTGGAAAAAGTCCTCGGCTCGGTGCGGTGCAGATGTTGCTCTGTGTCTGGCCCGAGTCCACTGCAAAGATGCGCGAGAAGACAAGCTGGCGGCCCTCCGGGTGGCCAACACCAAGAAACACGACTTCAGGTCCTTTATGGAAACTTTCATTGCTGCTGCCACTCGGATCACAGATGGAATTGATCTTGATGAGTTTGTTGCACCTTCCAGCCCTCCACAGGAGGGGTAAAAAACTTCTTTTAAGCTCGACGCTTTAAATTTGCCTCGGTATGCCGAGTGGAGTTGTAACCGATAAATCTTAACAGGCTTAGCGCCTGAGCATTTTCGGTTCCTTTAGGTATCGTTCCGAACTTGAATTTGATGTTTGAATATGATTGCTTTTGGCTTGAAATGTCTTTTGCAGGTTCAAAGCAAGACGCTCACTGCAGTCGACTTATTCCTTAATCCACTTAGGTGAGCGCTGGGCTGCAGCTAAGCCCCCGAGTGAGGGGTTTGCTCTTCACTCGGTAGGATTTTTATATCTTAGGCGAGCACTGGGCTGCAGCTAAGCCCCCGAGTGAGAGGTTTGCTCTTCACTCGGTAGGATTTTTATATCTTAGGCGAGCACTGGGCTGCAGCTAAGCCCCCGAGTGAGAGGTTTGCTCTTCACTCGGTAGGATTTTTATATCTTAGGCGAGCACTGGGCTGCAGCTAAGCCCCCGAGTGAGAGGTTCGCTCTTCACTCGATAGGATTTTTATATCTTAGGCGGGCACTGGGCTGCAGCTAAGCCCCCGAGTGAGAGGTTTGCTCTTCACTCGGTAGGATTTTTATAACTTAGGCGAGTACTTGGACTGCAGCTAAGCCTCCGAGTGAGAGGTTTGCTCTTCACTCGGTAGGATTTTTATATCTTAGGCGAGCACTGGGCTGCAGCTAAGACCCCGAGCGAGAGGTTTGCTCTTCACTCGGTAGGATTTTTATATCTTAGGCGAGCACTGGGCTGCAGCTAAGCCCCCGAGTGAGAGGTTTGCTCTTCACTCGGGATTTAACTAGGAGTACTTGGACTGCAGCTAAGCCTCCGAGTGGAAGTCTGGCTTACCACTCGGTAGGATTTTTATATCTTAGGCGAGCACTGGGCTGCAGCTAAGCCTCCGAGTGGAAGTCCGGCTTACCACTCGGTAGGATTTTTATAACTTAGGCGAGTTCTTGGACTGCAGCTAAGCCTCCGAGTGGGAGTCTGGCTCACCACTCGGTAAGGATTTTTACAAACTTAGGCGAAACGGATTCGCAGCTAAGCCTCCGAGTGGGAGTCTGGCTCACCACTCGGTAAGGATTTTTACAAACTTAGGCGAAACGGATTCGCCGCTAAGCCTCCGAGTGGGAGTCTGGCTCACCACTCAGTAAGGATTTTTACAAACTTAGGCGAAACGGATTCGTGGCTAAGTCACCCACTGAGGGGGAAATTTTATTGGACAAAATAAAAAGTGACAAAAATTATGGAGGAACTATGACACTATTATTTTGAAATCCATGAACTACAGGAGTACTTGATTGCAACTCATTCGAGTGATAAACTTAAGTGTAAAATGGGCGGAGTAGTTCCGCGTTCCAAGCTCGGGGCTCGTCGATATTATGTTCGACGTTGTAAAGACGGTACGCCCCGTTGTGGAGAACTTTGGTGACGATGAAGGGTCCTTCCCAAGAAGGAGCAAGCTTGTGATGTTTCTTCTGATCCACTCGGAGAACTAAATCTCCTTCCTGGAAGGTTCGACCCCTCACATTTCTGGCGTGGAAACGACGCAAATCTTGTTGGTAGATGGTCGATCGGATCAGAGCCATCTCCCTTTCTTCCTCTAAAAGGTCGACTGCGTCCTGCCACGCTTGTTCAGCTTCTGCTTCATTGTAGATCTCAACTCGAGGAGCATTGTGGAGAAGATCACTCGGCAAGACTGCTTCAGCTCCGTAGACCAAGAAGAATGGAGTTCTTCCGGTCGATCGATTAGGTGTGGTCCGCAGTCCCCAAAGCACCGAGGGAAGTTCGTCGACCCACGCTCCAGCTGCATGCTTGAGATCACGCATCAGTCGGGGTTTCAATCCCTTGAGAATCAGGCCATTGGCTCGCTCTGCTTGTCCATTCATCTGCGGATGGGCGACTGAAGCGTAGTCGACTCGTGTGCCTTGAGAGTTGCAGAAATCCCTGAATTCCTCCGAGTCAAAGTTCGACCCATTATCCGTAATGATGCTGTGCGGGACTCCATATCTGAATATCAGTTCCCTGATGAAGCTAACAATAGTACCGGCGTCAAGGTTCTTGATTGGTTTAGCCTCAATCCACTTGGTGAACTTGTCGACTGCCACCAGTACATGCGTGAAGCCACTTCGACCTGTTCTCAAAGGACCGACCATGTCCAACCCCCATACTGCGAAAGGCAAGACGAGTGGAATGGTCTTCAGAGCTGATGCAGGCTTGTGCGACATATTCGAGTAGAACTGACATCCCTCGCACTTATCCACTATTTCCTTTGCCATCTCATTCGCCTTTGGCCAGTAAAATCCGGCTCGGTATGCTTTGGCCACGATGGTCCGAGAGGACGCATGATGACCACAGGTCCCCGAGTGGATATCATTAAGGATGATTCGACCTTCTTCTGGTGTTATGCACTTCTGACCAACTCCAGTCGCGCTTTCTCTATATAACTGTCCTTTGATTACGGTAAAGGCTTTAGATCGACGGACGATCTGTCGAGCCTCTTCCTCATCCTTCGGAAGCTCTTTTCTCAGGATATACGCGATATACGGAACTGTCCAGTCGGGAATGACCACCAAGACCTCCATGAACAAGTCGACCACTGCTGGGACTTCAACCTCAGTCGGATCTGTGGCACTCTTGGGCTGTGGAGCTTCTTCGGTGAAAGGATCTTCTTTGACTGACGGAGTGTGTATATGCTCCAAGAACACACCACTCGGAATGGCTCCTCTCTTGGAACCTATCTTTGCTAGATCATCAGCTGCTTGATTTTTCAGTCGGGGTATATGATGGAGCTCCAACCCCTCGAACTTCTTTTCCAGCTTCCTCACTGCACTACAGTATCCAGTCATGGCTGGGCTTCTCACGTCCCACTCTTTCATCACTTGGTTGACCACTAAATCTGAATCGCCATAGACCATCAGGCGACGGACGCCGAGTGAAATGGCCATGCGCAATCCGTATAAGAGGGCCTCATACTCTGCCTCATTGTTGGAGGAGTCAAAGTGAATCTGGAGCACATATCTGAGCTTATCTCCTCTGGGGGAAACCAGGACAACCCCAGAACCGAAACCATTCAACATCTTAGAACCATCAAAAAACATGGTCCAATGCTCCGAGTGAACTTCAGTCGGCTGCTGCTGTTCAATCCACTCGGCGAGGAAATCTGCTATTGCCTGGGACTTAATGGCTTTCTTTGCCTCAAACTTGATATCAAGGGGAAGAAGTTCAATCGCCCATTTCGCCACTCGACCAGTTGCATCTCTGTTGTGCAAAATCTCTGATAGTGGAGCGTCGCTGACGACTGTGATGGAATGATCAGAGAAATAATGAGCAACCTTCTTTGTGGTCATGTATATTCCATACACAAGCTTCTGATAATGAGGATATCTCTGCTTGGATGGAGTCAAGACTTCAGACAAATAATACACTGGGCGCTGAACTTTGAAAGCTTTTCCTTCTTCTTCCCGCTCGACCGTAAGCACTGTACTGACGACTTGTCCTGTGGCTGCGATATAAAGCAACAGAGGCTCTTTGCTGATTGGAGCAGCAAGCACCGGCTGGGTGGAGAGCAGAGCTTTTAGCTCGGCAAATGCTGCATCAGCTTCTGGAGTCCACTCGAACTTGTCTGCCTTCTTCATTAGTCGGTAAAGAGGCAATGCCTTTTCACCGAGTCGTGAGATGAATCGACTTAATGCGGCCAAGCATCCAGTAAGCTTCTGGACATCGTGCACTCGCACAGGGTGTTTCATTCGGAGAATAGTGCCGATCTTTTCTGGATTAGCGTCGATCCCTCGCTCGGAAACGAGAAAACCGAGTAACTTGCCACCAGGAACTCCGAATGTGCACTTTGATGGATTGAGCTTGATATCATACCTTCTGAGGTTGGCAAATGTTTCGGCGAGGTCAGCGAGCAGGTCGGAACCTTTTCGTGACTTGACGACGATATCATCCATATACGCTTCCACATTCCGACTGATTTGAGTGAGTAGACACTTCTGAATCATTCGCATAAATGTGGCTCCGGCATTCTTGAGGCCGAATGGCATGGTGATATAGCAGAAGCACCCGAATGGAGTGATGAAAGCTGTTTTTACCTCGTCGGGTCCGTACAGACGGATCTGGTGGTACCCGGAGTAGGCGTCTAGAAAAGACAATCTCTCGCATCCTGCGGTCGAGTCAACAATTTGATCTATGCGAGGGAGAGGAAAATGATCTTTCGGGCAGGCCCGGTTGATGTGCTTGAAATCAATGCACATTCGGAGCGATTTGTCCTTCTTAGGAACCATGACGACATTAGCAAGCCACTCGGAGTGGTATATCTCTCGGATAAATCCTGCCGCTAACAGTCGAGCCACTTCCTCACCAATGGCTTTTCTCTTCTGGACGGCGGACCGCCGAAGATGCTCTTTGACTGGTTTTGCTGATGAGTCGACTCTTAGGCGATGCTCAGCCAGTCCCCTGGGAACACCTGGCATGTCAGCGGGCTTCCATGCAAAAATGTCCCAGTTCTCACGGAGGAACTGGATGAGCGCTTCTTCCTATTTCGGGTCGAGTGTTGTGGAGATGTGGGTCGGGGTTGCATCGGGGTCGGTCGGGTGAATGTGAACAGGCTTCGTCTCACCGGACGACTGAAATGCAGATTCTGTGGCGGGTTTCTTGGATCGCAGCAAATCACTCGGATCTGCGTTTTGCTTGTATTCTTCAAACTCGACCGCTGTCACCTGGGAATCATCAATCTTTGAGCCCTTCTAAAAGCACTCTTCTGCCTTTTTCTGATCATCGGTGACAGTGATCACTCCTTTGGGGCCGGGCATCTTCAATTTGAGGTACACATAACATGGTCGAGCCATGAACCGTGCATAAGCTGGTCTCCCCAAAATGGCATGATATGCACTCTGAAAATCCACGACCTCAAACGTCAACTTCTCTTTGCGAAAATGTTTCGAATCACCAAACACCACGTCCAGAGCTATTTGGCCGAGTGACTCGGCTTTCTTTCCTGGTATAACTCCATGAAAGCTCATGTTACTGGTGCTCAGTCGGGACATCGGAATGCCCATTCCTTTCAGTGTGTCTGCATACAACAAATTCAGCCCGCTACCACCGTCCATCAGCACTTTTGTCAGTCGAGTGCCTTCGACAACTGGATCGACCACCAAAGCTTGCCTCCCAGGGGTGGCAATATGAGTCGGGTGATCAGATTGGTCGAATGTGATGGGTGTTTGGGACCATCTCAGATAATTTGCTTTTGCTGGGGTAACCATGTTCACCTCGCGGTTAATGACTTTCAATCGACTCTTTCTTTCCACATCTGCAAAGATCATCAGAGTGGAGTTGATATGCGGATATCCTTCCTCACTGTCCTCCTTGTCTTCGGCCTTGTCCGACTCCTTTTCCTTGTCTTTAGACTGTTTTCCTTGAAACTGCTGGATCAGGAGTCGACATTGGCGAGTGGTATGCTTTGGGTAAATGATATTCCCCTCTTCGTCTTTCTTCGTGTGGATGTGACACGGCATATCCATCACGTCGTTCCCTTCTTTATCCTTTACCTTCTTAGGGTTCCAGGATCATTTTGGTTTCCCTTTAAACTTTCCATGAGTCACGGCCAGAGCCTCTCCAGGAGCTGCCGGTTCAGCCTTCCGCTTCTGTTTCCGACTGGTGTTTCCCTTCTCCGACTGGCTCGGCTTGTGCTTGCCGCTTCGGAGTCGGTCTTCTTCTTCGCCGTTGGCGTACTTGGTAGCAATTTCCATCATCCGACTCAAGGTCATGTCTCCGGTTTGACCAAATTTCAAACTCAATTCTCTGTTCTTGACACCATCCTTGAAGGCGCAGACTGCCTGATGGTCAGACACATTCTCCACAGTATGGTGCAAAGTGATCCATCTCTGAATATACTCCCTGAGAGTCTCATTGGTCTTCTGCACGCAGACTTGCAGCTCCGTCAATCCAGCCGGTCGCTTGCAAGTTCCTTCAAACGTTCTGACGAACACTCGGGACAGATCTTCCCAAGTGTAAATGCTGCTAGGAGGTAACTGATTCAACCACGCTCTGGCAGAACCTTCCAACATGAGGGGCAAATGCTTCATGGCCACCTCGTCATTCCCACCACCAATCTGAACCGCCACTCGGTAGTCCTCAAGCCAAGTTTCAGGCTTAGACTCACCGGTGAACTTGCTGACTCCTGTTGCCAACCTGAAATTGGGAGGAATCACTGCGGCTCTGATTGCTCTGCTGAAACATTCTGGACCAGAAACGTGCACTCGACTGCTCGTGGGCGCATCTCGGTCGAGTCCACCTCGATGGGCTCTGTTCCGGTCGACCAAGCCTTGCACGATAATGGATCGCGCGTCGAAGCCTGGTTCTCTGGGGTCAACTGGAACTCTTCGCCCCGCACTGAGCTGACGTCTGTCATCTTGCTGCCGAGGAGCGTAAGACCCACCCCTCGGAGGGGAAGTGGGCACTCGACGCCTATCATCTCGGTCGTGTCGGTCTCCATATTGGTCTCGCCGATTCTCTCGCCCTTCACGCTACGGAGGCGATCTGGGACTGTGAGCCGACTGAACCGTATTCGCAGTGACGGATCGATTGTGAATTCTGTTGCGCAACTGCAACACAGCTGAATTCTGATCTCCTGCTGCCCGGAGCAGATCCCTGATCTGCATCAAGCCTCTGCCAGCTTCCGACTAAGAGGGCTGGATGGACTCTGCTATACGGGCCGCAGCTGCTAAATTCTGGATTGGGGTTCGATATACCTGAGTCGGCGGGAAGAGTTGACGTCGATTGGCGTCGGGAACTCGTTGCCGCGCGCGCTCGTCGAGTGCTCGCTGAAGATTCTCCAGGCGAGCGCGTTCGGCCAAATTGGCCAAACGTGCCTCCTCCAAGGCGCGAGCCTCGGGGGTTTCTCCTGCGATGGGAGTATGCAGGGCATCCATGTTCCTGCGGCGAAGTTCCTCTCTTTGCAGAGAGTCGAGTGGCTCGGGCTGGTACTCTTCGTGGTCTCGTGCGGGGTCGCCTCCGTCGCCTGCCCCACCATCACGGGCGAAGCCAGGGGGCTGCGAGGCCCGTCGACCATCAGGATTTCCGCTGCTGGATCACTACTATCGCATTCGGATGCAGTCTCTACGGAGCCTGTCGACAGATCGAACAGGCCGTAGAGAGATTCGTCGGGCTCGATTGCCGCAACTTGGGTGGTGGCCGTCTGGCGAGCCACCGCGTGTCTCACCCACCGCTGAAGCCTCGACCGACCCGAGCGCTTGCGCTGGCGGGAGACCGGGAGGGTGGTCGATAGGGGAGTCGACCGATAAGGGGTCGACGGTTGCCGCAGCAGAACGCCGTGGACACATGCACGAAAATGCGTCGCACCGCGGACGGGGAGCGCATCGACGTCGAGTGGAGCCTCCTGGAGCCAGGTGGAGTCGTCGGCGACGAAGGTGAGAGCACCGAGACGAATCTCTCGACCCTCGACCAAAACTCCAGCAGCTACCATGATGAAAGTACTCGGAAGAACCGCAAGTTCTCCACAAAATCGCTAAAACACCAGCCCCACGGTGGGCGCCAACTGTCGTGGATCTAAATCTGACAGTAGAGTGGGGGGTAGGTATGGAGAGGCAAGGTCCTAGCTATGGAGAGGTTGTAAACACAAGAGATGTACGAGTTCAGGCCCTTCTCGGAGGAAGTAAAAGCCCTACGTCTTGGAGCCCGGAGGCGGTCGAGTGGATTATGTGTATATGGATTACAGGGTGCCGAACCCTTCTGCCTGTGGAGGGGGGTGGCTTATATAGAGTGCGCCAGGACCCCAGCCAACCCACGTAATGAATGGTTTAAGGTACATTAAGTCCGGGGCGTTATTGGTAACGCCCCACATAAAGTGTCTTTACTATCATAAAGTCTACTTAATTACAGACCGTTGCAGTGCAGAGTGCCTCTTGACCTTCTGGTGGTCGAGTGAGTCTTCGTGGTCGAGTCCTTCAAGTCAGTCGAGTGAGTCCCTCGTAGGTCGACTGGAAGGCGATCTCTTCTAAGGGTGTCCTTGGGCAGGGTACTTAGATCAGGTCTGTGACCCTACCCTAGGTACATGACCCCATCACCAACATTGTAAGTTTTGGCCCGTACTTCTCTGCTTTGATATCTTCGAGCCTGCTGTTGATAGAATGCGGAACGAGCTTTTGCCACGTCGCGCTCCTCCTCTAAGGCGTCCAAACTGTCCTGCCGATCCAACTCGGCTTCTCTTTCTTCGTACATGTGCACGCGAGGTGAGTCATGAATTATGTCACAGGGCAAAACTGCCTCTACGCCGTATACCATAAAAAATGGTGTGAATCCGGTAGTGCGATTCGGTGTGGTCCGCAGCCCCAAGAGTACGGAGTCGGGCTCCTCTACCAAGTGTGTGTTAGATTCCTTGAGGGACCGCACTAGTCTGGGTTTAATGCCGCTCATGATTAGACCATTTGCTCTCTCGACTTGATGGTTAGTTTGAGGGTGATAGACTGAAGCGTAGTCGAGCTTGATGCCCATGTTTTTGCACCAGAGTTTAACCTCGTCGGCCATGAAGTTCGTGCCGTTATCAGTGATGATGCTATGGGGGACGCCGTAACGGTGTACTACCCCTGATATGAAGTCTATCACGGGTCCGGATTCGGCCGTCTTAACTGGCTTGGCCTCTATCCATTTGGTGAATTTATCCACCATGACCAATAGGTATTTTTGCTTGTGGGTACCTCCTTTAATGGGTCCAACCATGTCAAGCCCCCAGACCGCGAACGACCAGGTGATGGGTATAGTTTTGAGGGCGGTGGGTGGCATGTGGCTTTCATTAGCAAAAAGCTGGCAACCGACGCATCATTGGACTAAGTCCTGAGCATCTGCACGGGCCGTCGGCCAATAAAATCCTGTACAGAAGGCCTTGCCTACAAGGGCCCGGGCTGCGGCATGGTGCCCACCGAGTCTGGCATGAATTTCTGCCAGAAGATTTCGCCCTTCCTCTTCGGAGATACACCTTTGAAGGACTCCGGTTGTGCTTTTCTTATAAATCTCTCCCTCATGGACCTTATAGGCTTTAGATCGCCGTACTATGCAGCGGGCCTCGTTTTGGTCCTCGGGAAGTTCCTGCCTATTTAAGAAGGCTAGGAATGGCTCGGTCCACAGGGCAATGACTGCCATTATTTCGTGGGCTGAAGGTGTTATTTCATTGGCAGAACCACCGATTGTGTCAGAATGTTCAGTGTCGGGCGATGCGGTTGGGTCTGTTGTTTCCGGACTCCCCTTCCCATAGTACAGATGGCTTGAAAAGCCGCTCCAGGAAGATGTTGGGAGGGACGGCATCGCGCTTTGCGCCGATGCGTGCCAATACGTTCGCCGCCTGGTTATTATCCCGGGCTATATGGTGAAATTTGAGCCTTCAAACCAAGCTGCCATTTTTAGGACGGCGTTACGGTAAGCTACCATTTTCGGATCCTTGGCGTCGAAGTCGCCATTTATTTGGGATATCGCGAGGTTCGAATCCCCGCGCACCTCTAGGCGTTTAATGCCCATGGAGATCGCCATCCGGAGGCCATGTAGAAGGGCCTCGTATTCGGCTGCGTTGTTGGAGTCCGTGTACATTATCTGGAGTACGTATTGGACTGTGTCTCCGGTTGGGGACGTCAGGACGATGCCAGCCCCCAGGCCTACCAACATTTTGGAGCCGTTGAAGTGCATGATCCAATTGGAATATGCGCCGTACTCTTTAGGGAGTTCGGCTTCAGTCCATTCGGCGACGAAGTCGGCCAAAACTTGCGACTTAATAGCTTGCCGTGGCTTGTAGGTTATGTCGAACGGGAGGAGCTCAATGGCCCATTTTGCAATCCGGCCAGTCGCGTCGCGGTTGTTTATAATGTCATTAAGAGGTACTTCGGAGGCTACTGTTATCGAACACTCTTGACAGTAGTGTCGCAGCTTCCGGGATGCCATGAACACCGCGTACACTATCTTTTGATAATGTGGATACCGGGACTTGCATGGAGTTAGGACAGTGGACACGTAGTAAACTGGTTTTTGAAGGGGGAACTTGTGTCCGTCCGTTTCTCGTTCGACGACGAGCACCGCGCTTACAAGTTGATGTGTTGCCGCGATATATAATAACATTGGTTCGCCCATGTTGGGCACGGCCAGGACCGGATTTTTTGCCAATATGGCTTTTATTTCTTCGAGTCTAGCCGTGGTGGCATCCATCCACTCAAAGTATTCAGTGCGCCGGAGGAGGCGATAAAGGGGTAATGCCTTTTCTACCAAATGGGAGATAAAGCGGCTTAAAGCCGCCATGCATCCAGTCAATTTTTGTATTTGTTTGAGGTCTTTTGGGATATCCAATTGTGACAGAGCTCGGATCTTGGCTGGGTTTGCTTCAATTCCTCTACCGGATACAATGAAGCCCAAGAGCTTTCCGGCTGGTACGCCGAAGACGCATTTTTCCGGATTCAGCTTAATGTCGTATGTTTGGATGTTGTCGAATGTGAGCCTCAAGTCGTCTACTAGAGTTTCAACATGCTTGGATTTGACGACCACATCATCTACGAATGCCTCCATTGTTTTGCCGATCTAGTTTGCCAGACATGTCTGAATCATGCGCTGATATGTTGCGCCGGCGTTTTTGAGCCCGAAGGGCATTGTGTTGAAGCAGAATGGGCCGTATGGAGTGATGAATGCCGTTGCAGCTTGGTCTGGCTCTGCCATCTTAATTTGGTGGTAGCCGGAGTATGCGTCGAGGAAGCACAATGTGACGCCCCCGATTCAATCCTACACTAATCATACACGCAAACGTGTACGATCAAGATCAGGGACTCACGGGAAGATATCACAACACAACTCTAAAAATAAAATAAGTCATACACGCATCATAATACAAGCCAGGGGCCTCGAGGGCTCGAATACAAATGCTCGATCATAGACGAGTCAGCGGAAGCAACAATATCTGAGTACAGACATAAGTTAAACAAGTTTGCCTTAAGAAGGCTAGCACAAACTGGGATACAGATCGAAAGAGGCGCAGGCCTCCTGCCTGGGATCCTCCTAACTACTCCTGGTCATCGTCAGCGGGCTGCACGTAGTAGTAGGCACCTCCAGTGTAGTAGGAGCCATCATCGATGGTGGCGTCTGGCTCCTGGGCTCCAGCATCTGGTTGCGACAACCAGGTAGAATGGAAAGGGGGAAAAGAGGGAGAAAAGCAATCGTGAGTATTCATCCAAAGTACTCACAAGCAAGGATCTACACTACATATGCATGGGTATATGTGTAAATTGCCATATCGGTGGACAGAACTGCAGAATGCCAGAATAAGAGGGGGATAGCTAATCCTATCGAAGACTACGCTCCTGGCAGCCTCCGTCTTGCAGCATATAGAAGAGAGTAGATTGAAGTCCTCCAAGTAGCATCGCATAGCATAATCCTACCCGGTGATCCTCTCCTTGTTGCCCTGTGGAAAAGCGATCACCGGGTTGTCTGTGGAACTTGTTTGGGTGTGTTTTATTAAGTATCTGTTTCTAGTTGTCATAAGGTTAAGGTACAACACCGGGTCGTCCTTTTACCAAGGGACACGACTATTCGAATAGATTAACTTCCCTGCAGGGGTGCAACACATAACCCAACACGCTCGATCCCATTTGGTCGGACACACTTTCCTGTGTCATGCCTAGCCTCGGAAGATCAACACGTCACATCCCCACCTAGGAACAACAAAGAGGTCAGCCCGCCGGTCTAAATCCTATGCGCGCAGGGGTCTGGGCCCATCGCCCATTGCACACCTGCACATTGCGAGGGCGGCCGGAAGCAGACCTAGCAACCTCCATTACAAAGGAAGTCACATTATGCGGTCCAATTCGGCGCGCGCCGCTCCGTCGCTAACGTCAAGAAGGCTTCGGCTGATACCACGACGTCGAGTGCCCATATCTTTCCCACATAGTTGGTTAGTGCGTATAGGCCAGTGGCCAGACTCAGATCAAATACCAAGATCTCATAAAGCGTGTTATTATGAAGCAACCGCGAACGCCGACCAGGGCCAGGCCCACCTCTCGCCTAGGTGGTCTCAACCTGCCCTGTCGCTCCGCCACAAAGATCCACACAGAGGGCCGTCGGGACAAAGGTCCTTTCAGCCCCAATCCGTGAATCACTCACGGGTACTCTTCGAGCGGACCCGACTTTAGTCACCATCTATAATATGTATATATGTATAGTATATACCCGTGATCACCTCCCAAGTGATCACGGCCCAATAGTATAGCAAGGCAGACTGACAAGAATGTAGGGCCAATGATGATAAACTAGCATCCTATACTAAGTATTTAGGATTGCAGGTAAGGTATCAACAGATGTAGCAACAATGTCAGGCTATGCATCAGAATAGGATTAACAGAAAGCAGTAACATGCTACACTACTCTAATGCAAGCAGTATAGAGGAGAATAGGCGATATATGGTGATCAAGGGGGGGGGGACTTGCCTGGTTGCTCTGGCAAGAAGGACGGGTCATCAACACCGTAGTCGAACTGGGGGTCACCGGCAGCCATCGGGGTCTACCGGAAAGAGGTAACGGAGGGGGAACACAATAAATAACAGAGCAATCAAAGCATCACAAAGCGTAACATGGCAATACGCGGTGCTAGAGGTGACCTAACGCAGTAGGAGGTGTTACCGGCGAAGGGGGAAAACATCCGAGAATGTATCCCCGGTGTTTCGTGATTCCGGACAGATGAACCGGAGGTGAAATGTTGCAGGATCGCTATGCTAGGGACGCGTGGCAGACGAACGGGCTGCGTATTCGGATTCATCTCGTCGTTGTGAGCAATTTTCATGTACAAAGTTTTATTATCCGGGCTACAATCTATTTTATATTAATTTTAAAAGATTTAAATCATTTTTAGGATTAACAGAATTAATTAAATCAAAAGGCATTTATGACATCATCATGACATCAGCATGATGCAAACGGTCAAAGTTGACCATTGACCAGTCAACTAATGGGTGGCCCCCGCATGTCATAGGTTGTTATCTAATTGACAGTAGTTAGATCTATTAGCAGGTTAATTAGTTTTAATTAACTAGATTAATTAAGTGAATTAATTCTTTAATTAATTAATTAATTAATATTTTTATTATTGTTATTTTTTATTTCCTTTTCCTTTTTTTATAAAAACGTTCTGGGCGTGGGGCCCCCTGTCATAGGCTCACAGGGGCCAAACGGGGGTGGGTTAATGGGCGCACGGGCGCCAGCCCGAATGGGCGCGGGTGTGCGAACGTGGTGGCCAGCGCCCGACAGGGCGCCCGGGGGGTTGCCGGCGAGGCGCTGAGTGGGGCGGGGCCGCGGTGATGCACGGGCGACCGCCGGAGGCCGAAGCGATGCAGAAGCATCAGCAGGAGCGACGACGTGGCTCACCAGGAGGGGCGCGGGGCGCGGCCGTCGCGGGCGAGCAGCACGGCAGCGGCGGTGCGGCCGGCGATGGTAGGGCGACAGCAGCATATAGCAGCAGCAGAAGGGGCAATAGGGGGGAACGGAACGGCCGGGAGGCACGGGAGCGCGCCACGGGCGGTGAGGCGCCGGGAGCCAAGCTCCGACTATGGCGAGGACGAGCACATGAGCGACGGTAAAACGATACGGATCGAAGGGATAAGAGCGGGAATCGGTCGAGGGGCTCACCCTAGTGCTCGTCGACGAGGTAGGAAGGTCGGGGAAGCGCTCGGGGAGGTGCGGGGGTGGCCAGAGATGCTGGGGGCGGCCGGTGGTGTAGATCGACCGAGGGGGGCGGCGACGGTCGTGGCAGTTCTCAGCGATGTGGGCCTTGGCCATTCGAGGGAGGGGGCATACGCGGTTGTAGAGGCGTCGAAGCACGCGGCGACGCGCGACGTCGAGGGGGGGGGTCGGAGCAGGGGCGTGGTGCTGGGTCCATTCTGCCCTTCCCGATCCAGAATGGGGTCGAGAGGTGGGGGAAGAGACTCGGGAGAGTGGGGGCAAGTGGGAGGAGTGGGGTCTCGCTAGTTACGGTTCGGTCGCCCGAGGGGATAAGGAGGTGGAGTGGGCTGGCCTGGTGGCCTAGATGCCCGGTTGGGCCGAATGGCCCAGGGGAAGGGGGTTTGCTTTTTGTTTAGTTTTATTTTATTCTTACCTTTGCTTTCTATTTTCTTTTATTTCTTTAATATTTTATAGTCTTACAAAAGGTAAAACCCCCACCTAAAATAGAGTTACAACCGTCACAAAAAGTTTTACTCCTGAACAAAATAGTTTAGTATTTTATAAAATTCAGAAGGCACTTATTTATAGTTTTAGCTACCGTTTATTCATTTTAGATTATTTAACATTTTATAGAAGTGTGGTCTCTCCACCATAATTACCTATGCATTATTTGGCTCCACCCAAACATTTAGTTTTAATATTTGAAAACCTTTATCGTTTGCCTTTATTTTAATTTTGAAATTTGAACTGGGTTTCGAAGTGATGCGAGTTTATCAACAGTAACCGAGGTGACATGGCATCATTAGCGCAGGGTTATTGTGGCTTGATTACCCAGGCGTCACAATTCTCCTCTACTACAAGAAATCTCGTCCCGAGATTTAAGCGGTGGAGTAAGGGGGGGGGGGAGGTGCTGGTAGCGAAAAACCTAAACGAGTCTTCTCGGTCTTGGCTGCCCTTTCGAAGAGGTTGATCCCTTTCGTTGATGTCTTCAGTCCTCTGCTTCAGGTCATCATGATGAAGTTGTCGTCCTTCCTTAAGGATCTTCATCGTACTTACGAAAAGGTGAGAAGGGAAAACCCTATAAGGATGGATTCTAACAAGATCGAGTATCAGATGGTTAACTCAGGGGAAGAAGCATAAGTATCTCTCTAATTGTAACTTCAGAAGATGTTGAGAGCAAAGTAAGAATGTACCATGAGAAGTTTCAAACGGATAGGCAAGCGTTCGATGCCTAATCAGAAGGTGAAAGAGGTTCAGAGCAACTAGAATAAGTATTGCATCTGATACCCGAATAGATCACTTGGCAGGTGGCCCGTGAGTTACAGGACAAGTCAGGAATAACTTTGGAAACCGGGGGTGTATAGGAAAGTCAGGTTTCGATCCTGTGAAACTATGGGTTATGGGCCCACCATGTGGGTTAAAAGTAGGAAGGGTGGTGACGTCTTGCGTGATCATGCAAGCAAGGCATGTTAGAGGGTAGCATGTCGATTATGTCGGCAACAACGTCGGTACCAAGGGTGAGGGACAAAGAGAACCATTTTCCTGCTCGTTAGGACGAGGCAGACCAATAGGTAAAGTTCTCGTCCATCGGTGGTTACCAGAATGTCATCAACAATAGTAACAAGGTCTTACTGATAGAGTTGTAAACCGAGGTGTTTACCTAAGCAGGAGAATATTACTGCTTAGATCATATAGATCACAAGAAACGTTAACCCAACAAATGGAAAGAAAAATATGATTATCAGATTAAATAGAACAATGGAAAGGAAAATTTGTTTAAACACATATTTCGAAGGTATAACCTTCGGAAGGACGAGCAGAGCATGATATCCATGACAGGATATCATGTAGAAAACCATTTAGGTTAGGGAAGATGAAGTTCATGACATTACCCAAACAACAGTGTTTGAATAATTGATAAAGGAAATTTAGCATGGCGCTTCAAATGTTCTTATCGATGATCAGAGTACCACCGACATGCTTCGAGATAGCATTGACATGGTCTTCAAGCAAAGGTCGGACTTTGTATTCACAAAGGATCCATCAGGAACATCTTATAGAATAAGTCTTACATTTTCCTTATGGAAGAATGGCTAACCTTACTGAAAAGAGGGGGTATTATAACAATGGGTTCCCCAGCCAGGTGTGCTAGGCATGACATCACCTTACCGGGTCATATAAAGACCAATGTTAAAACTCCTGGAAATATGTTCAAACCATCATATCTGACCCGAGATTTGGATCCGATTGGTGTCAGGATACCTCAGACTCATGATGCCTGAGAAGGAAGGGTGCAACACAGATTGACGAGATGACATTGTAAGATTCTCGGGAAAAGAACTATGGAAGCGAGTTTCAAAACAAGAGTTCATCATTAAACCAAGGAGAGGATGAGGTGGCTGATGGACTCAGCGACCATTCATAGAGATTTCTAAAAATATGGATTTCCACAATTATGAGAACAAGGAGATAACATTTGTCAGATCAAGTGATATAATGAGGTATGCTCGAGGAAAACATACACATTTAAGCATTGGTTGAAAGGTGCACCCGAAATATGGGCTGGGATGCACGACCAATGCCAGAATGGTGATTCAACAACCAACACACTAAGTTGGATTTATTGTCCATTAACTCCGAAGCAATAAGGTTGCTAAGAATACTGAAGTCTCACGGCAGAGTTCATTTACTGGTATTCCGGTTAGAAGCAACACGGGCCAAAAAGAAGGGTGATGGCGAGAGGCATCAAAATACCCAAAATTCTTAAGAGGTGGAGTAATCCTTGCAACATCCTTGACATAAGGAACAGTAATACTTCAAGGTAGAACATAACACAAACTGAATCGCAAGTTGCATCCTTAACAAGAACAAGTTTGTGATGAAAGGAAGGTAAATATGTTGTCAATGGTAACTCAAATTACCAAGGGACGAGGATGGCACTTACCATCATGAATTCAATTGATGCCCAGGAAGGATTCAAAATGTTGATGATGATCCCGGCAACTTTGTCGAGAGGTTTCAAGAAGATGTAACCGCTCGGCGATGACATCAAGTCAAAGGAATGCCGAAGCGAAAGGTTATTGGAACCATGAGTATGACACAAACTCAAAATCAAGCTTGGTGTTCAAGGCGAAATGATATGACGAGGAAAATCGACATAAACTTAGCTCATCGTCGAAAGTTGTGCTCCGGGAAGAAGGACCGGGGCACAGTTAAAATTAGCACAATCATGAAGTAACCGATCAGGCTAGGAGTGACGTGATGGAGTATTAAACATCTCAACAACAAAGTACTAGGAGTATTGAATCACAGTGTTCATTTGATTCACTAATCGGTGTTCCCGGTTGACGACAACCCAGAACCCGTGGAGTGACTACGACAAGGAAAGACATTACTTCAACAAAGTTAGTAAGATGTGGTGCAATGGCAAGACATCTTTGAGATACCAGGGGGTAATACTCGAAGGTAGAACAAAATAGAGGTTGGGCAGACGTAATGATCTGCAGATGGCAAGTACTTTTAACTTGTCCGAGAATGGGATCAAAGAAGAACAATCACGGTCGGAACCACGATTGCAAAGGACAAAATCACAGATACAAGATCAAATTATGCCAAGTGAATAATTTTTGTTACGAGAAGCTATCATGATAAGCTCAACATTGTTTCCATGGGCATGAGCACAAAGTTCAAGGTCGACTCCCACTTCTCCAATGTATAACCTTTCATTTACTTCTCGCTTTCGATGAAGTTGTAGTGTTGAAATTATATCTGGCAAAACACCAGAATAGTATGACTCGTGAAAACTCTTCTGGTTCACACAGATTAAGGAAGGCATAGATTCAACCCGTCGGGGCATCTTAGGAACGCATACCACAAACTTCAGAAGTAATTGACTCAAGCTCGAAAGTAAAGCATGGTTGAGAAAGCAGAGGATACAATTTACCAAAGGCATTATGTATCCGAGGAAAGGCTCACAAGGTTATTAAATATGAAGGACGTTGTCGGATAAAATTCAACAAAGGATCTGGTGGTCCATAAAGGGATCTAATGTGAGCATCGGTACTCAACCAGAAGAAGAAAGCATGCAAGGAGATCAGATGATAGAAACAACTCACTACTTCAAAGCTCAATTGCAAAGGAAATATCATTTCCAAATCAGGGGATCAGAAGCCAATGCTCTCATTAAGAATGGATAAGTTGAATAGACTTAGGGGTACAATCAACAAAAATTTAATTGGTCGATAATCAGCTCATGTTTAAAATGATGTTTGAGGCGGAAGGAGGAATTCTAGGATCTGATTGAGGATTTTGAGCATTCGCAACTTTTTGAATCAATGGACTCAAAATGATAGTGACAAAGGCTAACAATAAGATTACGGTACTTGTGGGATTAACCATAATGCAAGCAAGCAAGAATTTCAAGAGCAATAGGCTGCTCAGGATTTTCGGAAGATCGAATGGTATTTCGAAGTCTTTTGCGAAACACATGAACAACTGGGGAGAAACATATCCTCAGTAAGTGTGAGGATTAATTTATAGGTGTAATCAGGCAACAAGAAACTACAAGGCAGTAATCACAAAGTTTTCTCAGAGCAATAGAGAGAAGTTCGGGGTATCTTGTAATAACAAGTCCAACTGAGAATAAAGGTAAGAACGACTGGTGTATGCATTTATCCATAGTGATGTTTTGGTGGTAGGGAATTGCAAAAGCAACGAGGACAAATTCTCGAGAGAACATCGGAGAGTATCTTCAGGATCTTCTGATGCAGCAGGGGACCATCAGTAATAAGGGGCTCTCCGGGTGGAAGTGATCACGAGATCCTAATGTCAGAGTTAGCAAAATTCGTTTAACCCGAGTAGAAGAGAGTTCAGAGTCCCGGAGTAAAGATCAAGGAGTAAAAGATCCTAATACCACCCAATGGCGACGTGGGCCCTTAAGGCACACAGCCATGTTAGTAAAAGTTTTGTAGTGACTAGACTCCACTCTGGCCAAGGAGTGTGGAAGGGGGATTCCTACAGGCAGTCAGCTCTAATACCAACTTGTGACGCCACCGATTCAATCGTACACTAATCATACACGCAAACGTGTACGATCAAGATCACAGACTCACGGGAAGATATCACAACACAACTATAAAAATAAAATAAGTCATACAAGCATCATAATACAAGCCAGGGGCCTCGAGGTCTCGAATACAAATGCTCGATCATAGACGAGTCAGCGGAAGCAACAATATCTGAGTACAGACATAAGTTAAACAAGTTTGCCTTAAGAAGGCTAGCACAAACTGGGATACAGATCGAAAGAGGCGCAGGCCTCCTGCCTGGGATCCTCCTAACTACTCCTGGCCGTTGTCAGCGGGCTGCACGTAGTAGTAGGCACCTCCAGTGTAGTAGGAGCCATCGTCGAAGGTGGCGTCTGGCTCCTGGGCTCCAGCATCTGGTTGCGACAACCAGGTAGAATGGAAAGGGGGAAAAGAGGGAGAAAAGCAACCGTGAGTACTCATCCAAAGTATTCGCAGCAAGGATCTACACTACATATGCATGGGTATATGTGTAAAGGGCCATATCGGTGGACTGAACTGCAGAATGCCAGAATAAGAGGAATATAGCTAATCCTGTCGAAGACTACGCTTCTGGCAGCCTCCGTCTTGCAGCATGTAGATGAGAGTAGATTGAAGTCCTCCAAGTAGCATCGCATAGCATAATCCTACCCGGCGATCCTCTCCTCGTTGCACTGTGGATAAGCGATCACCGGGTTGTCTGTGGAACTTGTCTGGGTGTGTTTTATTAAGTATCCGGTTCCAGTTGTCATAAGGTCAAGGTACAACTCCGGGTCGTCCTTTTACCGAGGGACACGGCTATTCGAATAGATTAACTTCCCTGCAGGGGTGCACCACATAACCCAACACGCTCGATCCCATTTGGCCGGACACACTTTCCTGGGTCATGCCCGGCCTTGGAAGATCAACACGTCGCAGCCCCACCTAGGCACAACAGAGAGGTCAGCCCGCCGGTCTAAATCCTATGCGCGCAGGGGTCTGGGTCCATCGCCCATTGCACACCTGCATGTTGCGAGGGCGGTCGGAACCAGACCTAGCAACCTCCATTGCAAAGGAAGTCACGTTACGCGGTCCAATCCGGTGCGCCCCGCTCCGTTGCTGACTTCAAGAAGGCTTCGGCTGATACCACGACGTCGAGTGCCCATATCTTTCCCGCATAGTTGGTTAGTGCATATAGGCTAGTGGTCAGACTCAGATCAAATACCAAGAGCTCGTTAAGCATGTTTTTTTTGACCTGAAACTGTAGGGCTTTGGCCCCACAACAATTTTATTACTCCAAACAATAATACATATCTGCAGTAATTTACAAGGTCAGGGAGAGCCTAAAAAAGAAAAGGCAAGTTGAAAAAGCTAACCTCAAGGAGGCAAAAAAGAGATCCATCTAAGCAGATCATCTTTGAATTTAGGTTTAATCCTATGCACTAAAAGAGAAACGTCCAAAATAAAAGAAGCTCTCCACCTACGAAAAGATGGTTTGATATTCCTGAAGACCCTGTCATTCCCAACATTCCAAATATTCCAGCAAGCTAGAAAAACAACTTCAGAGAAGAAAGGCCTTGCAAAATCCCTTCTAGCATGGAAAGCAATGGCAGTCATATCATCTCCAGCAGGCCAGCTTATTTGAAGGTAGTTCCAGACCCTGCAACTAAAGTTACACTGGAAGAATAGATGATCCCTGTCCTCCTTGGTGTGCGTGGGACACAACACACACAAATTTGAGTCAGAGACATTCCAGTGCCTTCTCTCCAGCATATCTTGTGTGTTCAACCGATCCATGATCAACAACCAAGCAAAGAACTTAATCCTCAATGTGCAACAACTAGCCCAAATCCAGGACAATATTGGGTTTGACACAATGTGCTTGTGCAAGAAGGTATAATATTTCTTGGCAGAGTAATCCTTTCCATCCTCTTTCCAAACCCAAACATCATTCAGCTGGTGATTTACATTTGAATTTCCAAGCAAGGATTGCAATGACTGCAACTCACCAAAAGCTCTCTCAGAGAGTGGTAAGTGAAATAGAGGAGTTAGCTCAGACATGTCAAAAACCTCAGCAGCAGAAATAAGAGGGTCAATGACAAAGGAGAAAAGTCTTGCAAATCTTTGATCAAGTGGTATACTGGAATCTCCCAAAGACCAAGAATCAGACCAAAATAGAACTGTGTCACCCCTATGAACATGCACAGTACAGACCATCCTGAATTTATCCATTAACTTGCAAATATCCCTCCACCAGAAGGAACCACAAAAGGTTGTAGCATGGGGGACTCTACCATGATAGTAAGTGTTCCAAATCAAATGCACCCAGGGAACATCAACTTTATTGTAGAACTTACTAACATGTTTGAGAAGAAGGGCTTCATTCTGCAGCCCCAAATTCAAAATACCCAGCCCACCTTTATTCTTTGGTCTGCAGACCAAGCTCCAAGCAGCCAAAGACTGACCAGACTCCTGTCCATACTTTCTCCAAAGGCACTGCCTCTGAATTCTCTCCAGTTGCTTTAAAATACCAGGAGGCAGGTCCAAACTGCAGAGGAAAAAAATAGGAACCAAAGAGAGAGCAAATATCAAGTACTGTAGCCTTCCTCCATGAGCAAGGAAGGAGGAGCTTACAGAAAGTTTCCTCTCCATACTATCCACCAGAGGCATTAAATCCAGAATCTTGGGTTTGTTGATTCCCACAGGTAGCTCAAGATAGGTAAAAGGCAGAGAGCCAACCACACAACCAAAGACTAAAGCCAGCCTAGCTATCTCCACTGAGTCAACATTAATAGGGAGCATTGAAGACTTATGATAGTTGACATGCAGCCCAGTGGACTTGGAGAATAGGAGTAACATCCCCTTCAGAGCTAGCAATTGTGGTTCCTTAGCAGGCAAAATAATTAATGTGTCATCAGCATACTGAATAATGGGGTAGTCCCTGTCATGACAGGGAATTGGAAGCTCCAAAAGTCCCTTGTGAAACATATCATTAACCACTGATTGCAACAAATCAGCAGCAATTGCAAACAGGAGTGGAGAGAGAGGGTCACCCTGCCTAACACCTTTCTTGCAGGTAAATTGCTTACCAGGTACCCCATTAAGCAAAACAGAAGAAGTACCAGAAGCAAGGAACTGCTTAACCCAGGAAATCCATTTGTCATTGAAACCTTTGTGTCTCAGAATCTGAAATATAGCCTCATGCTCAATTGAATCAAAAGCTTTCTCAAAGTCTAGCTTAGTATGACAATAGGCCTTTTGGACTGGTGACATTGATGCAAGTATTCAAGTGTCCAAGCCACACAGTCCTGGATTGTTCTTGACTTGATAAAACCATATTGGTTTTTATGCAAACATCTCATGATATCCAACTGAAGCCTATTTGCAGCCATTTTTGAAAGGAACTTAACCCCCATACCAGTAAGAGAGATAGGTCTAAAGTCATTGACAGATTCAGGAGACCTCTTCTTTGGTACCAGAGTGATGTATGAATAGTTGATATTCTCAAGATTAGCAGTCCCCTCATGAAAACAGCAGCCAAAGCATAGAAATCCTTGCTGATTATATGCCAACACTTTTTGAAAAACAAGCCATTAAATCCATCAGGGCCAGGTGACTTATCAATAGGCATGTTCTTAACAGTGTTATCCATCTCCTCCTTGGAGAACACTTTAGTCAAGGAATCCAAACCCTCCACTCTATCCAAAATAGAAGAGAGATCAAAACACATTTCAATCCCATGACTAGTGCCCATTCTGTTCTTGAAATTAAGCCATAGAGCAGCAGCCATTTGTTCATGGTCAGTCACCACAGAGCCATCCTCCAGCCTTAAAGAAGAAATGGAGTTATGCCTATATCTTTCAGAAGCCATGGCATGGAAAAATTTAGTGTTTTCCTCCCCCACTTTAATGGATCGAATAGTACACCTTTTCCTCCAATATAGATACTGCAGGTGTAGGAGATGCTCCAGATGCAACTTAACTAGATTTCTGAAGTTGAATTCATGCCTGAATAGGGGCCTCAACTCCTCCAAACTATCCAAAATGAGAACCACTCTGTTGCATTTAGCAATTAAGACCTTCATTTTGGAGACATTCATATGCCAACTCTTGAGATCTCTCCTCAAGGATTTGAACTTAGCAGCAATAACAGCAGTAATGTGTGCTTTGTTTATAGTAGAAGACCAAGAGGCAGCTACACAATCAATAAAACCCTGCAACTCCACCCAATAGTTCTCAAAACGAAAGATATTGCATTTGGGAATGGAGGTGTTGATTGCCACCACACAAGGCACATGATCTGAAGCAGTCCTTGCAAGTGGTAACACCTGAGTGGAAGGGTAACAGGAGATCCAATTCGCAGAAGTAAAAAACCAGTCTAGCTGCTCAAGGAGAGGATTATCTTGCATATTTGACCAAGTGAAAGATCTACCCTTAATAGGTAATTCGAGCAGACCAAGATGCCCGATAATCTCATTAAAGATAAAAATATCATTAGCATCACCCCCAGGTAGATTTCTGTTCTCAGTTGATCTAATAAAATTAAAATCCCCCAGTACCAGCCAATTAGCAGAGTCAGGTATGGAAAGATGGTAGAGCCAGTCCACAAAATCATCTCTAGCTTGGCCTCTGCATGGCCCATAGACATTGACCAACGTCCAAACTTCATTATTATGTTTGGAAGTGAATTGGACAATAATACCAAAATGCTTCGCCTCCATTAACCGACCAGAGAGAACAGAGGAGTTCCACAGCACAACAATGCCACCTGAGGCCCCAACCGAAGGACTGAAAACGAATGAGTCAAAACGACTTGGGCAAAAATTTCGTACAGTCATGGAATCAATACATTCCATTTTCGTTTCTTGTAGACATATCACAGACGCCATGCTTTCCTCCACCTTATTATGAACAGCATGTTGGCGATCATCAGAATTAAGACCTCTAACATTCCAACACATTACACGCCAACTTCTAGTAGATCGAGGATCCATAAAATATATTGTTTACAGATTTTAGGAGCATGCCTGCGTAGCAGGGAGCACAGACCATAATTCAAACCAACTACATAGCCAAACAAAGGACACATGCGTTGACAACGATCATCAACAACTCCCCCACAAAAGAGACTTAAAATAAACCTACGATAGATAGTCTGGTTATGGGTCGACCACACCCCGCAATCATAGCCCAGACTATACATCAAATGAATTGCCCTTAGCAGAGGATGGATCCGCCATAAGCGCATCCGCAGTAAGCTTGTCAGTCACAATACCCAAGTCCGCTCCAATTTGCTGAATGTGGATAATTGGTGTTGGGGGAGGCACTGGAGCCGATCTTGGAACATGATCATCCTCCGCAAAGGGTTTTGGGCAAGGCTTCTTCTTCTTGGGCTCCGTCATTGGCAGGGCTTGCAGCACATGCTTAAAACCATCCCTCTTTATAGAGCTACGAGTGCAACGGCGCAGGTCAGAGTCAACAACGGGAGCACGATCACGTTTGGTCACTCGCTTCGTCTTTGGGGCAGGAGCAGAGAAAGAGAACTGCTCTTCAGCAGCAGTAACAGGCTGCAGTCCAAAGCCTGGCTCCAACTCCTGAGAACTGTCAGCTAACAAAGCACAAGCAGGCCCACTTAGGGGTGAAGCAACAGACAGTGGGACAACAAAGCCAGCAGAATCAGCAGGTATTAATTCAGAAACCCAGCTAACCTTCTCAAACGCCAACGACCAAGATCTCTTGGAAAGAATCAGAGGCTGAAACGAAGCCTGAAAAACTTGCTTTGGAACATGCATAGTAGAGCAATGACCCAAAATGGTATCAAAGGTCCTTTTCCATGCCATCTCCGGCGGCAAAGGAGGGCCGTACACCACATTCAGACGACCAGCAAAAAGATCCTGCCGGGACACTATAGGCTGCTGATATGGCACTATGGCCCAAGCATCAGGGTCAGCAGGCATAGCAGCATTCTGAATGTCATTACCCAATAAAGCTTCAGGGGGTTGTAAGTCATCACCAGGAGCAACCTCCAAACCCGGCATCAAATCCCCAACATCCAACGGAGCAATCACTGGGTGCAACTGATCAGGCTCAGCAACCACAACAGGTCATGTTATTATGAAGCAACCGCGAATGCCGACCAGGGCCAGGCCCACCTCTCGCCTAGGTGGTCTCAACCTGCCCTGTCGCTCCGCCACAAAGATCCACACAGAGGGCCGTCGGGACAAAGGTCCTTTCAGCCCCCAATCCGTGAATCACTCGCGGGTACTCTTCGAGCGGACCCGACTTTAGTCACCATCTGTAATATGTATATATGTATAGTATATACCCGTGATCACCTCCCAAGTTATCACGACCCAATAGTATAGCAAGGCAGACTGACAAGAATGTAGGGCCAATGATGATAAACTAGCATCCTATACTAAGTATTTAGGATTGCAGGTAAGGTATCAACAGATGTAGCAACAATGTCAGGCTATGCATCAGAATAGGATTAACGGAAAGCAGTAACATGCTACACTACTCTAATGCAAGCAGTATAGAGGAGAATAGGCGATATCTGGTGATCAAAGGGGGGGGGGGCTTGCCTGGTTCCTCTGGCAAGAAGGATGGGTCGTCAACACCGTAGTCGAACTAGGGGTCACCGGCAGCCATCGGGGTCTACCGAAAAGAAGTAACGGAGGGGGAACACAATAAATAACAGAGCAATCAAAGCATCACAAAGCGTAACATGGCAATACGCAGTGCTAGAGGTGACCTAACGCAGTAGGAGGTGTTACCGGCGAAGGGGGAAAACATCCGAGAATGTATCCCCGGTGTTTCGCGATTCCGGACAGATGAACCAGAGATGAAATGTTGCAGGTTTGCTATGCTAGGGACGCGTGGCAGACGAGCGGGCTGTGTATTCGGATTCGTCTCATCATTCTGAGCAACTTTCATGTACAAAGCTTTATCATCCGGGCTACAATCTATTTTATATTAATTTTAAAAGATTTATATCATTTTTAGGATTAACAGAATTAATTAAATCAAAAGGCATTTATGACGTCATCATGACATCAGCATGATGCAAGCGGTCAAAGTTGACCATTGACCAATCAACTAATGGGTGGGTCCCGCATGTCATAGGCTGTTATCTAATTGACAGTAGTTAGATCTATTAGCAGGTTAATTAGCTTTAATTAACTAGATTAATTAAGTGAATTAATTCTTTAATTAATTAATTAATTAATATTTTTATTATTGTTATTTTTTATTTCCTTTTCCTTTTTTATAAAAACGTTCTGGGCGTGGGGCCCCCTATCATAGGCTCACACGAGCCAAACGGGGGTGGGTTAATGGGCGCACGGGCGCCAGCCCGAATGGGCGCGGGTGTGCGAACGTGGTGGCCGGCGCCTGACAGGGCGCCCGGGGGGTTGCCGGCGAGGCGCTGAGCGGGGCGGGGCCACGGTGATGTACAGGCGACCGCCGGAGGCCGAAGCGATGCAGAAGCAACAACAAGAGCGGCGACGTCGCTCACCAGGAGAGGCGCGGGGCGCGGCCGTCGCGGGCGAGCAGCACGGTAGCGGCGGGTGAGGCCCGCGATGGCAGGGCGACAGCAGCATATAGCAGCAGCAGAAGGGGCAATAGGGGGGAATGGAACGGCCGGGAGTTACGGGAGCGCGCCACGGGCGGTGAGGCGCCGGGAGCCAAGCTCCGACTATGGCGAACACGGACGAGCACAGGAGCGGCGGTAAAACGATACAGATCGAAGGGATAAGAGCGGGAATCGGTCGAGGGGCTCACCCCGGTGCTCGTCGATGAGGTAGGGAGGTCGGGGAAGCGCTCGGGGAGGTGCGGGGGTGGCCGGAGATGCTCGGGGCGGCCGGTGGTGTAGATCGACCGAGGGGGGCGGCGATGGTCGTGGCAGTTCTCGGTGATGTGGGCCTTGGCCATTCGAGGGAGGGGGCATACGCGGCTGTAGAGGCGTCGAAGCACGCGGCGATGCGCGGCGTCGGTGGGGGGGGTCGGAGCAGGGGCGCGGTGCTGGGTCCGTTCTGCCCTTCCCGATCCAGAACGGGGTCGAGAGGTGGGGGAAGAGACTCGGGAGAGTGGGGGCGAGTGGGAGGAGTGGGGTCTTGCTAGTTAGGGTTCGGTCGCCCGAGGGGATAAGGAGGTGGAGTGGGCTGGCCTGGTGGCCTAGATGCCCGGTTGGGCCGAATGGCCCAGGGGAAGGGGGTTTGCTTTTTGTTTAGTTTTATTTCATTCTTACATTTTCTTTCTATTTTCTTTTATTTCTTTAATATTTTATAGTCTTACAAAAGGTAAAACCCCCACCTAAAATAGAGTTACAATTCCAACTACCGTCACAAAAAGTTTTACCCCTGAACAAAATAGTTTAGTATTTTATAAAATTCAGAAGGCACTTATTTATAGTTTTAGCTACTGTTTATTCATTTTAGATTATTTAACATTTTATAGAAGTGTGGTCTCTCCACCATAATTACTTATGCATTATTTGGCTCCACCCGAACATTTAGTTTTAATATTTGAAAACCTTTATTGTTTGCCTTTATTTTAATTTTGAAATTTGAACTGTGTTTCGAAGTGATGCGAGTTTATCAACAGTAACCGAGGTGACATGGCATCATTAGCGCATGGTTACTGTAGCTTGATTACCCGGGCGTCACACACAATGAATCGTGTCCTGCGGTAGCGTCGATAATTTGATCGATGCGGGGGAGGGGGAAGGGGTCCTTTGGGCAAGCCTTGTTAAGGTCCTTGAAGTCGGCACATAGGCGCCAGGATTTATCCTTCTTTGGTACCATCACCAGGTTCGCTAGCCAGTCCGGATGTTTTATATCTCTAAAGAATCCAGCTTCCAATAGTTTGGCTAGATCCTCTCCCATTGCCTGTCTCTTGGGTTCGGAAAATCATCGAAGAGCCTGTTTGACTGGCTTGAATCCTTTTAGGATATTTAGGCTATGCTCGGCCAGCCGGTGTGGGATTCCTGGCATGTCTGAAGGGTGCCAGGCAAAAATGTCCCAATTTTCCCTTAGGAATTCTCGTAGTGCGGCGTCTACATCAGGGTTTTACTGTGCCCCAATGGAGGCCGTCTTTGTAGGGTCCGTTGGATGGACTTGGAATTTGACTATTTCGTCCGCTGGCTTAAAAGAGGTGGACTTGGATCTCTTATCGAGTATCACATTGTCCCTGTTCATCGTGGAGCATAGCGCAGTGAGTTCCTCAGCCGCTAGGGCTTCGGATAGTGCCTCGAGGGCTAGTGCAGCTGTCTTATTTTCGGCACGGAGTGCTATGTCCGGATCATTGGCAAGAGTGATGATTCCGTTGGGCCTGGGCATTTTGAGCTTCATGTACCCGTAATGGGGTATAGCTTGAAAAATTGTGAATGCCTCTCGCCCTAATAAAGCGTGATATCCGCTGCTGAACCGGGCCACTTGGAACGTGACCTCCTCGGATCTGTAATTGTCCAGTGAGCCGAACACCACATCCAGTGTGATTTTTCCTGTGCAGCATGCTTCCCGACTAGGGATTATTCCTCTAAAGGTTGTGCTGCTTCGCTTAATGTGACTCTAGTCTATTTCCATTTTTTGAAGGGTTTCCTCGTAAATGAGGTTTAATCCGCTGCCGCCGTCCATGAGTACCTTGGTAAGGCGAAAGCCATCCACTATTGGACTGAGGACCAATGCGGTTGGTGCTCGGGCTGTTCGGAATTTAGGTTCGTCACTGGCATTAAAGGTAATAGCCGTGTCACTCCATGGGTTTATTGTTGCTACTTGGTAGACTTCCACAAGGCTGCGGAGTGTTTGTTTCCGCATATTATTTGATGCGGAAGTCTCGAAGACTGTTAATACCGTACCGGTGTTGCTGGGCTGGTTCCCTGGAGCCAAGGAAAGTCCCATCCGGACACGGGACGAAGTCTTCAATCTTGTATCTTCATAGTCTTGGAGTCCGGCCAAAGATGATAGTTCGGCTATCCGGACACCCCCTAGTCCAGGACTCCCTCAGTAGCCCCTGAACCAGGCTTCACTGATGACGAGTCCAGCGCGCATATTGTCTTCGGCATTGCAAGGCGGGTTCCTCCTCCGAATTCTTCATAGAAGATTTTGAACACAAGGATAGTGTCCGGCTCTGCAAAATAAGTTCCACATACCACCGTAGAGAGAATAATATTTACACAAATTTAATCTGCCAACGTATTTCGTGGCATGACATCACACCACAGCCAAGCCTTTATTCGAATTGTTTTTACGATTCCACCTCAGTGCGTTTAGTGAAGCGGTTTCCTTGGCACATCTTGTCAAAGCAGAGATCGTGTCCCCTTATTCTGGGATCCTCATCAATACGGGCGTGGGTAACCCAACCGCGCCATTGATTACGGTGCTTGGGAGATAAGCGAGTTTTACTAGGCTGGTGGGGACGCATAGTTTCGCCCGTCCATATAAGGGGATAAGGATCCACCTTTTTACCTACGCCTTCTTCCTCCTTTGCTTATCCATTTCCGCACAATAGAGCTCCAGCGCCCAAGTCCGCACTTCTCGCCTCAACCTTCCCGAGCCATGTCCGGAGCGGGAGGCAAGTGGATGGCCTCCTCCGTCACGGAGGGGCACATCAAAAAGTTGAGGAAAGCCGGATACCTGCACAACGACATTGCGCACCGGCTTCTAGACGAGGGGCAGCTCGTCCCCACCTCCAGGCCCCATGAGAGGGTGGTGTTCCTTCCCCATTTCCTCCGCGGACTGGGCTTCCCACTTCACCCATTTGTCCGGGGGCTCATGTTCTACTACGGCCTGGATTTCCAAGATCTGGCCCCGAATTTCATCCTCAAAATCTCAGCGTTTATCGTTGTGTGCGAGGCCTTCCTCCGCATCAAACCCCACTTCGGCTTATGGCTGAAGACCTTCAATGTCAAGCCGAAGGTAGTGGGCGGCCAGAAGGCGGAGTGCGGAGGTGTCATGGTGGGCAAGATGCCCAACGTCACATGGCTCGAGGGTGCCTTCATGGAAACTATCAAAGGGTGGCAATCGGGGTGGTTCTACATCACCGAGCCGCGTGACCCTGAATGGGCAGCGGCCCCTGAATTCAGATCTGGCATCCCCACACGGCTCACCTCCTGGAAAGAGAAGGGCCTGACATGGGGTGATTTGGAAGAGCTGACCGGACTCCAAACCTGCGTCCAAAACCTTGTGAACAAGAAGATCAAGCTTGTCAACGCAGTCCAGGTCATGCTCATCCGCCGGATCCTCCCGTGCCAACAACGGGCTTTCAACTTGTGGGAGTTTGATCCGGCACAACACCAGACCTTGAGCAGGCTCTTTGACACTACGTACGAAGATGCCTGGAGGGTGCTGTTCAAGGGCGCCGAGGCTCCTGCATCCGCTACCGAAGATCACGGATTCATCTCGCGGCGTCAAGCCGGTGAGGTAAGCTATTTTACCCTTTACGGGACACTTGTTTTTCATAGTTTGACTCTATGCAAGATCTAAACTCCCTTAACTTTGACAGGCCTGGCAGAAGAAGTCCGAGCAGGTTAACTGTCCGGCTCCCTTACCAGAAGACCCAGCGGACGCCCGATTGACAGGGCTGCTGGTTCCGGCGCCTTACGTGGTGCCGGAGAAGAAGGCCAAGAAGAAGGCCACGGGAACCCGAAAGAGTTCCCGGCATCAGGTGTTATCGGACTCATCGCCCGATGACTCCAAGGCGGACTCCTCCCGCGAAGACGAGGAGGAGAAAAAAGAAGCTTCTCCCCCAGCGGGGGGAGAGAAGAAAAGGAAGGCCTCCCCAACTGGGGAGGCCGGAGGGTCCTAGAAGGGAAGGACCCTTCCTCCGAATTGTTCCACCAACGCCGACGACGGCGAAGAGGATTGGCCCTCGAGGGCCAAGCCACTGGCGAGATCGTAAGTGTCCGGGTTCCAGAATGACTCATGATTTTTCCTTTGTCGCATACTGTCTTCTAGCGCCGAATACAACCATTAGCCCGCCCCAGGAAGAGCTCCCCGCTTTGTTGAGTGGCTCCCTGGATTCGTCGGATGTGAATAGCACTTCACTTCCGACTGCCTCCTCCACCCGTGACGCAGACGACGCCGCGGTGGAGTCCCAAAAGGGGCCCAACTAGGAGGAGGTGGTTCTGGAGGTGCCGCAAGGCGACCTCCCGGATTCCGGGCGCAAAGAGGGCAAAAACCCCAGAGGGCTCTAAGTCCGGCCCTGTGCCGGACTCCGTATCGGAACCTACAGTGATTCTGAAGTCCGGCAGGCGGGCCCTTCATAAGAAGGGCAAGACTGCGACGCCGGTGGCCTCCGTCCAACCGGAGGCACCAGATAACTTGCTGGAGGCGCTTAACGGCACCTCCATCGACGAGGAGCACCGCACTATTATGAGTGCGGTGATCCAGAAAGTTCAGTCCGCCAAGAGCGGGCTGACTGAAGCCTGTACCAGCCTTCTAACAGGCTTTGAGGTATGTAATTAAGATATGTAAAAATAGTACCGCATAGACAGTAGCCCCTGATGCTCAGTTTGGTGTTCGAAAAGAAAAGCCGAACTGAGTTTCTAAAAAGATATACGCAGGAGTCTAACATAAGCATGTCAATATGGGAATGCATGCTACGTTGCTGACCTCTGCCGCACTGACTGCGGAGGTCAATGCATTGAAGCAGAGCCTCGAGCGGTTCGAGAACGAGCTCGGCCGCGCCAAGAAGCAGCTCGAGGACAAGGAAGGTAAGTAATACCTTATTAAAGTAATACCTTATAGAAAGGATTTGGTTCCAAAAAATGACAGGAATAACGTGAGTATTGCATGGGCCACAAATGAGGTGGCGACCCTGAAGGAGGCAGTGTCCAAGGCCGAAAAAAGGGCGGCCGCGGAGCGCACCAAGCGAGAGAAGCAGGAGGCGCGGGTGGCGGAGGTGCGGCAAGAGCTCCAGGCTCTCGTGGAAAAACATGAGAGTTTGGAGCGTGACTCGAAGACTCGAGAGTCCGAGCTCGCCTCGGCTCTTGAAAGTGCCAAAGCCGCTAAGGCCGAAGCCCAAAAAGCCCTCCAGGAGATTGAGGCGATAAAAAAGATAGCATTGGGTAAGGCATTCTTCATGCAAAGCAAGCATGTAAAAGTGAATTATCTGTTACTTACCCGAATTCGGAGCTCTCCAAGAGCGTTCATAGATCTGCCCCGTAGTGTGTCCGATGCTGCCGCGTTCTACCGAGCCGAGGAGGGGAGCTCGACAGAGAAGGTGTTCTGGTCTCAATATGCTGAGGCCGGACATCCGGTGCCCCTGAGCGACCAGCTGAAGCAGCTGGTCGAGCTCCACAAGGTGGCCGAACAGGCCATGAAGGGCCTCATAGTTCGGCTGTGGCCTAAAGAAGCCATGCCTGTGAGCTACTTCGGTTTGGTGCGGCGGCTGGTGGATGCCTGTCCATGGATTGAAGTCATCAAGCATTCCGTCTGCATTGAAGGTGCCCGTCGGGCCCTTGCCCGCGCTAAAGTGCACTGGGGCAAGATGGACGCCGAGAAGCTTGTGACGGATGCGCCACCGCCGGGCAAGGAGTATCGCACGCCCGAGATGTACTATAAGGGTGTCCTGAAGGGTGCCCACCTTATAGCGGGTGAGTGCTCCAAAGATGTAATTTTTGAGTAGACTCGCATTTGTTATCATGTGCGCTGAAAACTTTGTTCATATGCGCTAAGCAACGCTTGTTAATTTAAAATATTACCTTCTGTGCGGCCGTTTATCAAATTTGAGAGATGGCAAGTCGTTGGCTTCAGCCCCCATGCCATGAGTGCTGGCGTGTTCAGGATAAACTTGAGCGCTCTTGTTCCCATTCTTGGGTCCTTCGAGGGAGGCGCTCAACACAACGAACAAGGCAACCGGACTATAATGCTTGAACACTCCCACTTAGCCATAGAATTCTTTAATTTTAAATTTCGATGAAGCCCCCAGTGTTCGGAAGACCGAATTCGGGGCGCTATCCACGCCTAGGCCGGACAAAGCCGGCTCCTCGCTCTAAGCGGCATAAGTCTTTAGGGACTCGAAAAAACCTCTCGAACAGCGACCGGCTCTCACCCTATCATGACAGTCAGTTTTAGGTTTCTGCACTGAGGTGCTCAACCCAGCTCAACTGGGGCACAATCGCAGTGGTTCTCCCAGTGCTACCTTAGCCGATATAACGGAACGTAAGGTACCAAAACATGGGAGCTGGGAAAACCCAACTATTGACCCAAGACATGATTCGGAGCCGATGCATATAATGCTATAAGTTTGGGGTGCCGCACTTGTTAAAGTGTTCAGACTTATCACACCATATTTTGGGGAACTTAAGCCCCTGGTGTATTTGGCCGTACCAAAGCGTACGGATGCAACATGTCATAAGTCAACATATATAGATAGAAAAGGGAATGCAATAATAGGCAAAAAGCGATGCATTGTTTATTAAAAAAATACTGCAATGAAAGCAGAATGATTCAAATCGTGCGATAAGCAAGGGATGGGACTATTTAACATGTCCCCCTCCAGGGGTAGGCTGCGAGATGGTATGTAAAACAGGTATATCGCTCGTAATAGAGACCACCTGGACACTCGACGTAGCTTTTTTGCTTCCCTGGCTGTTGCATCGTGAGTTCGGTGATTCTACTGCCGGACAGGGCTTTTGGAGAATGAAGTCCTGAGAATAAGAAAAAAAAGAATGACACAATTGGGAGCCCCTAGTGCGGTTGAGCCGCTCTCCGGGCATGCCGTGGTCGTGCCCCTACCCCTATGCCCATGGTATCTCCAGAGCGTAGTTATGTACACGTGGTACTGGTCTTGTTGCAGGTTACTCTGGGCGCGCTTGACGGTGTCCGGCCGCTTAACAGCCGGACTCGAGAATTGCCTTAAGAGGCTGCTTTGTACTTCCGCTGTGAGAGCCGTTGTATGTTCCTCCGTTCGGAGAGAGCGCTCGGTGTTTCCGTCGACTGTAATGACTCCTCGAGGGCTTGGCATCTTGAGCTTGAGGTATGCGTAGTGCGGCACCGCATTGAACTTTGCAAATGCGGTTCGTCCGAGCAGTGCATGATAGCCGCTGCGGAACGGGACTATGTCAAAGATTAACTCCTCGCTTCGGAAGTTATCCGGGGATCCGAAGACCACTTCAAGTGTAAGTGAGCCTGTATAGTTGGCCTCTACACCTGGTATGACGCCTTTGAAGGTCGTCTTTGTGGGTTTAATCCTTGAGGGGTCTATGCCCATCTTGCGCACTGTATCTTGAAAAAGTAGGTTCAGGCTGCTGCCGCCGTCCATCAGGACTCTAGTGAGGTGAAATCCGTCGACGATTGGGTCTAGAACCAATGCGGCAAATCCTTCATGGTGGATGCTAGTGGGGTGGTCCCTTCGATCAAAAGTGATCGGGCAGGAGGACCACGGATTGAACTTTGGGGCGACTGGCTCCATCGCATATACGTCCATGAGTGCACGCTTCCGCTCCCTTTTGGGTATGTGGGTTGCGTATATCATGTTCACCGTTCGCACTTGTGGGGGAAAACCCTTCTGTCCTCTATTGTTCGGCGGCCGGGTCTCCTCCTCGTCATCGCTATGTAGCCCCTTGTCATTGTTTTCGGCACTTAACTTGCCTGCCCGCTTGAACACCCAACAATCCCTGTTGGTGTGATTGGCTGGTTTTTCGGGGGTGCCTTGTATCTGGCACGAGCGATCGAGTATTCGGTCCAAATTGGACGGGCCCGGAGTATTTCTTTTGAATGCCTTTTTCCGCTGACCGGGTTTAGAGCCTCTGAATCCGGCATTGACTACCGTATCCTTAGTATTGTCACCATTAATGCGGCGCTTGTGCTTGTTGCGACGCGACCTGCCGTTGGTGTCCTTGGTATCCGAATTACCAGGGCTCTTGGTCATGTTGTTACTACGAGCTAGCCAGCTATCCTCTCCCATGCAGAAGCGGGTCATGAGTGTTGTGAGGGCTGCCATGGATTTCGGCTTTTCCTGTCCTAGGTGCAGGGCAAGCCACTCATTGCGGATGTTGTGTTTGAAGGCTGCAAGAGCCTCTGCATCTGGACAGTCGACAATTTGATTTTTCTTGGTTAGGAACCATGTCCAGAATTGTCAGGCCGATTCTTCTGGCTGCTAAATTATGTGGCTTAGGTCATCGGCGTCTGGTGGTCGCACATAAGTGCCCTGGAAGTTGTCGAGGAATGCGGCTTCCAGGTCTTCCCAACAACTGATTGACTCTGCTGGCAAGCTGTTAAGCCAATGTCGCACTGGTCCTTTAAGCTTGAGTGGGAGGTATTTGATGGCGTGTAGATCATCACCGCGGGCCATGTGGATATGGAGGAGATAGTCCTCGATCCAGACCGCCGGATCTGTTGTGACATCGTATGATTCAATGTTTACGCGTTTGAAACCCTCGGGGATTTGATGATCCATTACTTTGTCTGTGAAGCATAGTGGGTGTGCGGCGCCTTTGTATTGGGCTATATCACGACGCAGCTCAAATGAGCTTTGTCTACTGTGTTCGGCCCGGCCAGAATTGTATCCGGCATGACGGTTGTCATCACGTATCGTGGGGCGCCCACGCAATCCGTAGATCGATCTTATTTGTCTTGCCTTGTCCTCCAATATGTCTTGCAAGTCTGGCACACTCCCTCGTGGCTTTGTACTTTTCGAGCGACGCCGGGGTGCGGCTTTAGCGGAGGGCCTAGAGGCTTCTCTGTCACGGCCACGAGGTGGCTGGTCGGCCGCGTCATGCGCTGGTGATGTAGGTTTGGGTGCTTCCTCCTCTAATCGGGGTAGCAGCCTGCGTTTTGGGTAGCTCTTGGAGGGGCGTTCCAGTTCATACTCTTCGGCCACAAGGACTTCAGTCCATCTGTCGGCTAGCAAGTCTTGGTCAGCTCTAAGCTGTTGCTGCTTTTTCTTAAGGCTGCTTGCCGTGGCCATAAGCCTGCTTTTGAAACGCTCTTGTTCGACGGGATCCTCAGGCACGACAAATTCGTCGTCGTCGAGGCTTGCCTCGTCTTCGGATGGAGGCATATAATTATCGTCCTCTACCTCTCTGTCTGCCGCTCTCTCATGAGGGCTGGCTTCTCCATCCTCCTGCGCTGAATCCTACTGGAGGGGGTTGTCTTCGGCACTGTCCGGGGTGTTATTGTCTTCGGTGCCGGAATCTCCATTTTTCCTGTGGCAGGATTTAGAGCGGCGCTGCTGACGCCGGCGCTTAGTCTGTTTCTTGGAGGGGTCGCCCTCCGTTGTTCCATCGCCATTCCCATCCTTTGGGATGTCCACCATGTAAATGTCGTATGACGAGGTGGCCTTCCAGTGCCCTGTAGGCGCTGGTTCTTGGTCGTCTCCTGCATCGTTGTCCATACCGTCGATGTCTTTGGAGTCGAAGTCTAGCATGCCGGTTAAGTCCTCGACAGTGGCTACGAAGTGGGTGGTGGGTGGGCTTTGAATTTCTTCGTCGTCTGCATCCCAACCGTACTGACCATAATCCGGCCAGGGCTCTCCTGATAAAGAGAGACACTTTAGCGAGTTTAGGATGTCGCCAAAGGGCGAGTGCTGAAAGATGTCCGCGGCGGTGAACTCCATGATCGGCGCCCAATCGAATTCGATTGGCATGGGCGCGGAAGGTTCGGAGTCCGGAGAGGAGTCCGGCGCCTTGGAGTCACGAGCTTCACAAAGGACAGGGTTGGTATTCGGCTCTATCGCCATAGAGGTAGTAGCCCCCAAGGCGGTGTCCAGCAACCCGTCCTCGATCGGCGCAGTCGGCTCCGAGCTAAGGGTCGGAGCAGACACTTGTGCGGCCTCCAGGGCACTGTCCGACAGCAGAGCTAGATCATGCCCATCGTGTGCGGCGCGCTTGGCTGTGGCTCGAAACCGTTGAAGATCAAGTCTCCGCGGACGTCAGCCGTATAGTTCAAACTTCCAAATCTGACCTGATGGCCAGGGGCGTAGCTTTCAATCTGCTCCAGATGGCCAAGTGAATTGGCCCGAAGTGCAAGGCCGCCGAATACGAAGATGTGTCCGGGGAGAAAAGTCTCACCCAGGACCGCGTCGTTGTTGATGATCGAAGGAGCCATCGGGCCTAAAGGCGACGACACAGAGGAACTCTCAATGAAAGCACCAATGTCAGTGTCAAAACCGGCAGATCTCGGGTAGGGGGTCCCGAACTGTGCGTCTAGGCGGATGGTAACATGAGACAAGGGACACGATGTTTTTAACCAGGTTCGGGCCCTCTCGATGGAGGTAAAACCCTACTCCTGCTTGATTAATATTGATGATATGGGTAGTACAAGAGTGGATCTACCACGAGATCAGAGAGGCTAAACCCTAGAAGCTAGCTTATGGTATGATTGTTGTTCGTCCTACGGACTAAAACCCTCCGGTTTATATAGACACCGGAGAGGGCTAGGGTTACACAGAGTCGGTTACAATGGTAAGAGATCTACATATCCATATCGCCAAGCTTGCCTTCCACGCCAAGGGAAGTCCCATCCGGACACGGGACAGAGTCTTCAATCTTGTATCTTCATAGTCCAGGAGTCCGGCCAAAGGTGATAGTTCGGCTATCTGGACACCCCCTAATCCGGGACTCCCTCAGTCTTTATTTCATCCAGTCTGGCTGCGGCCGCATCCGTCCACACGAAGTGTTCGGTGCGTCGAAGAAGGCGGTAAAGAGGTAGTGCCTTTGCTCCTAATTTGGAGATAAACAGCTTAAGGCAGCCACGCATCCAGTTAGTTTCTGGATATGCTTGAGGTCTGTTGGGATAGCTAACTGCGACAGAGCTCGGATTTTTGCCAGATTTGCCTCGATTCCTCTATTGGAGACGATGAAGACGAGCAACTTCCCAGAGGGTACGCCGAAAACACATTTTTCTGGGTTGAGCTTGATGTCGTATGTTCGGAGGTTGTCGAACGTGAGTCTCAAGTCATCTATTAAAGTTTCGATGTGTCTTGTTTTTATGACCACGTCGTCCACGTATGCCTCCACTCTTTCGCCGATTTGCTTCTCCAGGCATGTCTGAATCATACGTTGATAGGTTGCGCCGACATTTTTGAGCCCAAAAGGCATAGTGTTGAAACAGAAGGGGCCATATGGCATTGTGAAGGCCGTTGCGGCTTGGTCGGATTCCACCATCTTTATTTGATGGTATTTGGAGTATGCGTCGAGGAAACATAGTGAGTTGTGTCCTACGGTGGCGTCGATGATTTGGTCAATGTGAGGGAGGGGGAAGGGATCCTTGGGGCAGGCCTTGTTGAAGTCTTTGAAATCGACACATAGGCGCCAGGATTTATCCTTCTTTGGTACCATTACCAAATTTTCCAGCCAATCCGGATGTTTTATATCTCTGATGAATCCGGCCTCAAGTAGCTTGGCTAGCTCTTCTCCCATGGCTTGCCGTTTAGGCTCTGAGAAGCGCCTAAGAGTCTATTTGACTGGGTTGTATCCTTTCAGTATATTGAGGCTGTGTTCGGCCAGCCTGCGTGGGATGCCCGACATGTCCGAAGGATGCCAGGCAAAAATGTCCCAATTCTCGCGTAGGAATTCTCGCAGTGCGGCATCCATTGTGGGGCTCAACTGTGTCCCGATGGAAGCTGTCTTTGTGGGGTCCATTGGATGGACCTAGAATTTGACTATCTCGTCTACGGGCTTGAATGAGGTGGACTTGGGTCGTTTGTCGAGTATCACGTCATCCCTGTCCACTGTGGCACGCAGCGTTGTTAGTTCTTCGGCGCTGGTGCTTCGAATAAGGCTTCTAGGGCTAGTGTTGCAGTTTTATTTTCGGCGTGGAGTACGATGTCCAGATCACTGTCTAGAGTGATGATTCCATTGGGTTCGGGCATTTTAAGCTTCATGTACCCGTAATGGGGTATATCTTGAAAGCTCGTGAATGCGTCCCGCCCTAAAAGGGCGTGGTATCCGCTGCTGAAAGGGGCCACTTGGAATGTGATTTCTTCGGACCTATAATTCTCCGGGGTGCCGAATACCACATCGAGTGTGATTTTTCCCGCACATCGTGCCTCCCGACTAGGGATGATTCCCCTGAAGGTCGTGCCGCTTTGCTCAATGTGGCTTTTATCAATTTCCATCTTGTTGAGCGTTTCTTCATAGATCAAGTTTAATCCGCTTCCGCCGTCCATGAGTACTTTAGTGAGCGAAAAGCCGTCCTCAATTGGGCTAAGGACCAAAGCGGCTCGTGCCCGGACTGTCTGGAATTGAGGTTTGTCACTGGCATTGAAGGTTATAGCAGTGTCGCTCCACGGATTTATTTTTGCCATGTGGCAGATTTCAGCGAAATTTCGATGAGCTCGTTTGCGCCTATTATTTGAGGTGAAAGTATCGAAGACTGTCAGTACCGCATTGTTGTCTTCGGTGGGATGTTGCTCTGCTTTATGGTTCACAAGAAGATCCTCGCTGCTTTTTGCTACCTGCCGGAGTATCCAACATGCTCTAAGGCTATGCATTGGCATAGTATCCGGCGTGCTGTGAATTTTGCATGGCCCATTGAGCCATTCTTCCAATACGGTTCCACGCCCTGGAGTGGGCTTTGGCTTTTTAGGAATTGGATTGGGTAACTTACGAGAATTTGCCCTTTTAGCTCGGACGAATGGTTTAGTGAGAGCCGGATTATCCCAAAAGTCTGTTTGGGTTTTCCAGGTGCTTTCCATCACACAGTACTTCTGTACTATGGCTGCTAAGTCGGCAAAGTGTACTATGTCACGATGACTTATAGCATTAAGGATCCCTTTGTTCGTGCAATTTTTGCAGAAAAGTGAGATTGCGTCTTCCTCACGATAGTCCTTGACCTTGTTTATCACAAGGAGGAATCTGGCCCAGTAGCAATGTACTGTCTCTTGGGGCTCTTGTCTGATATGGGAGAGATGGTTTAAGTCTGGGTTGGTGGGCGTAGTTAAATCTGGATTCTGATCCGATCTAACACCCAGGGGCAGAGGAGCTTCCGGGTTTGGCAGCTCGGGCTCCGGGATGTTGCGCAATTTTTTCGGCCCATTGCTCGATTCTAAGTTCGGGGTCTGGGTCATGTTCTCCCGCGACCGGGTATCCGGCTCAGAGAGCTCGGTAATCTGGACATAGTTCGTCCTCAAAGTAGAGGGATAATCCATGTGTGCCTCTTCCACTACCGCTATCTCGTGGGTGACCGGGTAGGGATTGAATATCCCTTTGGTCGGGTTTAAGCCCAGTCCGATCATAGTCTGTAGCGACTCCCAAAGCGGGGATGCGATCCAAGAGTTCATTAAGGGAAGAGAGCTCCATTGGATCCATCTGTTCAGCGAGTTCCGAATTGACGTGGAGGCTATTTTTGATGACCCGAGAAGTCATCGTCGGCGCGGCAGGCGATCGGGCGCTCACGACGAAGCCGCCTAGTCGGAGAGTTTGGCCTACCGCCAGGGCTCCCCCAGAGGTGATGTTGTCCTTGACAGCAAGACGAGCCAGCAAGCCTTATTGCGACGACACAGAGGAACTCTCAATGAAAGCACCAATGTCGGTGTCAAAACCGGCGGATCTCGGGTAGGGGGTCCCGAACTGTGCGTCTAAGGCTAATGGTAATAGGAGGCAGGGGACACGATGTTTTATCCAGGTTCGGGACCTCTCGATGGAGGTAAAACCCTACTTCCTCCTTGATTGATCTTGATGATATGAGTATTACAAGAGTAGATCTACCACGAGATCGTAGAGGCTAAACCCTAGAAGCTAGCCTAAGATGATTATGATTGTACTTGTCCTACGGACTAAGCCCTCTGGTTTATATAGACACGGGAGGAGGCTAGGGTTACACAGAGTTGGTCACAAAGTAGGAGATCTAATATGCAGATTGCCAAGCTTGTCTTCCATGCAAAGGAGAGTCCCATCCGGACACGGGTCGAAGTCTTGAGTCTTGTATCTTCACGGTCCAACAGCTCGGCCAAAGTATATAGTCCGGCTGTCCGGATACCCCCTAATCCAGGACTCCCTCACTCGCCGAGGAGGCCGGCAGCGCCGGTGGCATGGAGGACAAGGACGTGGCAGAAGTGGAGGAGAAGGAGCTCGCCCAGTGGGCGGAGGCCGCTGGGGAGGCCAGCAGCGCCGGCACCGGGGCTCCTCTCATCGAGGATGTGGCTGATGAGTCGGAGGAGGAGGAGGCCGAGGCCGTCGACCCTCTGGCCACGGGGAGAGGGCGAATTCTATGGTGGGACACCTCCGACGAGCTTGTCCGGCCCGGTAGGGCCGCGCAGCTGTAGCAGGCCCAAGAGGCATCCGCGCGCCAGATGAGGGCCGTGGCGGCGAAGAAGGCTGCGGCGGCAAAGAAGAAAGCATCCGCTTCTTCTTCGTCCAGACGCGCTCAGACCCCATCTCCCTCCCCTCCTTCAGTGGACGTTGACGCGGCGGTCGTCTTTGACTTTGGGTCCCTCAGCTCGCGGAGGAAGACAAAGGCAGTAGAGGAGGAGGAGGAGGAGGAGGAGTAAGCCTTGCTTCCCTTTTTTGTCATCTCCGTTTCCTCAAATAGTGCCGCCTATCTTGAATTATTTTCATTTTGCAGGGACGTGGAGACGTTGGCCCAGAGGGTGAAAAGGGCCAGGACCTCGACGAGCAGCCAGCCCCCGGCAGGCGCCTCTGGCACCCCACTGGCGGTGTTGAGCAGTCCGGACAGCAGCCCCCGGCCCAGCCCCCAGCGTGAGTCCACCACTTGCCCTCCATTAACATGTTTTGGGGGGTACGATCAATTGGTGCTCACCTTGCCGTGGTTGCAGGAGGAGAACAGCAGCAGGAGCCATAGAGGGCTACCCCCAATGCGCCGCCCCCATCGACCACACCGCCCCGAGGGGCGTCCCTGACAAGGGCGCCACCCCCATGCACACAGAGGAGGAGGAGGCGAACTCGGGTGCCGGTGGCCTTGCCTCGGCGCCACATGATGGGAGGGAGGGGACCTCTCCTTCCCAGCCCAACACGGGTACGCCACTCATAATCCGTTTCTGTTTGCTTTTTCTCTCTTTCTTTCTGGACCCTGGTCTTGGCCTCGCCTCATCCCCTTTTCGCTATCTAGATCCCCCTTTAGCGGTCCCAGAGGAGATTGACACCGTCATCGAGGATGTCGCCAAGAATGCCACGGCAGAGGCCGAGAAGATTGCCGTCGAGGAGGCCGCCAAGGGCACTGCTGAGGATGCCGCCAAGGGGCCCGCGAGGGAGCCCGGCAAGGCTACTGCTGAGGAGGTCGGCGAGGGGCCCACCGGGTATCCCGACAAGGCTATTGCCGTGGAGGCCGGCAAGGGGCCTGCTGGGGAGGCCGACAAGGCCGCTGCTGGGGAGGAGGTGGTCGACGACCAACCTTCCTCCTTCGTTTCCTTTGGCTCCGGCAGGTATCTGAGGGTGACCGACAATCTTTTAGTCCACCTCGCAGGATCGTCGAGCTCCAGGGCGCTCGTCAGGGGACAGGTGTTCGACGAGGAGGTGCTGGCCGCCACCGGGCTCGAGGTTGCTGATGAGCCAAGCGCCGGCCGCGATGGTTCCCAGGAGGAGCGGCTTCTCCAGGCCATGGGTGCCAACTTCCGAAAGCTCCAGGCGCTCCACCGCGCCTGCCTGGACAAGGCCAAGTCTAGGATGGCAACTGTGGACAAGGAGGAAGCGGACCTCAAGGTGCGCGTCGCCGAGACGCACACTTGGTTCTACCAGGCTTGCGAGGATCTGAAGGCCGCCCAGGGCAAGCTGGCCAAGCGCGACGTGGAGCTCACCATGAAGCAGGCCGACATCAAGAAGGCCCAGGAGACGGCGGAGAACTTGGCCGCCGTGGCCGAGGCCGCTCGAACCCAGCACCAGGCCGCGCTAGACTCCCAGGAGGAGGACCTTGCCACGCTTGAGGAGAAGCTTGCTGCAATGCTCCGCAGCAAGGATGAGGAGGTGGAGAAGCTCGTCATGCAGCGGACCCAAGAACTTGGGAAGAGGCACAGTGAGGCGCTCGATTCCCAGGCTGTGATTCACGCCAGCAAGGTGAAGGAGCTGGAGGTGGAGCGGGACGAGCTGAAGGAGCAGGCCATGAAGCTGTCCAAGGAGACGGACGCGCTCAACGGTGCCCCGATGAAGGCGCGGGGCGCGGCCGTCAGCAGGGCCGGGGAGCTCTCCGAGGCCAACAACTCCATCAAAGACCTCAAGCTGAAGCTGGAGGGTCTCGAGGGGATGTTGTCGGAGATCAAGGCCCGGTAGGAGATCCTGGCCAAAGATCTGGAGAACGAGAGGCAGCTGCGGAAGAACGAGGCCGCAAACCACAAGGATGTTGTGGACAGTCAGGACTGCTAGGTCGCCGCCTCATGGACGTCGCCGGTAGGATCACCGCGCAGCTGGCTACCATGGGGATGCCAAATGGTAGGTACGCCCCAGAGCGCAGCGCGACCACCAACGCCAAGCTGACCCTGTTCTTCGAGGGTGTTCTCGGGGCCCTGGAGCAGTTCCACTCCAACAGGGCGGCTTCACTGGCCGACGAGAACCAAAGGCTCTGCCAGGGTGCCATGACCAAGCTCCTCACCAAGGTGGCGTACTAGAACCCCACCCTTGACTTCGCCGCCGCGCTAGAGAGCCTGCCAGAGGTTACTGACCCCACGCCGCTCAAGGAGCGTATCGAGTCCATCATCAGTCTCATCGACGGAATTCAAAGGGTGGAGGGACAGCGCCGAGACTAGGCACCCCGTTTCTTATCGCTGCTGCAGGTTCATGACCAAAACAATTTCTATCTTTAGTTAGAACCACAGCAACTATTTGATTTAATATAACTCCACAGTACTTCTGATATGATGCACGTTATTTTCCTGTTCAACCTTTCTTTGTATGTCCACCCTACATTTATTGGGTAGGCTTGCCGGCGCGTAAACCCATGGCGGCGTCTTGAGGACGGATCCCCAATGGCTTGCTGGGTGTGCTTGCTGCTGGGCGAACCACCTTACCGCCCATAATGTGGCCGCTCGAACTGTCGAGCTTGACTCGAGTCAGAATCGAGAGCATTGCTAATTGTGGAAGGCTACCCTGCCACTCTCGACACGGCCGCTTGAGCTATTGAGCTTGACTCGAAATAGAACAAAGGTGTTGCCAATCGTGGGAGGGCCCCTTTGCGTACAGGTTTTCCATGCAAAGAACGAGATCTCTGAGGAGAATAACCTTATATAAAAGGGAATATTTAAAGTTTAGTATGACTTAGCTTTCTTGTCGCCGCTCTGATGCCCTTCGCGCTTGTAGGCAGCGCCGCTCTCTTGGCCGCCTTCTTCTCCGGCGACCGTGGCCACGAGAAACTGCTGGGCCGGCTGCTAAACCAGATTCTCACAACTGCGCCCCCTACCTGGTGCGCCAAAGATGTCGGTGAGAACAACACCTATGGGAACAAAAGAATCCCTACTACGGTTGGCGGGGCATGAGGTCGTGAGAAGAGCAGGTTTAACAGGTAGCACATGGATCGTTTACCCAGGTTCGGGCCGCGAGAATGCGTAAAACCCTAGTCCTGCTTTGGTGGATGTATTGAGTGTTCTTGAGCTCTCGAACTAGCTATGGTGGCTGTGCCATTCAAAAGAGCCGAATCACCATCCTGATCGCCTCGGGCCTCCTTTTATAGGCAAAAGGGGTTGCTACAGTGGCACATAGGAGGTGGAAAGTGTCGGTGTCAAAACCGGCAGATCTCGGGTAGGGGGTCCCGAACTATGCGTCTAGGATCGATGGTAACAGGAGACGGGGGACACAATGTTTACCCAGGTTCGGACCCTCTTTATGGAGCTAATATCCTACTTCCTGCTTGATTGATCTTGATGAATATGAGTGTTACAAGAGTTGATCTACCACGAGATCGTAATGGCTAAACCCTAGAAGTCTAGCCTATGTGAATATGGTAATGAATATGTCGTATCCGGACTATGCCCTCCGATTTATATAAGCACCGGGGAGATCTAGGGTTACATGGGGTCTGTTACATAAGAGGGAATCTTCATAGTCGGTCGCCTAGCTTGCCTTCCATGCCAAGTAGAGTCCAATCCGGATACGGGTGTAGTCTTCGGTCTTCATGTCTTCACAGCCCATCAGTCCGGCCCATGGCTAACAGGCCAGATGCCCGAGGACCCCTTAGTCCAGGACTCCCTCAGTAGCCCCCGAACTAGGCTTCAATGACGAGGTGTTCGGCGTTTGGATTGTCTTCAGCATTGCAAGGTGGGTTCCCTTCCCCAAGTAATGTGTTTGGCCGCTGTCTCAATATTGTTCTCCTCGGCTTCTGTGTGCTAATAACTTCATCCTCCACATGTCGAGCGAATGCGGAAGGTCAGGGTATTTTTTCAAATAACGCCCCGTCCATGCGAGGAAGAGTGCCTATTTAAAGGTATTGGATCTTAGATCCATGCGATACCACGCCGAGGAAATCCCCGGAGACTGCTAGGAGAAACCATTCCAACATGGCTAGCATTCCCACCTCCTCCTCCCGCTCCAACCCAAATAAAAGTGAGTGGGATAAGTGCTCTGCGTCTCACAGTCAGTTGGTAGAGTTGCAAACGCAAGGATTTCTTCCTCCCGCGGATCTGGTCCCTATTCGAGCAGGGTCGGCCTCCTTCAATTGCGTGACTCAGGCAGAGGACTTCCCCAATCCATCCGGGGGGAGCGAGTGTGCTTCGTCCCCTATCTGTTAAGAGGCGTCAGATTTCCAATCCATCTGTTCCTCTGAGGGCTTTTGGAATATTGTGGCCTCCAGCTGCACAACTTCACTCCCGCCTCTATCTTACACATCGCAGGTTATGTTGCTTTATGCGAACTATTTCTGGGTGCTGAAGCCCATTTTGAACTGTGGAGAAAATTGTTCTATCTTGTCCCGCGTAACCATGAGGGGTGAATATTTGAAGTGGGCGGAGCCGAAGTCTGGCGCATCACCGATACCGGATACCTGTCCGGCACACCCAGGAAGGCATCCGAAGAATGGCCTTCCGAATGGTTCTACATCGAGGACGTCGCTCTTCCCAACCCGATTCATAAGGGTCTCCCTGAATTCGCGAGGGTTCCGCTAAAGAAACGCCATAGTTGGCCTCCCCGGAGCCTTGAGGAGGATGACAGTGCGGAGGTTCGTCAGCTCATGGACAAGATAAAGACACTTGCCCAGTCCGGATTAACAATGGCCGAGGTGATGGCGATCAACATAGCGCGAGGGGTTCAACCGCTTCAGTATAGAGGGCTCCCAATGTGGCACTACAACGGAGAGAACGCCGCCTGCCGCTGCGGTCGGAAAGGTACGGACACCCCCGCCGCTCTGGCCAAGATATTAGCCGAGCTGTTCAAAGGGGAGGAAGAGGAATTTCTTCGCATCAATCGCAGAGATGGATATTCTATGCATAATCCTCCTAGTTGGGTAAGCCCCAATCCTTCTGCTTCCCGGATTACCTTTGATAAATTTCTAATCTGTTTATAATAGCATTGGCGAAAAATGACCGAGGGGCTTTACAACCCCGCCTCCCAGTCTGAGAACCACAACCGGGAGCTGGACCAGGGTTTGAGGAGGACCCAGATATATTCGTGGTACTTGCGGAAGTTTTACCAGGCGAGCTACGATGTCACGAAAGTGGCCATTATCGCTGATTACCCTGGTCTTCTTCCTTCTTCCCATGTAAGTCATCAAGAAAGAATCTCACTTGAAAGAGCTTCCTCGCACTGTCTCACCCACCGCACTGTCTCGTGCTCCACAGGGGAGGCGTTCGGCGAGTCACGCTACTCCGGGGGCGGCTTCAAAGAGAGTGGCTCCGGCACCGAGCAAGGCTTCTAAAAGGAAGGTCGGTGAAGGCACGACCGGTCCCTCGTCAAAGAGGTAAGAATTTGAAGGTATACTTTAGTAGTCACATCCAACTGTAACTTGTATGTTTGTTTGGTGCCATAAAAAAGGTTCGCCGAACTAAGTCCGAGGGTCCGGCCAGCCGTACTCCCCGCGCCCGGGATTTAGACCCCGTTGGAGGGACGGGAGCTGATATAGGAACAATGCCGGACTGTCCTTCGGCCGAGGGTTTGGAAAATATGTCCATTACCAACTCGGAAGTGGAGAGCCCCATGAATCATCGGCGCTGCAGGGCTGTTTTACGGGACCCTGAGTTCTTGGAAGAGGCATTTAATGCCTTCATCTCGGCTGATGCGTACATCCGAGCTGCTCGAAACGGGCTTAGTAGAGCCACGAAGCAACATTTAATAGACGTGCAGGTAAGTTTTCTTTGTCCGAATAGGATAGCCATATGCTAGTAGCCCCCGGTACTGAAAGCAGTTGGTACAACTGTTTTAAGGATCGTTGTATCACCAGGTTCTTATAGAGAAGAACAACCTGCTAACCCAAGAGCTAGAACAGTGTCAGGCGCAGTTAGATGCCACTGCCGCCGAACTGGAAAATTTGAAGAAGCCGTCCACTGGTAATGTTCCTGAGGGAGTTCTGGACTAGGGGGTGTCCGGATAGCCGAACTATCATGATCGGCCGGACTCCAAGACTATGAAGATACAAGATTGAAGACTTCGTCCCGTGTCCGGATGGGACTTTCCTTGGCGTGGAAGGCAAGCTTGGCGATACGGATATGTAGATCTCCTACCATTGTAACCGACTCTGTGTAACCCTAGCCCTCTCCGGTGTCTATATAAACCGGATGGCTTTAGTCCATAGGACGAACAACAATCATACCATAGGCTAGCTTCTAGGGTTTAGCCTCCTTGATCTCGTGGTAGATCCACTCTTGTAACACACATCATCAATATTAATCAAGCAGGACGTAGGGTTTTACCTCCATCAAGAGGGCCCGAACCTGGGTAAAACATCGTGTCCCTTGTCTCCTGTTACCATCCGCCTAGACGCACAGTTCGGGACCCCCTACCCGAGATCCGCCGGTTTAGACACCGACATTGGTGCTTTCATTGAGAGTTCCTCTGTGCCGTCACCGATAGGCTCGATGGTTTCTTCGATCATCATCAACGACGCAGTCCAGGGTGAGACCTTTCTCCCCGGATAGATCCTCGTATCTGGCGGGTTCGCACTGCGGGCCGATTCACTTGGCCAATTTGAGCAGATCGAAAGCTACGCCCCTGGCCGTCAGGTCAGATTTGGAAGTTTGAACTTCACGGACGACATCCGCGGGGACTTGATCCTCGATGGATTCGAGCCACAGCCAAGCGCGCCGCACTATCACGGCGAGCATGATTTAGCTCTGCAGCCGGACAGTACCCTGGAGGCCGCACTCGAACCTGCTCTGATCTTCAATTCGGAGCCGGCTGCGCAGATCGAGGACGGATGGCTAGACACCGCCTCGGGGGCTGCAACCTCTACGGCGATAGAGCCGAACACTGACCTTGTCCCTCATGAAGCTCGTGACTCCGAGGTGCCGGACTCCTTGCCGGACTCTGAACCTCCTGCGCCCCCTCTGATCGAATCCGATTGGGCGCCGATCATGGAGTTCACCGCAGCGGATATCTCTCAACATTCACCTTTTGGCGACATCCTGAGTTCGCTAAAGTATCTCTCGTTATCAGGAGAGCCCTGGCCGGACTGCGGCCAGGACGGTTGGGATGCGGACGACGAAGAAATTCAAAGCCCACCCACCGCCCACTTAATAGCCACTGTCGACGATCTAACCGACATGCTAGACTACGACTCCGAAAACATCGACGGTATGGACGACGATGCCGGAGACGACCAAGAACCAGCGCCTAACGGGCACTAGAAAGCCACCCCAACTCATGACGTATACATGGTGGATACACCAAAAGGAAGTGACAATGAGGAAAAACGGGACGTGGTGAAGGACAACTCCCCCAACAAACAACCAAAACGGTGACGCAAGCGCCGCCCGAAGACCGGCCTCGATAAAAAGGCACCCATACGGACCCGGCCCTAGAGCAGGGCGAAGCAGTGGACGACGCACATGCCACCAAGCAGCCATCCGAACATGATGAACTGGACAAGCAACCCATCCCCGGCGAAGACGATCTCACATCACCAGAGCATACGAACCTTCATAAAAGGCTCATCGCCACTACAAGAAGTTTGAAGAAGCAAAAGCGGAAGCTCAAAACAGCAGAGGACGCACTCAGAACGAGATGGAGCAAAGTACTCAACACCGCAGATAAATATGGTGCTAGTCACCAGACAAAGAGCTACCCGAAGCGCAAGCTGTTGCCCGAATTTGACGAGGAGGCCTTAGAGCCCCTGCAGTCAAAAAAGAAAGAAGCCGCATGGCCGGATAGATGACCAGATGACAGGCCAAGAGCAACAAGGGGCGCCGCACACAAGCCGGCACACGATCAACATAAAGATCCTCGGATAAAGGATGACCCAGCCAGGTCTATCTATGGGCCAAAAAATAAGACTCCAGGAAGCGACATAACCCGCCGAGCATTTGAAGACAACGGCACACCCAAATATAGGGGCGCCGCACACCCACTATGTTTCACCAACGAGATACTGGATCATGGATTTCCAGCGGGATTCAAACCCGTAAACATAGAGGCATATGACGGAACAACAGACCCCGGAGTCTGGATTGAGGATTATATCCTACACATACATATGGCCAGAGGAGACGATCTCCATGCCATAAAATACCTACCCCTCAAGCTCAAAGGGCCAGCTCGGCATTGGCTTAAAAGCCTCCCAGAAAATACCATTGGAAGTTGGGAAGAGCTTGAGGATGTGTTTCGAGCAAATTTTCAAGGGACTTATGTCCGCCCTCCGGATGCAGACGATTTAAGTCACATAACTCAACAGCCCGGAGAGTCAGCACGCAAATTCTGGAACAGGTTCCTCACTAAAAAGAATGAAATAGTCGACTGTCCGGACGCTGAAGCCTTTGCAGCCTTTAAACACAACGTCCGAGACGAATGGCTCGCCAGACACCTCGGCCAGGAAAAACCAAGAACAATGGCCGCACTAACAAGCCTCATGACCCGCTTTTGCGCGGGGGAAGACAGCTGGCTGGCTAGATGCAGCACCAGTGACCCGAGTACATCCGAAGTCAGGTATGGAAATGGGAAATCACGACGCAGAAAAAATCAGCGCCGGAATAAAGAAAATGGCCCAAATAGTACGGCGGTCAACGCCGGATTCAAAAGCTCTCGGCCGAACAACAAGACACTGCCCCTCAAGGACGACAGTGATGAGCTATCCAACCTAAACAAGATTCTGGATAGACTATGTCAAATACATAGTACCCCCGGGAAGCCTGCAAACCATACCCACAGAGATTGTTGGGTCTTCAAGCAGTCCGGTCTACTTAACGCCGAACACAAGGGGCTCGACACACTAAGTGAAAGTGACGAAACCCAAAAGTAGCACTCCAGAAAAAAGAAGACTTTCCCACTAGAGGTCAAAACAGTGAACTCACTTCATGTGATAACACGAAAACACAGCGCGGCACCTGCCATACCTGGACACCGTCCGCAGAATGGGGATAGACCCTACCAAAATTCGCTATAGCAGCACTTCCTTCAAAGGAGTGACGCCAGGCCTTTAAGCCAATTGTACAGGCTCGGTACCACTAGAGGTTGTGTTCGGTTCATCCAACAACCTCCGTCGCGAAAAGCTCACTCTCCATATCGCCCCATTTCACAGTGGCCCTCGAGCACTACTGGGACGCAAAGCTTTCGCCTGCTTTAACGCAATACCACATTACACGTCCCTTACACTTACAATGCCCGGTCCACGCGGCATAATCTCATTAAATAATAACTCCGAGTGTTCCTCGACCACGGAGAACGTGAGGCTGCCTTGACAGCCACACACTAATTCGACCTTACAGGTCAAGGCCCGTAAAAACGGGTCATTCAGACCTCGGACACGGTTAGGCGAGTCCGGCGTAAATAAACAAGGGGCTTCCCAGCCGCATACCCCCTTTATAAGGGGCCGCGCGTATAAATGATGAGAGCCAATAAAGCTCAACTTTCTTCCTCTTCAAAATTATACTTTATACAACTTTTGCACGATATTTCTTAGAAACTAAGTCCTTCTCTTTTACAGATGAAGCACGTGCTACACCCGTCTAGGATACAGCACAACGGAGACACAGGCGCAGACATGCAGCAGGGACCCGTTGCAAGGATTTTTTCCAGATTAAGACCCTGCGTAAACCTTTCTTACTATCTCTTGTTGATACACATCCCCCGGTTTCCTACCATAGCCGAGGAGGAGGCTGGCGTTTTGGCATCGGCCGCGTCAGAAGTTCTCGCCTGTACCTGGACACTAGGGGCTTAGGGCATTGTTCTGCCCGGTATCATAAAGACCGAACACCTCAGGGAGTGTTCAGCGTCTCGAGTTAGGCCTTATATGCATCAGCTCTGAATCATGTCTTTGGTCAAATGTTGGGTTTGCCCGGCTCCTGTGTTTTGCTGCCTTACGTTCCGCATCATCGGCTAACGCGGCACCAGGAGAACTACTGCGATTGTGCCCCAGTTCGGCCGGGCGTGCACCTCAGTAGAGAAAGCCGAAAACTGATTGTCATGATATAGCGAGAGACTGGTCAACCACTCGATCGACCATTGGAATGTTTCGAATTCCTCCGCTTTGACGAAGGACCACTTCCCGGTCAGGCACATACGCGCCCCGAGTTCGGAGAAGAGCGGTGCCACCAGGGGCTATATAGTAGCCCCACATTCGAGCTCCTATGGCTAAGTGAAAGTGATAAAGCATTATAGTCCGGTTGCCTAGTTCGCTATGCTATCACCTCCTTAAAAGGACCAAGACATTGGATTAAGTGTGAAAAAGAACTTTTCTTTTTGCAAACACCCCCGCACCATGTGCGTGGGGGCTGAAGCCAAAGACTGCCATCTTTCAGATTACACATACATATACGGCCGCACAGGAGATAGTTCAATACTTGAACGCACAAGTATAAAAAGCTATTGCATTATAAACATGATCTCAGAAATCATACATGTCATTCAAACATAACATCTTTCGAGCACTGCGACTCTATTAAACGAGCGCCCTACAGGACTTCCTCAAAATAGTGCTCGGTGGGAATCGGCTTTTGTCCGAACCCCGGGATGCAACAGCGGTGGCATCCATCTCCGCCCAGTATGTCTTACCATGGGCAAGTGCCATCCATGCACCTTCTATGCACGCCGACTGCTTCATCGCCCCAATACGCGGCACCGCCCCAAGGAATTGCTGCAACAAGCCAAAATAACTCTTCGGCTTGGGCCTTTCCGGCCACAGATGAGTGACCACATCCGTCATGGCAAGTCTGGACAATCTATTCAACTCAGCCCACTCGACCAGCCGATCACTCAACGGAAGTGGACGCTCCGGACTATGGAATTGAGACCAGAAAAGCTCTTCCATTTCGTGATCCTTCTGGCTTCGGAAGTGCACGACTACGTCCGCCGCACTCGCTGCCAAGTCCAGATAAGGATCCTCCGCACCGTACAATCGGCCCAGCTGAGCATACTTCGGATCCGTGAACTTCCTACGCAGCATAAAAAGCTTTCCAGCCACAATGTCTCCGACCTGACGCAGTTCCTCTCTCATAGCCCGCATCGCACTACGGGCATCCTTGGCTTTGGCGTCGGCCTTCTTCAGGTCCTCTTGCTCCGCTCGGTGTTCTCTTTCAAGAACCTCCTGGCGGTCGGTAGCAACTTTTAATTTCGCGGCCATTCCGGCCATCTCCTCCCTCCTTCGGCAGTGAGCAGCCTTCTCGGCTTCTAGCTCTTCCGCTGCCTTCGAGGTAGCCACCTCGCTTTTTCTGGCTTGCTCCTTGGCCCGAGCAAGTTCTGCCCGAAGGTCTTCCACAGCAGCAGCGCCATCTGCATCAAGCATACAAATTGTAAGGAATGGGCGTCAGCTCCCTTACTAGGCGACCGTGGAGCAACCACATACCTTGTGACTCATCAAGTCGTTTATTGACCAGCGAGATGTGCGCATCCGCAACGTCGAGTTGCCTCTTCAGCTCGGCAAATCCATCAGTCTGGCTGGCCACCGAACGTTCCGCCACCTGCATAGGAAAGGCGACAATCTATAACTGAGATTATGATCCTCGGCACGCTGTCGCTTCCGACAGCATACCAAGTCTCAGGGGCTACTATCTATACAGGGGGCACTTCATGTGCAAAACTGTCAAAAGGTATGTCATTTTTTGTGTACCTCAAACCCCGTCAGCAAACTTCCGACGGCCTCATACAACCCACTTTCGGCGGACAAGATCCTCTCAATCACCCTACCCATTAATGTGCGGTGATCTTCTGAGATAGACGCCCTCTTGAGCAAATCCTGCAGCTCCACCGGCCATACTCCAATGGGTGCCGAACTCTTCGGCCCCGCCGGACTCGGGGAGACCCTCCGTGACGACACCTCAAGGTCACCCGCCCCGCACGACAGGGAGGCAGATGGAGGCGTTTCGCTCTCCATCATCTCCGGACGAAGGTCTCCCGATGATGAGCTGTGCTGAGATGGGCTGAGATCCGAGCTACAAGGTCAAAACTTCGGTTACCCTTAGAAATTAAGTAGGGATCTCCACTATTACAAAATCCCCCCTTTTTACTTACGGCTCGCTAGAGGGTTGATTCCTCTGAGGAGATAGTACGGCCGGGGCTCTTCCCGGCACAGGACCTTCCGGTACAGATTTCTTTCCCCGCTTTGAGGCCTTGGCCTCCGGGTCTTTGGAAGCGGTCCTCTTCTCCCCTTGGAAGGAGGGACTCTCGATTCCTCCCTTACTGAAAGCCTCCGTGGCTGAGGTGGTAGTTCCCCTGTGCCCCCCTTCGCCCTCCTCCGAAGGTGCAACCTCCAACATTTTGATTAACACGGGATCCTGCGTGGTCTCAGGGAGGGGGGCCGGACACCGTATCAGTTTTGCTTGCGCTATCCACTCCTGTACAAGAGATAGCTGGTTAAAAGGCAAACCCACGATAAATGAATGGACGATGTGTCCGGACACAGGGCTACTTACTTGAGTATCCGGGTGATTGCAGCTTAGCCATCATCCTCGGTCAATTCCGGACGCATCTCTTGCGACCCGAAGAACAGTTTGTACATCTCCACGGGTGTCAAACCCATGAAGTGTTGAAGAGCTCGTGGCCCCTTCGTATTAAATTCCCACAGGCGGAGGGGGCAACGTTTGCAGGGCAGTAGGTGCCGAATCAACATGACCTGTACCACTACGACCAGATTGATCTGCCTTTCTTGGAGGCCTCGAATTCGGTCCTGCAACAGGGGTACGTCTTTGGATGGCCCCCAGTCACGCCCCTTGTTGACCCATGACGTCAGCTACTGTGGAGGGCCCGAGCGGAAGACGGGCGGCAGCCTCTGCCTGATGCCCATGGGAGCGGTGATATAGAACCACTCCTGTTGCCACAAGCCGAGCTCCTCCTGAAAAGAGCCCTCGGGCCATGGAGCATCGGCCCTCTTGCTTATAACCGCCCCGCCGCACTCTGCCTGACGCCCCTAAATCATCTTCAGCTCCACGTTGAAGGTTTTGAGCCACAAGCCGAAGTGAGGGGTAGTGCGGAGGAAGGCTTTGCAGACGACAATGAATGATGAGATGTGGAGGATGGACTCTGGAGCCAAGTCATGGAATTCCAGCCCATAGTAAAACATGAGCCCCCTCACGAAGGGATCCGTCGGGAAGCCTAAACCCCGACGGAGGTGAGACACGAACACAACGCTCTCGCCAAGCTCAGGAGTAGGAATAACTTGCCCTCGGGCAGGCAGCCTATGCGAAATCTCATAGGTTAAGTACCTGGCGTCTCTTAGCTTTAGCACGTTCTCTTCCATGACGGAGGAGGGCATCCACCGGCCTCGTAGGTCGGGGCCGGACATTGTCGAAGATCGAAGGTACCCAAATCTGGAGCCCTGGGTGTTGGAACTCGGGGCGAGAGGCGGATTTGATAGAGGATTGAAGGAAAAGAACGGGCCTTGGTCTCATTATAAAGAGGAAGAATACCAAGAGCCGTCCCCGTGACCGTTTGGAACTCGCCTTCGATGAAGGGGGCGTGGCAACGGGCGCGGTTGGGTTACCCACGTCTGTATTGATGGGAATCCCGGAATAAGGGGAACATGATCTCTGCTTCGACAAGACGTGCCAAGGAAACCGCTTCGCTAAACGCGCTGAGGTGGAACAATAAAAACAATTTGAGTAAAGGCTTGGTAGTGGTGTGACGTCACGCCACAAAATACGTCAGCAGATTGAACTTGTGTAATATTATTCTCTCTACGGTGGTACGTGGAATTTAATTTTGCAGAGCCGGACACTATCCTGGTGTTCACAATCTTTTATAAATTATTCAGAGGAAGAACCCGCCTTGCAATGCCGAAGACAACATGCGCGCCTGACTCGTCATCATTGAAGCCTGGTTCAGGGGCTACTGAGGGAGTGCCGGACTAGGGGGTGTCCGGATAGCCGAACTATCATGATCGGCCGGACTCCAAGACTATGAAGATACAAGATTGAAGACTTCGTCCCGTGTCCGGATGGGACTTTCCTTGGCATGGAAGGCAAGCTTGGCGATACGGATATGTAGATCTCCTACCATTGTAACCGACTCCGTGTAACCCTAGCCCTCTTCGGTGTCTATATAAACCGAATGGCTTTAGTCCATAGGACGAACAACAATCATACCATAGGCTAGCTTCTAGGGTTTAGCCTCCTTGATCTCGTGGTAGATCCACTCTTATAACACACATCATCAATATTAATCAAGCAGGACGTAGGGTTTTACCTCCATCAAGACGGCCCGAACCTGGGTAAAACATCGTGTCCCTTGTCTCCTGTTACCATCCGCCTAGACGCACAGTTCGGGACCCCCTACCCGAGATCCGCCGGTTTTAACACCGACAGTTCCCCTCCATCGAGGAACAGTAAATGTATATCAGCTATGCTAATGCTGCCTCTGATCGCATAATAGGGTTGACTGATCAACTTGAGGAGAAGTTGAAGATCGCCCAAGAGGGAGAAAGAGAGGCAAAGAGGCAACACGCCGCATGCGAACGTGTGCTGACCCGCATCAAGGACGAGAAAAACAAGCTACAAGATTGCAATACGAAGTTGGGTGAAGAGTTGAAAGATGTGCGGGCCCAGCTAGCCAACTCCGTAAAGGAGAACAAGAAGCTGCGGGGTGGCATGTTCAGTATGTTTCTGAACTTGTGTTTATTTAGTAGTTTGTAGATAAATGGAACTGATGTATCTATGCTTGCAGGTATATTGACGGGCTGTCCTGAAGAGGAGGTGTTCGGATCAGCGAGTGATCTGCTGCAAAGACTGTCGCAAGTGCACGAGCATGCTCGGCTAGCCATGCAGAGTGTTGCCAAGGCCTTATGGCCATCTGCCTCCCATCCAGGAAGTATGGAGGAGCTTGTAGAGGTGTGCAAGGGAGCACGGCGGCGTATCCGATTATGGAAGATATCAGCCTACCAAGAGGGTGCGCGAGAGGCCTAGGCCATGGTGAAAACGCGATATACCAAGATGAATCTGAATCACATGGCCCGGTTGGACCATTAGGGCCAAATGGGGAACAAATTCCCCTTAGTTTAGTATATGACCAAGTAGAGGTGGCCGCCAAGTATTCCCAACAGTACTATAAGTTACACTGCCTGTTGGATGGTATAGAGGCAGAAGTGTTTGAGTCCAAGTGACTATGTACTTTCCTCACCATGTGGAATTCTAGCTGAATTGTATATCATTTTTCATGGCAGACCTTTTTGCTTCAACCTCCGGACCCGAAGGTGCGGAGTGTTTCCGAATACCATCACGGCCGAGTAGGTCGGGGTATGCATGGAAATCTAAGCGTAGGGGTCATAGTTGCTTGAACAGACAAGTTGTATCCGGCTAGTTATGTTATATTACATTGAGATTGTAAGAAACATCTTCCAGGGAGAATAGTTCCGTTAAGGGTTCCTTTCCATGGGTGTGCATGCATTAGTAGACATGTCTGAATTGTGATGTAAAAATCACAGTGTGTATAGCTTCTGGGGGTTCACAACAGCATGAGTGCAAAAAGTATTTTTCATCCACCGACCAAATATTCCCTTAAGAACACTAGCTTTCGGCTTCACCCAGTCTGAGGTACACATCCGGATGACCTGCAGTAACAATCGCAGAGGTGCTCCCTTAACCACCTAGCCGAACAATCGGGAACGTAGGGGTAAGCACAGGAGCCAGGCAACCCAGCTTGGGCAAAACTTAAGTCATATCAAATCATATAATGGTGAAGAAAAGACATACGGGGAAAACACGTATGTGTGATGAGCTTGATGCTCGAAAAGTAATATTAACAAGCTTCTGTTAAAGAAGCCCCCAGGTATAATGGTCATACGTGTGTAAAAATGTGTACGTCAGCAGTGTTCGGGCAAGCCGAATGAGAGCTTTAAAGCGAAAAAAATTGTGTAAAAGAAGGAAAGAGTTATAGAAACTATAGGGGAGAAGGAGACTAACAAAGGGTTCAGTGCTAGGCATAGAACCTTCGGAGTCTGGCGGCATTCCAGGGGTTCAGCTCTAGGCGATTGTCTGATGCGTCACGAAGATGGTACGCTCCTCCGGTAAGAACTTCGTCAATTATGAAGGGACCCTCCCATTTGGGCTTGAGTTTGTCCATTTTCTTCTCCGGCAAGCGTAGAACGAGTTCACCAACATTGTAAGTCTTGGCCCGTACTTCTCTGCTTTGATATCTTCGAGCCTGCTGCTGATAAAATGCTGAACGGGCTTTGGCGACATCGCGCTCCTCCTCCAGGGCATCTAGTCTGTACTACCGATCCAACTCGGCCTCTTTATCTTCATACATACGCACTCGTGGTGAGTCATGTATAATATCGCAGGGCAATACAACCTCTGCACCGTACACCATGAAGAAAGGTGTGTATCCGGTAGTACGGTTGGGCGTGGTCCGCAACCCCCAGAGTACGGAGTCGAGCTCCTCGACCCAGTGTTTGTCTGATTCTTTCAAAGACCGCACTAGCCTGGGTTTGATGCATAAAAAGGGTTTCAGAGACATGGTCAAAGGGCTGCTTGCCTTGGTCTTCAAAGTCTTCAAGTCCTTCTCCTTCTTCTTGTCCAACTACTTTGTCAAATATGGGATCTATTCGTCGCAAAAGAAATGACGGGAAAATAAGGTAATAGTAAAACAGAAAAATCAAAGTGCTCAGAAAAATGTCAACTTATTTTTGATAAATACTAGGGGAAAATCTAAGAAGGGGGAAAATTCCTAGTTATGGATTTGGAGTTAAGGAATAGTGGAAATGGATTTTCAAAGAAGGATTTAAATTATCAAATTTGAATTTAAATTTGAACAGTACAGAAAAGTGTGATGGATGTGCATGAATGTTACATAAATAAATAGGTGGAATTATTCTAAAATTTTAGGATTTGGAATTATTCCATTTGGATAAATATTTTATCCTGTGGAATTTTTATAAAACAGACAGAAAAAGAAAAAGAAAAGGGGCACTGTCGGTGTCAAAACCAGCGGATCTCGGGTAGGGGGTCCCGAACTATGCGTCTAGGTGGATGGTAACAGGAGACAAGGGACACGATGTTTTACCCAAGTTCGGGCCCTCTTGATGGAGGTAAAACCCTACGTCCTGCTTGATTGATATTGATGATGTGGGTATTACAAGAGTAGATCTACCACGAGATCAAGGAGGCTAAACCCTAGAAGCTAGCCTATGGTATGATTGTTGTTGTGTCCTACGGACTAAATCCATCCGGTTTATATAGACACCGGAGAGGGCTAGGGTTACATAGAGTCGGTTACAATGGTAGGAGATCTACATATCCGTATCGCCAAGCTTGCCTTCCACGCCAAGGAAAGTCCCATCCGGACACGGGACGGAGTCTTCAATCTTGTATCTTCATAGTCTTGGAGTCCGGCCGATGATGATAGTTTGGCTATCCGGACACCCCCTAGTCCAGGACTCCCTCAGTAGCCCCTGAACCAGGCTTCAATGATGACGAGTCCGGCGCGCATATTGTCTTCGGCATTGCAAGGTGGGTTCCTTCTCCGAATAATTTGTAGAAGATTGTGAACACCAGGATAGTGTCCGACTCTGTAAAATAAGTTCCACATACCACCGTAGAGAGAATAATATTTACACAAGTTCAATCCGCTGACGTATTTGGTGGCGTGACGTCACACCACTGCTAAGCCTTTACTTGAATCGTTTTTATTATACCGCCTCAGCGCATTTAGCGAAATGGTTTCCTTTGCACGTCTTGTCGAAGCAGAGATCGTGTCCCCCTTATTTCGGGATTCTCATCAATAAGGACATGGGTAACCCCACCGCGCCCGTTGCTACGCCTCCTCCATCGAAGGCGAGTTCCAAACGGTTACGGGGACAGCTCTTGGTATTCTCCCTCTTTATAATGAGACCAAGGCTCGTTTCCTTTCTTCAATCCTCAATCGAACCCGCCCCTTGCCCCGAGCTCCAACACTCAGGGCTCCAGATTCGAGCGCTTCGGAACTTCGACAATGTCCGGCTCCGACTTGCAGGGCCGGTGGATGCCCTCCTCCATCACGGAGGAGGACGTGCTAAAGCTGAGAGAAGCCAGGTACTTAACCTACGAGATTTCGCATAGGCTGCCTGCCCAAGGGCAAGTCATCCCTACTCCCGAGCCTGGCGAGAGCGTCGTGTTCGTATCTCACCTCCGTCGGGGTTTAGGCTTCCCGATGGATCCCTTCGTGAGGGGGCTCATGTTTTACTATGGGTTGGAATTCCACGATTTGGCTCCGGAGTCCATCCTCCACATCTCATCATTCATTGTCATCTGCGAAGCCTTCCTCTGCACTACCCCTCACTTTGGTTTGTGGCTCAAAACCTTCAATGTGGAGCCGAAGATGATCGGGGGCGCCAGGCAGAGTGCGGCGGGGCGGTTATAAGCAAGAGGGCCGATGCTCCATGGCCCGAAGGCTCTTTCCAGGAGGAACTCGGTTTGTGGCAACATGAGTGGTTCTATATTACCGCTCCCAGGAGCAGCAGGCATAGGCCGCCGCCCATCTTTCGCTCGGGACCTCCACATCAGCTGATGTCATGGGTCAACAAAGGGCTTAAGTGGGGGCCGTCAAAGGACGTACCCCTATTGCAGGGCCGGATTCGAGACCTCCAAGAGAGGGAGATCAATCTGGTCGTAGTGATGCAGGTTATGCTGGTTCGAGTCTTCTGCCCTGCAAACGCCGCCATCTCCGCCTGTGGGAATTCAATCCAGAGGGGCCACGAGCTCTCCAACACTTCATGGGTACGACACCCGTGGAGATGTACAAATTGTTCTTCGGATCACAAGAAGTGTGTCCGGAATTGACCGAGGATGCCGGCCTAAGCTGCAATCGCCCGGATTCTCAGGTAAGTAGCCCTGTGTCCGGACATACCGTTTGTCTGCATATTCGTCCTTTGAACAGGAGTGGATGGCACAAGCAAAACTGATACGGTGTTCGGCCCCCCTCCCGGAGACCGCGCCAGATTCGGTGCTGGTCAAGATGGTGGAGATTGCACCTCCAGAGGAGGGCGAAGGGGAAAACAGAGAAACTACGGCCTCTATTAAGGAGGCTTTCGAGAAAGGGGGGATCGAGAATCCCTCCTTCTATGGGGAGAAGAGGACCGCTTCCAAAGATCCGGAGGCTAAGGCCTCAAAGCGGGGGAAGATATCTTCACCCGAGGGTCCTACACCAGGGGGAACCCTGGCCGCACTATCTCCCCTAAGGAATCAGCCCTCCAGCGAGCCGTAAGTAGAAAAAGGGGAGTTTTGTAATAAGAGATATCCCTATTTGGCTCTGAGATAACCGAAGTTTTCATCTTATAGTTCGGATCTCCGTCCTTCTCAGCAGAGCTCGTCTTCGGGGGACCTTTGTCCGGAGATGATGGAGAGCGAGACGCCTCCATCTGCCGCGCCATCAGGTGGGGAGGGCGACCCTGAAGTATCGTCACGGAGGGTCTCCCCAAGTCCGGCGGGACCGGAGAGTTCGGCACCAACTGGTGTACGGCCGGGGGAGCTGAAGGATTTGCTAGAGAGGGCGTCTATCTCAGAAGGTCACCGTACATTGATGAGTACGGTGATTGAAAGAATTTCATCCGCCGAAGGCGGGTTGCATGATGCCGTCAGAAGTTTGCTGGCGGGGTTTGAGGTACGTAAAAATGATGTACCTTTTGACAGTTTTTACACATAAAGTGCGCCCTGTGTAGATAGTAGCCCCTGAGACTCGGTATGTTGTCGAAAGCGACAGCGTGCCGAGGATCATAGTCTCAGGTATTAATTCTCGCCTTTCCTATGCAGGTGGCTGATAGTCCGGTGGCTAGCCGGACTGATGGAGTTGCCGAACTCAAGCGGCAGCTCGACGTTGCGGATGCGGACATTGCGCTGGTCAATAAACGACTTGACGGGTCACAAGGTAGGTTGCTTCTCCGTGGTCACCTGGTAAGGGGGCTGATGCCCACTCCTTACAACATGTATGCTTGATGCAGATGGCGCCGCTGCTGTGGAAGACCTTCGGACGGAGCTTGCTCATGCCAAGGACCAAGCCAGAAAGAGTGACGCGGCTGCCTTTAAGGCAGCGGAGGAGCTAAAAGCCGAGAAGGCTGCTCACTGCCGAATCAGGGAGGAAATGGCCGTAATGGCCATGAAATTAAAAGATGCTACCGACCGCTATGAGGTTCTTGAGAGAGAACGCCAAGCGGAGCAAGAGGGCATGAAGAAGGCCACCGCCGAAGCCAAGGATGCCCGTTCGGCAATGCGGGCTATAAGGGAGGAACTGCGTTAGGCCGGAGATGTTGTGGCCGGAAAGCCCTTTCTGTTGCGTAGGAAATTCACGGATCCAAAGTATGCTCAGTTGGGCCAGCTGTGGAGTGCGGAGAATCCTTATCTGGATTTGGCGGCGAGTGCGGCGGACGCGGTTCGGCATTTCCGAAGTCAGAAGGATCATGAAATGGAAGAGCTGTTTTGGTCTCAATTCCAAAGTCCGGAGCGTCCACTGCCGTTGACCGATCAGTTAGCTGAGTGGGCTGATCTGAATAGATTGTCCGGACTAGCCATGACGGATGTGGTCGCTCATCTGTGGATGGAAAGGCCCAAGCCGAAGAGTTACTTTGGTTTATTGCAGCAATTCCTTGGGGCGGTACCGCATATCAAGGCGATGAAGCGGTCGGCCTGCATAGAGGGTGCACGGATGGCTCTTGCCCGTGTTAACACATATTGGGCAGAGATGAATGCCACCGACGTTGCATCCCGGGATTCGGACGAGAGCCGATTACCCATCGAGCACTATTTTGAGGAAGTCCTACAGGGCGCTCGTGTAATAGAGTCGCAATGCTCGAAAAATGTCATGTTCAAATGACGTGTATGATTTGTGAGATCATATGTATAATGCATCGACATTTTATACTTGTGCGTTCAAGTATTGAAATATCCCCTGTGCGTCCGTTTATGTACATATATTTGTAACCTGAAAGATGGCAGTCTTTGGCTTCAGCCCCCACGCATATAGTGCGGGGGTGTTTGCAAAAAAGGGCGCATTTTCACACTTAATCCAACGTCTTGGTCCTTTTAAGGAGGTGATAGCATAGCAAACTAGGCAACCGGACTATAATGCTTTATCACTTTCACTTAGCCATAGGAGCTCGATGGTGGGGCTACGATATAGCCCCTAGAGGCACCGCGATCTCCGAACTCGGGGCGCGTGTGTGCCTGACCGGGAAGCGGCCCTTCGTCAAAGCGGAGGAATTCTAAACATTCCGATAGTCGATCGAGTGGTTGACCAGTCTCTCGCTTTATCATGACAGTCAGTTTTCGGCTTTCTCTACTGAGGTGCTCGCCCGGCCGAACCGGGGCACAATCGCAGTAGTTCTCCTGGTGCCGCGTTAGCCGACGATGCGGAACGTAAGGCAGCAAAACACAGGAGCCGGGCAAACCCAACATTTGACTAAAGACATGATTCAGAGCTGATGCATATAAGGCCTAACTCGAGACGCCGAACACTCCCTAAGGTATTCGGACTTTATGATAATGGGCAGAACAATGCCCTAAGCCCCTATTGTCCAGGTGCAAGCAGGAACTTCTGACGCGGCCGATGCCAAAACACCAGCCTCCTCCTCAGTTATTGTGGGGAACCGGGGGATGAGTATCAACAAGAGACAGTAAGAAAGGTTTACACAGGGTCTTAATCTGAAAAGAATCCTTGCAACGGGTCCCTGTTGCACGTCTGCGCCTGTGTCTCCGTTGTGCTGTATCCTGGACGGGTGTAGCACGTGGTTCATCTGTAAAAGAGAAGAACTTAGTTTGGGAAAAATATCGTGCGAAAAATGTATTTAAAACAGAGTATAATTTGGGAGATGGATAAAACTGAGTTTTATTGGTTCTCATTGTTTATACGTGCAACCCCTTGTATGCGGCTAGGAAGCCCCTTGTTTATGTAAGACGGACTCGTCTAACCGTGTCCGAGGTCTGAATGACCTGTTTTTTGGGGGCTTTGATCAAAAAGGTTGATGTGTGGCTGTTAAGGCAGTCTCACGTTTTTGTGGTCAAGGGACACTTGGAGTTTCCTTTTGATAAGATTATGCCTCGTGGACCGGGCATTTTGAGTGCAAGAGACGCGTAATGCGGTTTTGCGTTAAAGCGGGGGAAAGCTTCACGTCCCAGTAGTGCTTGATGGCCACTTTTGAATGGGGCGATATGGAACGTTAGCTTTTCGCAACGGAGGTTGTCGGGTGAACCGAACACAACTTTTGGTAGTACAGAGCCTGTACACTTGGCATATGGGCCTGGCATTACTTCCTTGAAGGAAGTGTTGCTATGGCGGATTTTGGTAGGGTCTATCCCCATTCTGCGGATGGTATCCTAGTATAACAGGTTTATATCACTTCCGCACAATTTATCACATGAAGTGAGTTCACTGTTTTGACCTCTAGTGGGAAAGTCTTCTGTACTCCGGTCTGCTGCTTGTGGGATTCGTCATCGTCTCCGCTTGGTGTGTCGAGCCCCTTGTGTTCGGCGTTGAGTCGGCCGGACTGCTTGAAGACCCAACAATCTCGGTGGGTGTGGTTTGCAGGTTTCCCGGGGGTACTGTGGATTTGACATGTCCAATCCAAAATTTTGTTTAGGTTGGATAGCTCGTCACTGTTGTCCTTAGGAGGCAGTGTTTTGTTGTTCGGCCGAGAACTTTTGAATCCGGCGTTGACCACCGTGTTCTTTGGGCCATTTTCTTTATTCCGGTGCTGATCTTTTCTGCGTCATGATTTCCCATTTCCATCTCTGACGTCGGATGTACTTGGGTTGCTGGTGCTGCATCTTGCCAGCCAGCTATCTTCTCCCGCACAAAAGCGGGTCATGAGGCTTGTTAGCGCGGCCATTGTTCTTGGCTTTTCCTGGCCGAGGTGTCTGGCGAGCCATTCATCTCGGACATTATGTTTAAAAGCTGCTAAGGCTTCGGCGTCCGGACAGTCGACTATTTGGTTCTTTTTAGTGAGGAACCTGTTCCAGAATTTGCGTGCTGACTCTCCGGGCTATTGAGTTATGTGACTTAAATCGTATGCATCCGGAGGGCGGACATAAGTCCCCTGAAAATTTGCTCTAAACGCGTCCGTGAGCTCTTCCCAACTTCCAATGGTATTTTCTGGGAGGCTTTTAAGCCAATGCCGAGCTGGCCCTTTGAGCTTGAGGGGTAGATATTTTATGGCGTGGATCTCATCTCCTCTAGCCATATGTATGTGTAGGATGTAATCCTCAATCCAGACTCCAGGGTCTGTGGTTCCGTCATATGCTTCTATATTTACGGGCTTGAATCCCGCTGGAAATTCATGATCCAGCACCTTACCGGTGAAACATAGTGGGTGTGCGGCGCCCCTGTATTTGGGTGTGCCATTACCTGCGAGCAATCGGCGTGTTGTGTGGCTTCCAGGGCCCTCTTTTTTGGCCCGTAAATGGACCTGACCGGGCCATCCTTTTGGCGAGCATCTTTATGTGCGTCATGTGCTGGCTTGTGTGTGGCGCCGCTTGCCGCTCTTGTCCTGTCATCTGGTCGTCTATCCGGCCAGGCGGCCTCTTTGTTTTTTGATTGTGGTGGCTCTACGGCCTCCTCGTCGAATTCGGGTAGCAGCTTGTGCTTCGGGTAGCTCTTTGCTTGGTAACTATTGCCGTATTTGTCTGCGGTTTTGAGTACTTTGCTCCACCTCATTCTGAGTACGTCTTCCGCTGTATTGAGCTTCTGTTTCTGCTTCTTCAAACTTCTTGCGGTGGCGACGAGCCTTTTGTGAAGGTTCTTATGCTCCGGTGATGTGTCCGGCGTGAGATCGTCTGGACTATTGTTTTCGCCGAGGATGGGTTGATTGTCCGATTCATATTGTTCGGATGGTTGCTTCCTTGCATGTTCTTCGTCCACTGGTTTGCCCTGCTCTACGGCTGGGTCATTATGGGCGCTGTTGTTATCGAGGCGGGACTTCGGGCGGCGCTTGCGTCGCCATTTTGGTTGTTTTTCGGGGGGATTGCCCTTCGCCGCATCCCGTTGTTCCTCGTTATCGCTTCCTTTTGGTGTGTCCACCATGTATATGTCATGAGTTGAGGTGGCTTTCCAGTGCCCAGTAGGTCCTGGTTCTTGGTCGTCTTCGGCGTCGTCGTCCATACCGTCAATGTCTTCGGAGGCGTAGTCTAGCATGTCGGTTAGATCGTCGACAGTGGCTACAAAGTGGGTGGTGGGTGGGCTTTGAATTTCTTCGTCGTCCGCATCCCAACCGTCCTGACCGCAGTCCGGCCAGGGCTTTCCTGATAACGAGAGATATTTTAGCAAACTAAGAATGTTGCCAAAAGGTAAGTGTTGAAAGGTGTCCACGGCCGCGAACTCCATGATCACCGCCTGATCAGATTCGATTGGAGGGGGCGCGAGAGGTTCGGAGTCCGACAAGGAGTCCGGCACCTTGGAGTCACGCGCTTCAGAAGGGACAAAGTCAGTATTTGGCTTTATCGCCGTAGAGGTTGCAGCCCCCGAGGCGGTGTCTAACCATCTATTCTCGATCTGCGTAGCCGGCTCCGAGTCGAGGGTCGGAGCGGGTTCTTGTGCGGCCTCCAGGGCACTGTCCGGCAGCAGAGATAAATCATGCCCATCGTGACAGTGCGGCGCGCTCGGTTGTGGCTCGAATCCGTTGAAGATCAAGTCTCCGCGGATGTCAGCCGTGAAGTTAGGATTTCCAAATCTGACCTGATGGCCAGGGGCGTAGCTTTCGATCTGCTCCAGATGGCCAACCGAATTGGCCCGCCGTGCAAAGCCGCCGAATACGAAGATCTGTCCGGGGAGAAAAGTCTCACCCTAGACCGCATCGATGTTGATGATCGAAGGAGCCATCGGGCCTACCAACGACGACACAGAGGAACTCTCAATGAAAGCACCAATGTCGGTGTCAAAACCGGCGGATCTCGGGTAGGGGGTCCCGAACTGTGCGTCTAGGCGGATGGTAACAGGAGACAAGGGACACGATGTTTTACCCAGGTTCGGGCCCTCTTGATGGAGGTAAAACCCTACGTCCTGCTTGATTGATATTGATGATGTGGGTATTACAAGAGTAGATCTACCACGAGATCAAGGAGGCTAAACCCTAGAAGCTAGCCTATGGTATGATTGTTGTTGTGTCCTACGGACTAAAGCCATCCGGTTTATATAGACATCGGAGAGGGCTAGGGTTACATAGAGTTGGTTACAATGGTAGTAGATCTACATATCCGTATCGCCAAGCTTGCCTTCCACGCCAAGGAAAGTCCCATTCGGACACGGGACGGAGTCTTCAATCTTGTATCTTCATAGTCTTGGAGTCCGTCCGATGATGATAGTTCGGCTATCCGGACACCCCCTAGTCCAGGACTCCCTCAGGCACTGTGCCACTGGGCCAGAAAGGCCACAGTGCAGCAGGCCCAGAGGGAACTCAGCCCGCGCGAGGCCGCCACGTCGAAAGCGTATTTGGGAAATACGTCTCCAGCCGACGCAGCGAACCGGTGCGCGCGCTCGTGTGTTTTAAACCTGACGTGTGGGACCCACACATCAGGACCTGAGGCTGACGGATGGGCCCCATGGCCATCGTCATCAACCTTGGGTCAGAGACGGCGGCGAGCTCACCGGCGCCGCTGTGTTCGACGACGAGGCGATCTGAGGGCACCGACGTGCTCAGAACGGAGTCGCCGTTCAAGTGGAGGTGAAGTTGGTCCCCGGGGTGCAGGGGTTCGTCGGCGACGAGGAAGCCGGCGGCAGAGCTTCGGGAGGAGATTGCCCCGGTCGATTCTGGCTGCAATAGAAAGGGGAGACAGAGGGGAAATGGTAAGAGAGGTGAGGTGGTTCCAGATCGAGAGAGAGAGAGAGAGAGAGAGGGCAAAGGAGGACTGTACCACGAGATTGACAGCGACCCGAAGCGGCGGAGCTCGAGCTCGATCTCGAGCTTGGGCGGCTCTGGGGATGAATCTAAGATGCTGAATGGTTCTAGGGCGGGGGTAGTATTGGTATCCCCCCGAGTTGACAAGCTCCGCTATGTTCTCCAGATTCATTTTGAGTCCTCCAACAATGAAGCTGAATATGAGGCACTTTTGTACGGGTTGCGTATGGCCATTTCACTCGGCGTCCGTCGCCTCATGGTCTACGACGACTCAGATTTGGTGGTGAATCAAGTGATGAAGGAGTGGGACGTCAGGAGCCCGGCTATGACTGGCTATTGTAATGTAGTGAGAAAGTTAGAGAAGAAGTGACCCAGTGGGGCTATTTGGAGTGGGAGGGGACGAGTGGTGGCGAGAGGAGGGATCGGGGATGCTTTATATAGGCGAGCGGCGGTCCACCGTGGGCTCATGCGCCGGCGAGCTCGTGCTCGTCGCTACAGGCCTCGGGAGGGTGCTGCGCCGAGTCTAGGGCGTTCGTGGGGGTCGACTACACCCAGGGGGGAGAAGAGAGGGAGCGGGGAACGCGGCAGAGCGGGTCCCCATCATGAGCAATGACTGGCGCGCTCGGGCGGCGCTCTGTCCGCATGCGAGGAGAGCCGGAGAGGGAGAGAGAGGAGGGGGCCGACCGAGTAGCTTGCTGCAGACGTCGAGGCGTCTCGTCGGGCAAGCTGGGGAGGCCCGAGGTGGCCGGAGGCGGTTGGAAGGGGGCGGCTATAGTGCGGGAGCGCACTGTAGCGCGCTCCAGAGCGCCCATATGGCTGTCTAGGCCATTTTCTATGCTTGTGGGCACACCCTTGCATGTCCAGTAGTATTTGGGGGTGCTAAGGAAGGGATCTTGGCCTTGGATGCTTTGGGTGGCCAGTGAGTGAAGAGAAAGGAAGGAGAAGAGTGGAAATGGGGCTGTCCAGAATAGAAAATTGGTGGTTCCATCCCCTTGATCAACAAGCATTGACTTGTGCTGAATGCCAGAGGTAGAGGGAGGTTAGGAGGAGGTGTGGTAAAAAATTGGGGCCATGGAGAAGAGTGGAAGTGGTCAAAATAGGGTTTTTAGTAAAATGGCAGAAGGTGTTTGTTGCTGGTTTGGGCAAGAAGACGAACTCCTCTTGTCATGAGGCTTGACAGGGTCAAATGGCATGAGATAATAATAGGTTCCACCAAGGTTGAGTCCATTTGGGCAAAGTTGCCAATGCAACTTTTGTAAACCCTAGAAATTAGCAAAAATGAACTTGTGTAGATCTAGTTGAGCAAATCACGTCTCCTGGATGCACCAGTTGGTGTAGTGGCCTCATTTCGTCATGTGAATATGCTCACCAAAGTTGGGGTCAAGGAGAGAAAGTTGGTAGTACAAAGTTGTTCAAAGTAGATTCTAGTCAAAGAGGGTTTTGGGGCACTTTGATCAATATAACATTTTCTCCAACTTGTGCCATTTGGTCTATATGAATGATTAGACCATTTGAGAATGTTCACAAGATTTTAGAGCATTTGGACATGTTTGGCAATGTAAAGTTGCTCAAACTTCAAAATGGACAGAAATGGTTTTGAGGGGATTTCATGGGTTTATACTATTCTCCATGACATGATACTTGTCAAGATCATCCAACATGTCATATGTGACATGCTAGAATTTTCTTGGAATTTGTGGAGAATATTTCCTTTGTAAATATTTCAAAAGCTTGAAATATCGAGAAAGGGTTTTTGAGGGATTTGACCAATATTTTGAACATGACCATGTGTTGAAACTCTTATATATGGACAATATATGTCCACTGAGTTTCCCTAGGTTTTTGTCAAATATTTTTCAAACAGTAAAATAATTGTTTCCCTATTAAAGACCATTTCTGGCCTTAAGAAAAAAGCTTTTAAATAAAATAGGAAAATAACTTTTAAAATTATATTTTTGTGGTTTATGGAAGTCCTATATCTAATAGGTTTCAAATATACTCTTTGAAATATTTTTCATACCCCAAATCAAGTACTTGTAGTGCAAACCTCAATTCAGGGTTTTTTTTTGGAAAACTAGTTCTTGAAAATACTTTTTGGCCAAATTATTTTTGTAAGAAAATACTATATTGCTCTATACACATGGCATGATCATTGGGCAGAAGTTTGGGGCAAGGAGATGAAGTATAGAAGGTGGAGTTGTGTTGACTTTAAAGAGCACTTGAAAAACACAAAGACAAAACTAACTCAAAACAAAAAGTCAAATAATGCAAAAGTTTTTGTCAAACCACATTTTATCATGATTTATCATCTTAAGTATTGTGCCATGAAAATCAGGGTATGACAATGCAACCGTTCGATCTCAGATCCAAGGGCTCTCGGAAGCCCGTATCATGGGAGAATGGAAAGCCACTACCCTGTCGTTCGCACGCTGGCAGTTCGCTCCTACTCGTCCCCGCATGTCCTTCAATACTACGACAGTTCGCTCCTAGTCGTCTCGTCCATTCACATTACGGCAGTTCCACTAATCCTAACCCTCCTCACAAATCCATGGCGTCCCAAATCTCCACGATCGGCGGTGAGTACAAGGTTAGAACCATCACCGGCAATGAGTTCGACGTCATCTACACCCGTTCTTCCGCGACTGTGAAAGGATGCCTTTCTCGCTTCAAACGCATGGTCAAAAACTCAGATGATGAGTGGGTCGCTGGGCTAGATGTTGAGTACACCACATTCCTGGGACGAGAGAAGGATCTAAAGGACAAAGAGAGGAAGAGGCCCGCCATGATCCAGGTTTGCGTACATAACGTTTGCTTGGTCTACCACATATGCCATGTCGACGTTGAGTGCCAGGATTTTAAGAACTTCCTCAAGGACAAAACAGTGAAATTCATTATTGTAGACTTTAAGAACGACAAAGATGTCCTGGGTCGGATAGGCCTCGTTGTAGGCAACCCCTTTGACCTCCAGAAGAATTGGCTGCTACCCTCTCGTCAACCTTCAATGCTGACCCTGGCAGGAGCCATGGTTCATCCTTCGTACCGTAAACTGGAGAAACCTCATTACACGTTTCATTGTCTTGTATGGCAGCAGAATGTACTAGATATAGACCACATCCACTATGCTGCAATGGATGTCTACCTTTGTTTCAATATCTACAAAGGTTGGATGAAGAGCAAGAGCCAAGTGTGCGGTTCAAGCAAAGAAGTATCGGCAAAGAGGAAGAGGGACTAGGACGAAGTCGAGGACGTGGACGAGGACTCCGAGTGAGTAAGGTGTCAGTATCGTTGCTCATGATGGTTCTAATGCAGTGTCTACGGGATTAGTTGCATAGTTTAATTTCAGGTGTGCTTATTTTAATTTGAGGGGTGTGTTGTGCTGATACCCCAGCAGAACTATGTTATGTTTCTTCTCGTTACTTTAACTCTTCAGTATGTACATACTACTAGTATTTCTTTAATAGAATTTAGCACCCCAATTAAGCACGTACTAGCTTTTTTAATAGTACTATACGAATAATTTGGCGACGAGCGCTCTCTATATGTACCACCTTTTTTTTAATTTCAATTTTTGCTCCATGGCGCAATCCGTCGATAGTACTACTGTACAAAAGTATACATTTTTTAAAAGGCTAGAGTACTGTTCATCACATATATAGCCAGTTAAATTCTCAACCTAGAACAACGTGCATGCCATGTAGTAAACCGATACGGAGGAAGTATAGTAAAAATGAGGTGATTTTACCGAGCGATCGGTGGGGGAGCATGGCCTGTCATGCGGTCCCACGTGTCATGATGTACCAAGGCGATGCACGTGTCCCTCTTGAGGCAGAAGCAATACTACGTGGTTTGAGATGATGGTGAACCAAAGTGTGAAATTATGGTTGCTTCGTCCGTCTGGGAAGGTGCGGCATTGTGATTTGACGTCTCATTGCTCATTCCTACTACTGGGCCGGTACGAGTGGGGTGCGTCCCCCCTATTGTTCTGCACTGTTATTTGGTGCTTGACACGTCGACCCGGTTGCTATATGTCCCACATGTCGGTGACAGGAAGTACATAATTCATGAAAGGGAGCATCGACGGAGGAGTATACTATATAATTCATGGAAGGGAGTGACTTAGTTTTGGAAAAATCTGTTTTTACGGAGTACGTACCCACTAGGGTTTATAGGGCTCATCTAAAAAACATTCATTTTTCCGTTTGATAAGTCCCAATTCTCCTATACTAGTAGTAGTACCATTATATGTTGGATTTCGAGGTGCGTTAGATCACCCGACGCAAGCAGTGTCAAGAGGAAACTAACCAATGCATGTAGAAGTTCATGGAAATTTAGTGGTCATTCATGCATTCGTTCTAATTAATGCCTCGGTAAACATAACTTCTTGAGAAAAGCGAGCGTACTAATTACTTGTGCAAACTACGAAATTAATTCGACCACTCACCATCTACCTTGGTTGGAGAGATTTTGAAATTGAGCCATAAACTGGAAAGGAGTGAATAGTAACTTTTGTTCGATTACTATTTGTGGCCTTGTCTAGATGCAAAATGTATTTTTTATAGTGGCCTTGTATAAGTAAATGGAGGGAGTACTAACCAAGGTACGTAGTAGGGATGAGGAGTAAACGGAGGGAGTAGTAAAATTTTCTCCTCGTGCTGCGAGCCACTGCGGGCGTGGATGAGGGAGCGGGCGTAAGGCGTACAGTAGTAGGAGTACTACTACTACTACTCATAAGCAAGCTGCACCGGATCCTGCGAGCCACCGCGCCCGTGGGCGGGGGAGACGTCGTACTAAGCAAGCTTCTCCTCATTCTGCGGGTTGACGGGACACATCAAAAGTACTCCAGTGTATAGAGCCTTGCCTCTAAGGTAGGCCCCACATGGTTTGCCTCTTGTTTTAACATAACACGTCAACTTGCAATTTGTTTGTTCACCCGTGGTAGACGATCCTCCTTCCACCAAGTGGACAACAAGTACACGTGTCAAATTACCACATGGGCTTCCTTTTCGTACAGAAATGAGCTCCACCGTGTACCCGCGCGGGTGTGGTTGGGAAAGAGACGGGAGTACGTGCGCCGTGCGTGCACCTCTTATCTTCGTGCACGTCCCCCACCTATGTGGGTGTGTGTGAGAGAGATACAAACCTAGACATAATGCGCCGTCCATCCCCATGCCTCCGCCCAGTCCGACCACCAGTCACCACCACGCCGCACTCCTCCTCACCTTATCTCTCATCTGTCTCCCTCCATTTTTATATACAAGGGGCCACTATCAAAATTATAATTTGCAGATATACAAGGCCACTAACACTAATTGATGCAATATTAATGGTGTTTGCCTCGTGGTACTAGCAAAGGAGGACATTAATTATCCCTTGCATGCATGCGGGAGTTTGTAAAAAAATGCATCTTGATGTTTCGTGCAATGCACGGGCATCTTGCTAGTCCATGAAAACAACACATGGCAAAATTCCATGGCAAACAAGGGATTTGAATCTGTTGGGAGGGGCTGCTTGGATCTTGCCCGGGGTAGCCAAAATATTGGCGACCCTTTTGTCCACCGGTGCCTTTGCCACCGATGAACGAGGAATGGCTCGGGTGCTCATGCTGTCATGCATCCTCCAGCGCGCACGTTGGGGACGAGCTCGCATGAGCTGTGTTTTTTGTCCCACAACGCCGCCTGAGCTGCCCGCAGACCAACCGGCGCCCCGCAAATTACGCCATCCAACTGTAGCCGCACACATTATGACAACAACTCAACCAACCGGACAAAATTCACGCAAACACGTAGACAAACTGATATTTCATATAAACATCGACGGAAATCATATAAAATACCGGATTTTCATACAAACATGATGGATTTCATTACACAAATGAACTACGCGGTGCTAGTTCTGGACAGCACAGGTATATAATACCTAGCCTAAATGGTCGCCCGCCGATCGATTTGTGTTCCTCATGTCCGGCAGCACGATCACCGGACTGCCGGGAGCCCCGGAGGTATATGATTCAGTGCAAAGGAGGGCTCGCTTCCCCACTACCCAACTGATATCATTGGTTGGTGTCGAAGATGATGGTGGCCGGCACCGGTTCGAGTTCATCACTGGCCACTACTTCGCCATGGCCGGCACCGGCTCGAGTTCATCCTAACATTCCCCTCTTCCGTGGAGCCCATGCTGGGTCGATGAAGGTCCTCGCAACAAAAGGATCCAGCAAGACACCTGCTGTGTACGCCGGCTTCGCCTCCGCGGTGGCCTTCATGGGACCCAAGCGGCGGCTGATGGGGTTATGTACCTAGGGTAGGGTCATGGACCTGATCCAAGTAACTTACCCCAGGACATCCTTAGAAGAGGTCGCCTTCCAGTCGACCAACGAGGATTCACTCGAATGGCCTGAAGGACTCGACCACGAAGACTCACTCGACCACCAGGAGGTCAAGAGGCACTCTGCACTGCAACAGCCTGTAATCAAGTAGACTTTATGATAGTAAAGGCACTTTATGTGGGGCGTTACCAGTAACGCCCCAGACTTAACTCACCTTAAACCCTCTCCTACGTGGGCTGGCTGGGGTCCTGGCGCACTCTATATAAGCCACCCCCCTCCACAGGCAGAAGGGTTCGGCATCTTGTAGTTCATACATTCATAATCCACTCGACCGCCTCCGGGCTCCGAGACGTAGGGCTGTTACTTCTTCCGAGAAGGGCCTGAACTCGTACATCCTTTGTGCTTACAACCTCTCCATAGCTAGGACCTTGCCTCTCCATACCTACCCCCACTCTACTGTCAGGCTTAGAACCACGACAGTTGGCGCCCACCGTGGGGCAGGTGTTTTAGCGATTTTGTGGAGAAGTTGCGATTCTTCCGAGTACTTTCATCATGGTGGCTGCTGGAGTTTTGGTCGAGGGTCAAGAGATCCGTCTCGGCACTCTCACCTTCATCGCCGACGACTCCGCGTGGCTCCAGGAGGCTCCACTCGACGTAGATGCGCTCCCCGTCCGCGGTGCGACGCATTTTCGTGCATGTGTCCGCGGCGTTCTGCTGCGGCAGCCGTCGACCCAGTATCGGTCGACTCCTTCATCGTCCACCCTCCCGGTCTCCCGCCAGTGCAAGCGCTCGGGCCGGTCGAGGCTTCAGCGATGGGTGAGGCACGCGGTGGCTCGTCAATCGGCCACCACCCAAGTTGCGGCAATCGAGCCCGACGAACCTCTCTACGGCTTGTTCGACCTGTCGACTGGCTCCGTAGAGACTGCATCCGAGTGCGGTAGCAGTGATCCAGCGGCGGAAATCTTGATGGTCGATGGGCCCCACAGTCCCCCTGGCTTCGCCCGCGGTGGTGGAGCAGGTGACGGCGGCGACCCTACGCGAGGCTACGAAGAGTACCAACCCGAGCCACTCGACTCTCTGCAAAGAGAAGAACTTCGCCGCAGGAACGAGGATCCCCTGCGTATTCCCATCGCAGGAGAAACCCCCGAGGCTCGTGCCTTGGAGGAGGCGCGCCTGGCCAATTTGGCCGAGCGCACTTGACTGGAGAACCTTCAGCGAGCACTCGACGAGCGCGCGCGGCAACGGGTTCCCGACACCAGTCGACGTCAACTCTTCCCGCCGACTCAGGTATACCGAACCCCAATTCAGAATTTAGCAGCTGCGACCCGTATAGCAGAGTCCATCCAGCCTTCGCAGTCAGAAGCTGGCAGAGGTTTGCTGCAGATCAGGGATCTGCTCCGGGCAGTAGGAGATCAGAATTCAGCCGTGTCTCAGTCGCGCAACAGAATTCACAGTCGATCCGTCACTGCGAATACGGTTCAGTCAGCTCACAGCCCCAGATCGCCTCTGCGGCGCGAAGGGCGTGAGAATCAGCGAGATCAATATGGCGACAGACTCGACCGAGATGATAGGCGTCGAGTGCCCTATTCCCCTCCGAGGGGTGGGTCTTACGCTCCTCGGCAGCCAGATGATAGGCGTCAGTACAGTACAGGGCGTAGGGTTCCAGTTGACCCCAGAGAGCCAGGCTTCGACGCGCGATCCATTATCGTGCAAGGGATGGTCGACCGAAATAGAGCCCATCGAGGTGCACTTGACAGAGATGTACCCACAAGCAGTCGAGTGCATGTTTCTGGTCCTGAATGTTTCAGCAGAGCTATCAGAGTCGCAGTTATTCCCCCCAATTTCAGGTTGGCAACAGGAGTCAGCAAGTTCACTGGTGATTCTAAGCCCGAAACTTGGCTTGAAGACTACCGAGTGGCAGTTCAGATTGGAGGTGGGAACGACGAGGTGGCCATGAAGCATTTACCCCTCATGTTGGAAGGTTCTGCCAGGGCATGGTTGACTCAATTACCTCCTAGCAGCATTTACACTTGGGAAGATCTGTCCCGAGTGTTCGTCAGAACGTTTGAAGGGACTTGCAAGCGACCAGCTGGATTGACAGAGTTGCAAGTCTGCGTGCAGAAAGCTAATGAGACTCTCAGAGAGTATATTCAGAGGTGGATCACTTTGCACCACACTGTGGAAAATGTCTCTGATCATCAGGCAGTCTGCGCCTTCAAAGACGGCATCAAGAACAGAGAACTGAGCTTGAAATTTGGTCGAACCGGCGACATGACCTTGAGTCGGATGATGGAGATTGCTACCAAGTATGCCAACGGCGAAGAAGAAGACCGACTCCGAAGCGGCAAGCACAAGCCGAGTCAGTCGGAAAAGGGAAACACCAGTCGGAAACAGAAGCGGAAGGCTGAACCGGCAGCTCCTGGAGAGGCTCTGGCCGTGACTCAAGGAAAGTTTAAGGGGAAACCGAAAGGATCCTGGAACCCCAAGAAGGTAAAGGATAAAGAAGGGAACGACGTGTTGGATATGCCATGTCACATTCACACGAAGAAAGACGAAGAGGGGAATATCATTTACCCAAAGCACACCACTCGCCAATGTCGACTCCTGATCCAGCAGTTTCAGGGAAAACAATCTAAGGACAAGGAGAAGGAGTCAGACAAGGCCGAAGACAAGGAGGACAGTGAGGGAGGATACCCGCATATCAACTCCACTCTGATGATCTTTGCAGATGTGGAAAGCAGAAGTCGACTGAAAGTGATTAACCAAGAGGTGAACATGGTTGCCCCAGCAAAGGCAAATTATCTGAAGTGGTCTCAAACACCCATCACATTCGACCAATCTGATCACCCGACTCATATTGCCACCCCTGGGAGGCAAGCTTTGGTGGTCGATCCAGTTGTCGAAGGCACTCGACTGACAAAAGTGCTGATGGATGGTGGGAGTGGGCTGAACTTGTTGTATGCAGACACATTGAAAGGTATGGGCATTCCGATGTCCCGACTGAGCACTAGTAACATGAGCTTCCACGGAGTTATACCAGGGAAGAAGGCCGAGTCACTCGGCCAGATAGCTTTGGACGTGGTGTTTGGTGATTCGAAGCATTTTCGCAAAGAAAAGTTGACATTTGAGGTCGTGGATTTTCAGAGTGCATATCACGCCATTTTGGGGAGACCAGCCTATGCACGGTTCATGGCTCGACCATGTTACGTGTACCTCAAATTGAAGATGCCCGGCCCCAAAGGAGTGATCACTGTCACCGGCGATAGGTAAAAGGCAGAAGAGTGCTTTCAGAAGGGCTCCAAGATTGCCGATTCCCAAGTGACAGCGGTCGAGTTCGAAGAATACAAGCAAAACGCAGATCCGAGTGACTTGCTGCGATCCAAGAAACCCGCCACAGAGTCTGCATTCCAGTCGTCCGGTGAGACGAAGCCTGTTCACATTCACCCGACCGACCCCGAAGCAGCCCCGACCCGCATCTCCACAACACTCGACCCAAAATAGGAAGAAGCACTCATCCAGTTCCTCCGTGAGAACTGGGACATTTTTGCATGGAAGCCCGCTGACATGCCAGGTGTTCCCAGGGGACTGGCTGAGCATCGCCTAAGAGTCGACTCGTCTGCAAAACCAGTCAAAGAGCATCTTCGGCGGTCCGCCGTCCAGAAGAGAAAGGCCATCGGTGAAGAAGTGGCTCGACTGTTGGCGGCAGGATTTATCCGAGAGATATACCACTCCGAGTGGCTCGCTAATGTCGTCATGGTTCCTAAGAAGGACAAGTCGCTCCGAATGTGCATTGATTTCAAGCACATCAACCGGGCCTGCCCGAAAGATCATTTTCCTCTCCCTCGCATAGATCAAATTGTTGACTCGACCGCGGGATGCGAGAGGTTATCTTTTCTAGATGCTTACTCCGGGTACCACCAGATCCGTCTGTACGGGCCCGATGAGGTAAAAACAGCTTTCATCACTCCATTCGGGTGCTTCTGCTATATCACCATGCCATTCGGCCTCAAGAATGCCGGAGCCACATTTATGCGAATGATTCAGAAGTGTCTACTCACTCAAATCAGTCGGAATGTGGAAGCTTATATGGATGATATTGTTGTCAAGTCACGAAAAGGTTCCGACCTGCTCGCTGACCTCGCCGAAACATTTACCAACCTCAGAAGGTATGATATCAAGCTCAATCCATCAAAGTGCACATTTGGAGTTCCTGGTGGCAAGTTACTCGGTTTTCTCGTTTCCGAACGGGGAATCGACGCTAACCCAGAGAAGATTGGCACTATTCTCCGAATGAAACGCCCTGTGCGAGTGCACGATGTCCAGAAGCTTACTGGATGCTTGGCCGCATTAAGTCGATTCATCTCACGACTCGGTGAAAAGGCACTGCCTCTTTACCGACTGATGAAGAAGGTTGACAAGTTCGAGTGGACTCCAGAAGCTGATGCAGCGTTTGCCGAGCTAAAAGCTCTGCTCTCCACCCAGCCGGTGCTTACTGCTCCAATCAGCAAAGAGCCTCTGTTGCTCTACATCGCAGCCACAGGACAAGTCGTCAGTACTGTGCTAACGGTCGAGCGGGAAGAAGAAGGAAAAGCTCTCAAAGTTCAGCGCCCAGTGTATTATTTGTCTGAAGTCTTGACTCCGTCCAAGCAGAGATATCCTCATTATCAGAAGCTTGTGTATGGAATATACATGACCACAAAGAAGGTTGCTCATTATTTCTCTGACCATTCCATCACAGTCGTCAGCGACGCTCCACTATCAGAGATTTTGCACAACAGAGATGCAACTGGTCGAGTGGCCAAATGGGCGATTGAACTTCTTCCCCTTGATATCAAGTTTGAGGCAAAGAAAGCCATTAAGTCCCAGGCAATAGCAGATTTCCTCGCCGAGTGGATTGAACAGCAGCAGCCGACTGAAGTTCACTCGGAGCATTGGACCATGTTTTTTGATGGCTCTAAGATGTTGAATGGTTCCGGTGCTGGGGTTGTCCTGGTTTCCCCCAGAGGAGATAAGCTCAGATATGTGCTCCAGATTCACTTTGATTCCTCCAACAATGAGGCGGAATATGAGGCCCTCCTATATGGGTTGCGCATGGCCATTTCACTCGGCGTCCGTCGCCTAATGGTCTATGGCGACTCGGATTTAGTGGTCAATCAGGTGATGAAAGAGTGGGACGTGAGAAGCCCAGCCATGACTGGATACTGCAGTGCAGTGAGGAAGCTGGAAAAGAAGTTCGAGGGGTTGGAGCTCCATCATATACCCCGACTGAAAAACCAAGCAGCTGATGATCTAGCAAAGATAGGTTCCAAGAGAGAAGCCATTCCGAGTGGTGTGTTCTTGGAGCATATACACACTCCGTCAGTCAAAGAAGATCCTTTCACCGAAGAAACTCCGCAGCCCAAGAGTGCCACAGATCCGACTGAAGTTGAAGTCCCAGCGGTGGTCGACTTGATCATGGAGGTTTTGGCGGTCATTCCCGATTGGACGATTCCGTATGTCGCATATATCTTGAGGAAAGAGCTTCCGGAGGATGAGGAAGAGGCTCGACAGATCGTCCGTCGATCTAAGGCCTTTACCGTAATCAAACGACAATTATACAGAGAAAGCGCAACTGGAGTCGGTCAGAAGTGCATAACACCAGAAGAAGGTCGACTCATCCTCAATGATATTCACTCGGGGACCTGTGGTCATCATGCGTCCTCTCGGACCATCGTGGCCAAAGCATACCGAGCCGGATTTTACTGGCCCAAGGCGAATGAGATGGCAAAAGAGATAGTGGATAAGTGCGAGGGATGTCAGTTCTACTCGAATATGTCGCACAAGCCTGCGTCAGCTTTGAAGACCATCCCACTCGTCTGGCCTTTTGCAGTTTGGGGGCTGGACATGGTCGGTCCTTTGAGAACAGGACGAAGCGGTTTCACGCATGTACTGGTGGCAGTCGACAAGTTCACCAAGTGGATCGAAGCTAAACCAATCAAGAGCCTTGACACCGGTACTGCCGTTAGCTTCATCAGGGAACTAATATTCAGATATGGAGTCCCGCACAGCATCATCACGGATAATGGGTCGAACTTTGACTCAGAAGAATTCAGAACTTTCTGCAACTCCCAGGGCACACGAGTCGACTATGCTTCAGTCGCCCATCCGTAGTCGAATGGACAAGCAGAGCGAGCTAATGGACTGATTCTTAAGGGATTGAAGCCTCGACTGATGCGTGATCTCAAACACGCGGCTGGAGCTTGGGTCGACGAACTTCCCTCTGTACTCTGGGGACTGCGGACCACACCTAATCGGTCGACCGGAAGAACTCCATTCTTCTTGGTCTACGGAGCTGAAGCAGTCTTGCCGAGTGATCTTCTTCATAATGCTCCCCGAGTTGAAATCTACAACGAAGCAGAAGCTGAACAAGCGCGGCAGGACGCAGTCGACCTTTTAGAGGAAGAAAGGGAGATGGCTCTGATCCGTTCGACCATCTACCAACAAGATTTGCGCCGTTTCCACGCCAGGAATGTGAGAGGTCGAGCCTTCCAGGAAGGGGATTTGGTTCTCCGAGTGGATCAGCACAAACCACACAAGCTTGCTCCTTCTTGGGAAGGCCCCTTCATCGTTACCAAGGTCCTCCACAACGGGGCGTATCGTCTTTACAACATCGAGCATAATATCGACGAGCCCCGAGCTTGGAACGCGGAGCTACTCCGCCCATTTTACACTTAAGTTTTATCACTCGGATGAGTTGCAATAAAGTACTTCTGTAGCTCATGGACATCAAAATAATAGTGTCATAGTTCCTCCATAATTTCTGTCACTTTTTATTTTTGTCCACATAAAACTCCCACCCAGTGGGTGGCTTAGCCGCGAATCCGTTTCGCCTAAGTTTGTAAAAATCCTACCGAGTGGTGAGCCAGACTCTCACTCGGAGGCTTAGCTGCGAATCCATTTCGCCTAAGTTTATCAAAATCCTACCGAGTGGTAAGCCAGCCTTCCACTCGGAGGCTTAGCTGCAGTCCAAGGACTCGCCTAAGTTTATCAAAATCCTACCGAGTGGTAAGCCAGCCTTCCACTCGGAGGCTTAGCTGCAGTCCAAGGACTCGCCTAAGTTTATCAAAATCCTGCCGAGTGATAAGCCAGCCTTCCACTCGGAGGCTTAGCTGCAGTGCAAGCACTCGCCTAAGTTATAAAATCATACCGAGTGAAGAGCAACCCTCTCACTCGGGGGCTTAGCTGCAGTCCAAGCACTCGCCTAAGTTATTAAAAATCCTACCGAGTGGTAAGCCAGCCTTCCACTCGGAGGCTTAGCTGCAGTCCAAGG